>NC_061508.1:266990120-267064073 GCF_022539505.1 Lolium rigidum
TGTAATAATATGTGAATGAGTTATGGACCCTGCTATGTTCTGTTGTACTACTCTGAGGGATGTAATATTTGCGGAATGGTACTTCGCGAATGTTATATCAACGACTGGCATACTACAACATGCAGTGGTATGCAGGGTCACCACATTATGCCATGATGTTTGTTACTTAGAATATGTGCTGAACTCCAAAACCCTAGAGTGATCAAGTGATCATCATAAACCAAATTCACCAAAAAGAGAAAGAAGTCAAATATTAGAAAAACCCTAAAAACCCTAACATATGGTTTATATCATTTTTGTAAATTTGATCTTAGACCCATTTGATCTTCACCAATAATTGTGTTATGTTATTAAAGAGTGAATACAACTTTGAGAATCAAAGATTTACTTTTCAAACCAATTTCAAATTTGAAAACATGATCACATATGATAATGGTCATTTCCGACTTTTATAGTCTGGTACCTACTTTGAGCCTCTCTATTTCAATTTCTCCAAACCAAACAAATTCAACTCTTGGTATGTCATCCAAGTACTCAACAAGGTGAACAACTTCTGTAAAGATCATCACCCCAAATTCATCAAGGATCAAGAGATAGAAGCATGCCAAGATGAGACTTTGAAACATTTGGAAGATCACCAATTTTTGAAATGTGATCAAACCAGGCCACCACTTGCTCACCACTTGCCTCAGCATTGACCCCTGGACCCTCCTACACCAAGCCCATGCCAGAGCACGCCATGGACACGACCAAACATGGCCTAGCCATGGCCATGCCGGCCACGTCGCCCACGACACGCCTCCCTCTCTTTCTCTTCACCATCGCCACGGCCACCATGTCCAACGCGTCGCCCAGGATCCCAGGAGATCGCCTGTACCCGCCGTTGGTCGAGGAGACGCCGACAAGCCCGGACGCCGCGCGCCCAGGACGCCCCAGTACGCCGCCAACGGCATGGCGACGTCACCCAGTGCACGGACGCGCACGGACACGTCCACGCGGCGCTCGCCAGATCTCGCCGTACCCGACCATATCCGCGCGCCGTAGTACCTCTCTCGCCACGCGGAGCTCGCCGGACACGCTCGCGTCACCCCCTAGCGTCTACCGCCGCCGGAGAGGAAGCTTCCTTCCGCCACGGTCGCGGCAGTACACGGACGCGCCCGACCGTCGTACGCCCCCATTTGCCGCGCCGTTGACGCTCGCAGTACCGCCTTGACGTGGTGAACACGACCCCGTCGTCGCTTAGCCCTCTAGCTCACCGGAGACGCCGCGCCCTTGTCGACTTGCCGCAGCACCCACGGCACCCCTCCCGCACCTATAAAAGGAGACCTCCCCTTGATGATCCAAGCACACCACCATGACCACCTCTCACCACCGCTTCGTCTAGCACCAGTAGCCACTCCAATCGTCGCCGGAGCAAGGCCAATCGACGCCTCACTGCCGCGGAAGCCCTGCAGCAATCGCCGGAGAAGGAGGCCGCCCCTGACGACGCCGCTGCTACAGGCTGCTTCGCCGTCGTCTACAACCTCGTCGAGCACACTGCCCAACCCTAGCTGGAGCCGCGGTAAGCCTCCGACCCCCTACCGCCGCCGTGCCAGTGAACCCATCTCGCCGGAGACGACGATGGCCCAGTGCCGTCCGATCTCATTCTAATCCAACGATCCACTTTAAAACATACCGTTTCGGCTATTATGAGTCGCTGACGGGTGGAGCCCACCGTCAGGCGGCCCGCGCGTGCACAGATGCGTGGTGGGCTGGCCTTGGGCCGTTTTCAAACGTTTCGGCCCAGTTAGCTTTCCCGCGTAGCCCAGTAATTCAAATTCGATTTATCCAAATCCATTTAATTTCAATACTGGTTCCAACTTTGAAATTCAATAGATTGAAATTGGCTAAACCAAATTTGATGAACTTTATGTTGTTGGAAAGCTAAGAAAAAGATCTAACTAATGCCACTGGTCCCATGGTCAGAATCTTGGTAAAATAAATGTGATAAAAATAACAAGACAGGGACTTTTACATATTCAAATAATTATTAAAAATCAACCAAAATAGATATTAAGTTAATTCCAACTCTAGTAGCTCACATTTGACTTACACTAATTGTTTCTGCAAGAAAATGGTGTGGTCACTTTGCATGATCATACCCTAGTTTAATTAATGGACAATATGGCTAGTTTAGTAAGTGATATTGTCCAAAACTATTATGTAAATCTTATGAAGTATTTTTACTTCATTTAAATCTTTGTCTCAAATGAATTCATGTGATGTTTGGGCCCCTGGTCCCAACTCTCTTATATGAATTACTTGAGATTTAAATCAAATGTAGTGTTATTTAAATAGTATGAGGTGGTCTACCTCATTTAAATCATTTTCTCCAATAATGATGATGAATGGTTGACTTGGGTCAACATAGGATTCATGTATTGCTGTGGAGAAATTAAATCTTAAGAAGATTTCAATGAGAGGAATTTATTCCCCAAACACTATATGAGCATTACTTATCACATATGAATAAGAGGAAATCATTTTCCTCAAGTCACCCACCAATACACTTACTTATTTTATGTGTGTGCTTAGTATAGTCTGTGTGAAGTAATAATGTGTGTAGAATAGCCTTTGAGCTTGTTTGGTGATTATACTTCGTATTCAAATTTAGACGCTAGCACCGGAGATTATCAAGAGGAAGGAGAATTCTACCCTGAAGAAGAAGGAGAAAACCTAGAGAACTATCAAGGCAAGATAATACTCTTGCAAAGTGCAAAGCTCTCCTTGAGCAAGGCACCATGATTCTTACCTTTCTTTATACCAGCCTATCTTATGTGCACACCATACAAGTTCTACTTGTTGTGTTTTCCAAAGATGAACTAAAATTGGGATAGAGAACAAGATTACTAGATGAGTAGAGATAGCAAAGCAAAGTAGCACCCCTCATGATTAGTGCTAGTGCTAAAATACTAAAATTTGACTACATTAGATGGGAGCATGTGAATGGTTGAATTTGCAACCTTGGAATGATGAAGCATTCCATTGAAGAGTTTGAATTTGATGGTGAACAAGAGAAGATGGTGATTTTTGATAAAAACCTGATATTGGTTTGAATGCGATACCTTTCCAATTTTTGGAGTACCCCCACAATACCTGATTATGGGTAGGGCTTAACTGGAAGTTTATAGATTTTAGTATGAGTTCCCTCTGAACACACATCATAGGGGTTATGCTGAGGCTGCCTCCGTTGTTGAGAAAGGATGTGAATTGAGGTGAAATTGTACGGCCAAGCCCTGTGCGGTTCCTGAGTTAACGGTTGGTTTTCACTGGGAGGCCAAGCTCATGGGGAGAGGTGCTCATACTAGGATGTGTAAGTGAAAGGTTATGGTTGATGATCCGCGCATCTGTGTTACGGTGACTCGGAGCTATTCCGACGGATGAAATCAAATGTTGTGGCACAAGTGTGCAACCTCTGCAGAGTGTAAACCTATTCGAATAGCCGTGTCCACGGTTACGGATGGTTGGAAGGGCCATACAGTTTCCGGTGTCGGATTTTTGAAAGCTTTAGTAAATATGAATGGTGACTTGGTGAATTTTTGGGTATTGAACCAATGATGTGGGAATGACACTAATGTTCCCACTTAAGTTAGTTAGTACATGATCCAAGCTTGTGAACTAAAATATGGCTTATGCAAGTTAAATTAGAGCTTAGTTTCTTTCATGGGCATTTTACAATAGTATTAGTTTGCAAGTACTTGAAGTACTTACGGCTTTGTCCCTGGCTATTCAAATGGCCAGAGTACGAGGAGGAACAGAACTATCACGAGGATGACCAGCAGGACGCCTACGACAACTAGGGGTTTCTGACGTCAAAATGTTGGCCTGTGGACTAGAGAGTCCCGTTATTATTAATATGAATCATGTGATTCAAGATTGTATGACACTATGGCTTGTAATAAATAATGACTGTGATATTCGACTATTATGCCTCGCAACAACATTATCCTGGGATTGCGATGAATGACATAATAGGCATCTGGACTTAAAAATCCGGGTGTTGACACACACTATGAAGGAGGAATAGATCACATCAATACTATCATAGCAATAATTAACTTCATAATCTACAAGAGATTACAATCATAACCTACGCCAAGTACTACATGATGCACACATTGTCACCATTACACCGTGGAGGAGGAATAGACTACTTTAATAACATCACTAGAGTAACACATAGATGAATAGTGATACAAAACTCATATGAATCTCAATCATGTAAGGCAGCTCATGAGATCATTGTATTTAAGTACATAGGAGAGAGATCAACCACATAGCTACCGGTACAGCCCTTAGCCTCGATGGAGAACTACTCCCTCCTCATGGGAGACAGCAGCGTTGATGAAGATGGCGGTGGTGTCGATGGAAATGCCTTCCGGGGGCACTTCCCCGTCCCGGCGGTGTGCCGGAACAGAGACTCTTGTCCCCCGGATCTTGGCTTCGCGATGGCGGCGGCTCTGAAAGGTTTCTCGTACCGTGGCTTTTCCGTATCGAGGTTTTAGGTCACGGACCTTTAAATAGGCGAAGAGGCGGAGTCGGAAGGCTGACGGGGGTTCCACACAATAGGGGGGCGCCCACCCTGGGCCGCGCCGCCCTATCATCTGGTGGCCCTGTGGCTCTCCTCTGGTGGCTCTCGGGTGTTCTGGAAGCTTCATGGAATTCTAAGATGCTGGGCGTTGATTTCATCCGATTCCGAGAATATTTCCTTACTAGGATTTCTGAAACCAAAAATAGCAGAAAACAGCAACTGGTCCTTCGGCATCTTGTCAATAGGTTAGTTCCGGAAAACGCATAAATATGACATATAATGTGTATAAAACATGTGAGTATCATCATAAAAGTAGCATGGAACATAAGAAATTATAGATACGTTTGGGACGTATCAGAAGTCAAGGAGGATGAAGAGGAAGTTCAGGAAGTTCCGCGACTACACCCGCGTGCCACCGTCGCAAGCATCGGAGTGGTGTCAAATCCGTTCAGTACCAAGAAGAGTGCAAGAATTCGCACCGGAAGGAAGGTTCCACGTCACTACCTAGCTCAAAAGACATCTCCTCCAGGCACCTACAACCCCTTCCACATTCTAATTCATAATAGTCAAACTGAAAGGGTTCCCAAGGCAGTATTGCCCAGCAATTGGGATATAGATCTTTCTAACACTGCAGGAAGGATGAAGCCTGAAGCTGAAGAGTGGGGAAACAACTCTAAGAGTTGGGACTCGCCGTCGGACATACTTCTTAACCGCGTCGAGCACAATTCGGAGGTGATCCGCAACCTCACGTATAGGATTGATGAGCTAAAGGAGCTAGTTGAGAAGCTTATCAGGAATTCATCGTCACCACCGTCGGAGGAGTAATTCATCATCGGTATTGGCATCCCCTTGGTTTGTTCCAAGCTTGGGGGAGTGCCGCGGTATCACATCATCACTATCTTTTACCTTTTTACTTTCAAGTAGTGTCATATCATGAGCATGGAAGTTATCATATAAGATGTGTTGCGTTCTGGAAGTATCTCTCTTTAGTTGGTTATCTATGTATCCCTTGGTGTGAGTTATCGTTATGGAATATTAATGAGAAGTCTTATCATTTACATATTGCACATCTTATTTTAGTTTGCAATCTCCATTATATGATTGATCTTGTTGTTAGTATTGGTATCACTTTGGGAGCATTAAGTAAATCTATTTAGTTTTGGCAAACTTAGCATTGGTCAGTAGCAACAACACTTTGAGTTTAAGTAGAAAAGAGAAAGTACATGTAGATATGTTATTATCTTTCTTGTTAGTTCCTAGCTTAGTATCCTGAAGTTAAAATTGTTTGTGTTTACAAGTAAGATGCATGATTGTTTCTATCACATGTATATTTGTTTGTTTCCCTCAACTCTTATGCTTGCTAATCAACCTTGCTAGCCAAAGACCTGTACTGAGAGGGATTGCTTCTCGTGCATCCAAACCTTTAAACCAAACCTATGCCATCAGTGTCCACCATAACTACCTACTATGTGGTATTTCCCTGCCATTCCAAGTAAATACTTCATGTGCTACCTTTAAACAATTCAAAATTTATTACTTCTTATTTGTGTCAATGTTTTATAGCTCATGAGGAAGTATGTGGTGTTTTATCTTTTAATCTTGTTGGGCAGCTTCCACTAATGGAACTAGTGGCTTCATCTGCTTATCCTATAATTTCGCAAAAAGAGCTGGCAACGGGGTTCCCAGCCCCAATTAATCAACCTTCATTAATAACTCTCTTCACATGTTTTTCCCTGATTCATCAGTAAGCAACTTAATTTTGCAATAGACACTCCTCCATGGTATGAGATTGTTGGAAGGCACCCGAGGATTCGGTTAGCCATGGCTTGTGTAAGCAAAGGTTGGGGGGAGTGTCATCCTTAAATAAACTAAAGTACATGTCTAAACCAAAGAGAAGAGGGATGATCTACCTTGCTGGTAGAGATAACGTCCTTCATGGGAGCTGCTCTTTGGAGGTCTGTTTGGCAAGGGGGTTAGAGTACCCACTACCATTCGTTGACAACAACAAACACCTCTCAAAACTTTACTTTTATGCTCTCTATATGATTTCAAAACTTAAAAAGCTCTAGCACATGATTTAATCCCTGCTTCCCTCTGCGAAGGGCCTGTCTTTTACTTTATGTTGAGTCAGTAAACCTATTTCCCTCCATCTCAAGCAAGCATTTGAGTTGTTGTGATCCAACCATCTATATTGTGATCTATTTCATCATGTCTTTTACTCTTCCTTGTTTAGTACAAGTTTTATCTGAATGAATATAGCTTTGAAAGTTATCAATGATTATGAGGAGATTACTATGATTGAGTATGCAAGTTTATTATAAGCTTTAATATGAGAGCGCTGCTCAATAGATAAGTATAATCTGTTAACTGTTCTCTGACCAAGAACGAAGTTTGCCATCACCAATTATGATTTCTTATGCACCTTTATTTGTGATTTCCTTCTACTTGTTTCAAGTTGAATTATATGAGGAAGTTGTTTATTAGAATGTCTTGTGTGAATGAATATGATGCTTCTTGTCCGTATTTTATTTATCGACTCTTCACTCCATAAACATGTGGTCTTGTTTACCGAGTTCAGTTTCGCTTGGGGACAAGCGAAGTCTAAGCTTGGGGGAGTTGATACGTCCATTTTGCATCACTATTTTATATCATAATTTGTTGTTATTCATTGATATATTTCATATTTGGAGATGATACTTATGTTATTTCCTCTATTTTGCATGTTTCATGATTATTGGAGGATCGCGCACCGGAGTCAGGATTCTGCTCGAAAAAGCACCGTCAGAATGCAATATTTCGGAAGATCAATAGTTGACGGAAATTATATGAAAAATCCTATAATCTGGAACACCAGAGAGAAAAGAGCTCTCCGGCAGGCTGAAATCTGCCGGGGAAATTCCCTCCCGGAGGGGGAAATCGACGCCATCGTCACCGTCATCGAGTTGGACATCATCTCCATCATCATCACCATCATCATCATCATCATCACCGCCATCTCCACCGCTGCACCTCGTCACCGCTGTAACAATTTGGGTTTGATCTTGATTGTTTGATAGGGGAAACTCTCCCGGTGTTAATTTCTACTTGTTATTGATGCTATTGAGTGAAAATATTGAACCAAGGTTTATGTTCAGATTGTTATTCATCATCATATCACCTCTGATCATGTTCCATATGATGTCTCGTGAGTAGTTCGTTTAGTTCTTGAGGACATGGGTGAAGTCTAAATGTTAGTAGTGAATTATGTTGGTTAGTATTCAATGTTGTGATATTTAAGTTGTGGTGTTATTCTTCTAGTGGTGTCATGTGAACGTCGACTACATGATACTTCACCATTTATGGGCCTAGGGGAATGCATCTTGTATTCGTTTGCTAATTGCGGGGTTGCCGGAGTGACAGAAACCTAAACCCCCGTTAGTATATCGATGCAGGAGGGATAGCAGGATCTCAGAGTTTAAGGCTCTGGTTAGATTTATCTTAATTACTTTCTTGTAGTTGCGGATGCTTGCAAGGGGTATAATCACAAGTATGTATTAGTCCTAGGAAGGGCGGTACATTAGCATAGGTTCACCCACACAACAGTTATAAAAACAATGAAGATTAATCAGCTATATGAAGCGAAAGCACTAGACTAAATTCCCGTGTGTCCTCAAGAACGTTTGGTCATTATAAGTAAACAAACCGGCTTGTCCTTTGTGCTAAAAAGGATTGGGCCACTCGCTGAAATTATTCCTCTCGCATTTTACTTACTTGTACTTTATTCATCTGCTATATCAAAACCCCCTGAATACTTGTCTGTGAGCATTTACAGTGAATCCTTCATCGAAACTGCTTGTCAACACCTTCTGCTCCTCGTTGGGTTTGACACTCTTATTTATCGAAAGTACTACGATACACCCCCTATACTTGTGGGTCATCAGTGGATCTTGCACTGCTGCAGTAGGTCTCGGGCTATTTTGTCTTGCAGTTCCTTCGGGAGGTGTGGCTGCGAACGCTGCTCCGATGGCTCCACATCCTGCCATGGCCATGTTGTAAAACGCTTCTCTTGGATCCTCGGGAGGTGGCCTAGACGCCAGGATGAAAGCTTGCGTTGCCATGTATCCTGCTTCCGGTGTTTTTGGAATGATATTTCCCCTCGTGTCGATTGACATAAAAGACATATCGAGGTTTTGAATTAAAGTCTCTCTTTCAGCTTCAGGTACGTTTTGCAGCCGAGATCTTGCTCTCCTTCGAGCTTCTCTGTGGCTATCTCCCGAAGTTCCTGATTATCGACTTAACTCCGCTCTTCGCCTGCTTGATGCGGAAGCTACCTCCCTTCTTCTATTCAGAGCAGCTGTCTGTTTTTCCAATTCTCTTCGAGCCCGAGCGAGCCTATATTGGTAGGCCTGCAATTCTTCAGTCGTAGCGGTTGTCGCCATTGGTTCTGAACCATCCATAGCTCTTGCGGCTCTATCCCATGCTACTTGTGGCAGTTGAACCCTAACACGTGGTGTAGGCCCGACATATTTATTGCCCAAACCTTGCCTTAAGTCAGAGGGATCGACATATGGATTTCCAAATTCGTCGAAAGCCTCTGATGTCTCCTCCTGATCGCGACTTGCTTCTCCAATGGCGTAAATCTGATGATATTTTGGATTCTGAACCTTGCTGGGTTTGGTGACACCATCATAGAGATTGTTGAAGACCTTTCCAACGGTGATGGATTTGTCGATGAAGTTGAAGCTGTCGGTGTCACTCGAATCATCGCTTATATAGGAGTCCGCGGATGACTCGAAGGACATGTCGCTGAAGATCTTGGCGAGTTTTTCGCTTGCCTTGGTGCTGATGAAGCGTGGCGATGACATCTCCTCGTCGCCTGACTCGATGGATGATGCTGAGCTTGAAAAATCGGGATCGACCGCCGATAATCCCGATGAGATCGGAACTTCGAGACGATACGCTCCTTCTTTCTCGACGCGGAAGTGGAACTTTCCAAACGTTATCTCTATGGGCTCCTCCAGATACGCATATGCATCCAAACGGGAGGGCGGGTGAGGAACAAAATCGACTAGACCAGTTTCGATCTGTTTACCTCTGTCCAAAGCGTTGCTTGCAGTTGATGAAGTCGACGATTTTGAACGTGCCATCGAGATCAGCTCTTTGTCGCCTCTAAATCCCACAGACGGCGCTAATTGACAAGGTATTAACTTGTCAATGCCTACGAGTAGTAGACTAGGGTTTCGTTGGATGTAGAGGGCAAGTAGATCTCGAAGGTTTCAGCCGAAAAGTACTCGACGATGTAAAAGCTAGGGTTCGTGAGACAATGATTCGATCCTTTCTTTGTCCCTCGACTCCCCCTTATATAGGAGGCGGAGCCGATGGATTCGTGATACACAAGTTTACAGAGTCCGGGAGGGTTTCTAACTCGTCCCGCAAGATTACAAATAATGCTTCCTATTACAACTCTAGCTTTCCTTAATAGTATCTTGGGCTTCCGAATATTCTTATCCTTCGGGTCGTGGGCCTTCAGTAAACCCCGGGTACCTTCTTCCGCAAGCCCATTGGGGATGCCTATGTCACCTATTGACAAGATGCCACTGTGTCAGTCCCTGTTTTCTGCTATTTTGTATTTCAGAAAAGTTGTACATGAAATATTCTCGGAATTGGACGAAACAAAAGCCGAAGTTCCTATTTTGTTGAAATGAAGACGTAGTTTAGAGGGCATACGAAGGAGGGCCAGGAGGCGGCCAGACCAGGCCTAGGGGTGGCCCAGGCCCTGGCCGCTCCTAGGGGTGGTCTGGGGCCCTGGCCTCCACCGACCTCGCCCTTCTGCCTATAAGAAGCCTCCCGATGCGTGAACCCTAAATCAATAAGCCTCCGTCCACGAAAAGTTCCGTAGCTCCGCCGCCATCGCAAACAAGATTCGGGGGACAGAAGTCTCTATTCTGGCACTCTGTCGGGACGGGGAATTGCCCCCGGAGCCATCTTCATCGGCTCCACCGCCATCTTCATCATCATTGCTGACTCCCATGATGAGGAGTGAGTAGTTCTCCCCCGAGGCTGAGGGCTTTACCGGTAGCTGGTCTATCTATCTCTCCATGTATGATCTTTATGTGATCATGAGCTTTGTAATCTAGTTGAATAAGTAGATGTTATTCTTCAACTATTGTGCTACTCAAGTGGTTTTATTATGTGATCTCCGGGGACACCTTGTCCAATGGTGTGAAGGTGACAGTGTGCATACCGTGTTTGTTTCTTAAGCTTAATTTACAGAAATACTTATGAATTGTGGTGACTAGTTAGTACCATCTTTGTATGCTCAAAGTGACATCGTGGGGCATCCATAGATTGGGAATGCGAACTTTAAGGAATGTTTATGCAGCACTACGCAGTGAATTTGTCTTTATTATCAAACCGGAGAGTGGTTCGGAGTAGCGTAGTGAAGAGATAATATCTATGTATTCAATTATGGTATCATTGTTGAGAGTGTCCATTAGTGAAAGTATGATCCCTAAGCCTTATTTCCAAGCATTGAAACACCATTTACAACCAGTTCTGCTACACGTTTGCATGTTGTCATTTTTATTTCAGATTTCAACTACCACTCATAATCACCCATATTACTTGTATTTCACTATCTCTTCGCCGAACTAGTGCACCTATACACCTGACAAGTTTATTGGGTGTGTTGGGTATCCTAATTGCAGGGTTGCTTGAGAGGGATATCTTTGACCTCTACCTCTGAATGGATCGCTAGCGAACAAGAGGGGGGGGGGAATGGTCGCTAAACAAGTTTTATAGATTTTTCAGTTTTTAGGCACGATGCGGAAGTAAAGGTGGCAACTTTGATGATAGGGGTGTTCCTAGTGATCCTAGCGATGCAACGAGTAAAGGAGCCGAACAAGATAGTAAAGAGAGAGAGCGGGACAACCGGGGTAGCGGAGACGAGGCGAGGTTTGTTTCCTGCAGTTCCTCCCACAAAAGGGAGTACGTATGCGTTGAGGAGTGCGAACCACGAAGGCTCGGCGGCCACACAGGCCTCACCTTGTTCCTCGAGAAAGCCTCACGAAGGAGCTTCCCCTTCTCCACTAAGTAGCCGGTCGACGCGGTGGTTCCTTCACAAGGTTGGGGCAAGCTCCACAAACACCGGAGGCTCCCAACACCCTATGGGGCTAGCACAACTCCAAGCTAGCCTCCATAGGAGCACTTCCTCCAAGATCCCACCATAGGAACCCTAACTCCAAGATCCACTGAGGACTAGATGATATTGGTGAAATCTCTCTTGGTAGAACTATAGATCGGGGTCTCCGCCACCACTCCTCAAAGTTTGGGCAAGATTGGTTGGGTAGGTAGGGAGATCCTCAAGGTTTTGAGCTCATCAACAATGGAGGAGATAGAGATAGAGAGAGAAGAGTTGAAACGAGCTGGAGAAGAAGGGGCCCTTTTATAGGTCCCTCCAAATCCAACCGTTATGTGTTGTTCCCGCACGACCGGTACTACCGCTTGTGGAAGCGGTAGTACCGCTCTGGATTTGAACTTCGCCCATAGATCTGCCACGTGGGCTCAAAGCGGTACTACCGATGCCGGTACCGCTGAGGTACCGGTAGGGCCTCTGCGAGCCCCGGACTCCCTCCCGGTACCAAAGCAGTACCAGGACGGTAGTTCCGTATTTCGTGTTTACGGTACCAAAGCGGTACCTTGACGAAACTACCGCTTGGAAGAGGTACTTCCGGTCAAGGTACCGTAACACGTACTGTGAGCGTTTCTCAGTGCAAAGTCCAGAGCGGTACCACTGACCGGTACCAATAGGGTAGCGGTACTACCACTCTTGGTATCGGTAGTACCGGTCAAGCAGAAATAGCTTTTTCCTCTTTCCCTCTTCAACCACGTCACCTCGCGACACACACACAAAACCAGAAAACCTATAAGCTACGCTTGAGTCTTCCGATCCTGATGCGTTCATCAAGGGCACCGTGCACTTGCACATCTATCAAAAACAAACTATGCACACGGTGAAATTCATTCAAGTGTTGTTATCAAACACACAAAACACGAGGTATAGAGTTTGCTCTTTCAAACTTCCTGAGTTCGATAAACATTGGGTGATCCACTTAAAGGAAACTTGCTGCTGTTCTACAAACATCTGCACTTGGAGGCCCAACACTATCTACAAGAATAGAAACATGCGTAGACATCAGACCCATCAGACAACAACGCATCATCAACGTTTAAAAGTTAAAATCAAACGGAAGGGGTCGAAAAAAGGAAAGTATCCCGTAATATCACAGGTAAAAAATAATCGACATAGCACACGTTTCTTGTACATGGAGGCTGAGATTAGGGACCCATCATCCTGCCACGTCAGCATGGAGATAGGGGATCTAAAGAAAAAGTCAAGTAGCCAGAAATCACGGGTAAAAAATATTCAAGGAAAGAAACTTTTATTGTACAGAGTATGACATATGGGATCCATCTTGCAGTAACAGCCTCAATATCACAATGGCGACAGGCCGGGATCGAAAGAAAAAAATGCAAGTAGATAGAAATCACGAGTAAAAAATAAATTCAAGAAAAAAAATGGTTAGTATTCAGAGAGGCTGACATATGAAATCATTCTTGTAGAAGCGTCCCTCCATGTTTAAAAGGTAAAATCAAACGAAAGAGATTGAAATAAGGGAAGCATCGACAATATTACGAGTAAACAATAATGGAGATATCACACGTTTCTTGTACACATAGGCTGACATCTGGGACCCATTTTACAGCAGCGTCCTCAATATTAACTAGGGGCAGTGAATTTAAAAAAAAAATCCAAAAATAAGGGGGCCAAAAATAATCCAAGACAAGGGGAAGATTTCCATGGATCAAAGCTGTGCGGGATTTGCAATTGCTCACGAAATCAAAATCGAGTACTTCATAACCATCAAGACGCTTAAGAGAGATGTCTACAAGGTTACAATCTTTAACTACTTCATGACGACTTAGATTGTCAAGAAGTGCCTAAAGCATGATCCATCACTTGCCATGATAGAGCGAAAACTGTTACTAATCTCTGTCAATGAAACAATGTTTACTATATGTCTATCATCCTGAACTTGGTTGGTACGGTCATGTCCCAAACTTTCTAATTCGCATCGTCTCTTCAACTATGTCCAGCCAAGGTTTAAAATAGCTCACCATTTCTTCGATAATAGGCTGCCATAGCGCATTTTGATAGTCCACACTAAATTTTAGTAATTTTCCTCCCTATGATGCTATTTACGAAATAGCATGTTATATCACGCTAAAACATCATGCCATTAGCTCATTATTTTTACAGCCTATTGGTACAAGGGTTTAAAATTGAGAGAATTCCTTATTTGGTCCTAGCTAAAATTTGCCTTCCTTTCTTGACCCTGACAAATTTTCTCTTTCTTTCTTGACATATAAAGTTTGGTTGGTTTCTTATTTGGCCATCTAATACAATTTAAGCACTAACGGTATTAAGTACATATCTAAGATGACATTTTTACCCCTGCTGTAATATTTGATCAGATTAAAAAAAACACTCTAATTCGACAGTGTACGCGTCATTCCCATCTCCATGCGGGATGCACTAAAACTCATCTTGTGTCACAGAAAGTCAAATGCCAGAAGGGCTCGCTGTTGAGATTAGACGAATACAGCGGCCGGCAAGGTGGGCACGTCGCCCTGCTTAGCCCAGACAATGTCCGCGAGCCCTGACCGCACGTCCTCGGCGTAGAACTTGTTGAAGTCGAGCGCGTCGCCGGCGTCGTGAGCGAACTCGGGGGAAGCCGCAGAGCAGCACGTACTCGGGGGAAGTCGTGAGCGAACTCGGGGGAAGTCGGTGACCTTGAGCCGACCCTCCTCGTTGAGGAGCAGGTTCTCGGGACCTGGAACCGCGACGGCGGCGACGCGCGTCAGAGGCCCCGGGGTCTGGGAGCGGCGGGCCGGCGGCAGCTCATGGGAGGAGGGAGATTCGGGACAGCTCCTACGGCGGCGAATCCTGGGCGTGGGGGCTGTGAGGATGGCAAGGGTTGGTGGTGGCGCTGGAGGCGCCGCTGCGAGCGGCCTCTGTCGCCACCTCCTCGCCCCGCACCTTGTTCTTCCGCCGTCGGGGTTGGGGTCGGGTTTGGTGGAGCCGTCGGGACTCGGGGTCGGGCCTAGTTTCTTTTTTCTTATTTTCTCTGTTCTTTCTGACTATCGATGCACTTAGGGGCATAAAAGTCCAGCAAAAAAAATGTTTGACGGAAGTGCTAACGGAATTAACGGGAGGGCCAAATAAGGAACAAACCAAACTTTGTGTGTCAAGAAAGGAAGAAAAAATTTACCAGGATCAAAAAGGGAAGGCAAACTTCAGCCAGGACCAAATAAGGAATTCTCTCTTTAAAATTTTCTTGTGAAGAAAGGAGAAATTTCTTTTTGTTTGTTGCGGTGATGAGCGCTAATCTATTGATTTCTCTTCGGTAATACTGATAATTCTTAATAAATAATTTATGCTATAGTGTTGGCTCGTGAAATATTTGATGTTAAGCTTCTAAAAAATTGGAGAACTATTTTTAATGTGATTATTTGTGTATGGAACTGTCACTTTTGGACTGAAATTCTTTATTTTTAGATTATATCAGGTGTTTTTTTTTTCAAAACGCTATTTAAAATATAGCACGTTGTTAGCCCGATATAGCGTAGCATTTGGAGGATGCTGCCGCTATTTATTTTAACATGCTATTTTAAAGTTTGGTTCTAGTATTTATGCTCTGGTGGGTTGTTGCTATGAGTTGGTATTCTCACCACTTGGCGAAGAGCTTTTTTTTTTGCGAAAAAAAGCTCTCAGTTTCCATACCCCTCGTGTTGCACATAAGCAAACAACACTCTCAGAGCATGTCTAACAGGCCCCGTATAACCCGCTCACCCCGTAAAATTCCGGCGGGATACGGGGCCGGCGCGAGTTTGGGCGTCTAGCAGGCCCCGTATTCGGGCCGGCCCGTTTCGGCGGAATACGGGGCCCAGGAAATCGGCCCCGTCGCCCCGGGCGCAGGTGCGAGTGAGGGGTTAACCCCTCACTCGCAACCCTAGCTCCGCCGTGCGCCGCCGCCTCCTCCTCCTGCTCCGGCGAGCAATTAGCCGCTCCCCCGCGCCACATTCCACCCGCCGCCACCTGCATGGACTGCCGCCGCCGCAGTAGCGCCTCGCCGGCGAGCGGATCGAAGCGATCCCGCTCGCCGGACACCGTGGAGGAAGCGTGGCGGCTTTTCTCGCAAAAGATCCGCCGCCGGCAGCCGTCGCGCGGCCGGCAAGTACGACGGCGCCGCGTACGTCCCGGACAAGCTCGTCGACTTCGCGCGGGGCGGACGCTGGTACCACGAGGACCCGCCGCTCAAGCCGATGAGCGGGCCCAAGTTCTCGGCGTGGCTCGCCGAGTGGGAGCGCCAACGCCGGGTGAGCGAGGCGTGGAGGGCGACCATCGGGAGCACCGGCGGCGGAGGTGCCCCGCTCGCCGGGGAGGAGGAGGAAGACGAGGACCCCGCCTTCTTGAAGGCGATTGAAGACTCCCTCAAGGACGCCGCCGAGAAGGACGCGGCGGAGGAGGAAGAAAGGGCGGCGGCCATCGCCGCCGTGCAGGAGGCGGAGGCGCAGGCGCAGGCGGCGACCATCGTCTACCTCTCCGACTAGAAGTCGCGAGCCGATCGCGCATTTTGTATGTATGTAGGTACGTCGATTTCTATGTATGATCGACGAACTATGAATGAAAGTTTCCCGGGGTTTTAAATTTACAAATATATGGAGTCAAATACGGGTTCTGCTAGACGGAGCGGTGTCTGATCGACCATTTTTTTTATACGGGACGAAATTCGAGCGTTATACGGGGCAGAAAAGTAAGGGGCCTGTTAGACATGCTCTCAGTTTCCTCCTAGCCAAATGCATCTGATCAAATGATGTGTTTCTTATTCTCCCAAAATGTCAAAATAAGCTTGCCGGCGTCCAAACCAACTGCAAAAACAGGTCCAAGCCTCATTTTCACTACAGGAGAAAGACCCATACGAGAAACCAAACTTACGCTAAATGTTTTCATCTCCCGGCTCTGACCGCGTGAGACCAGGGAGTGCAATAGCAACGGCGCGTCAAATTGTCTTTTCCGGCGCGCGTTAATTTCCACTCGCACCGTGGCTGCTTTTCTTTCCTCGTCTAGCAAGGCGACCGAGCGCGGCACTAGCCGGGACCCCTCTCCCGCCCCTATATATTTGGCAATTCATTGGCCTCTCCTATTCCCTCTCCCGACCACACCACAACCACTTCCTCTTCTTCTGCCATCGGAGAAGAGCAAGCTCGCCGCAAGGGGGGGAGAGGGAACCACAAACGACTATCACTCCCACACACAAGATAGCTGAGAGACCAAAGGAGGAGGAGGAGATCGATCGCGGGGCCGGGTGAGAGCAGTGCGTCCACTGGGGGAGCGAGGAGCGGCGGCGGAGCCATGGACATCGACGCCGGCCGCCAGGTGTACCTGCCCCGCTGCAACGGCGACGTCGACGACGACGGCAAGGAGAAGAGGACAGGTACGTAACGCACACAACCATCATATCAATCCATCCCCATGCCTGATTGCTTCCCTTCTCCGTCGTACGTGCCGCGCGCGCGCGCGCGTGATCGATCGATCTGTTTTCCGGCCGGCGATATATAGATCGATGTTAGGGCCGGGCAAGATTCAGCATTCATGGAAGGGGGAAAACGAGGCCGTCACGCGCGCGCTTCGTGAACCGGAGAGCCGCGAAGCGCGGATAGGCGTAGGTAGACGGCCGTAGAGACGCGCATGTTAGTACGGCCATTAATGTCTCCGATGCGAATTCCGACGGAATTAACTCCAACCTATATATGCCATCTATCGCCATGCATGAATCTCTGCATATCGGTGCTCTCTGTATAGTAGGCCATTTTTGGATGCTAGTAAAGTTTTGCGCATATTCACCGCTGGCCAAATTGATTGCCCTTCCACCGTCCATCTGCTGCATGCCACATAGAGGCCTGGCCTGTGCCTACATGGCTACATATCCATATTCCATATCCATTTTTGTACTCCATTAATTACCGCCTGGAATCCCTCTGCTAAATGCCTAAACCTACCAATGTTTCCTTTAAGTGATTCGGCGGTTTCTCCATCACATAAAGTATCTAGACAAGATTCATGGATCCAGTATTTTGAATCTTTGAGTTACAATAGGAAAGGTTCCATGGGTATCTCTCTGGCGATCCTGATGCATGGAATCACAGCACAGGATAGACCTCGTATAATTAATTCGTGATTCACTCTCGTGTTATTTCCTAGTACTATATTTGTTGATTCACTCTCGTGTTATTTCCTACTATATTTGTTTTGTATAGAATGGATAACAGTTCATTGTGTAAACACCTACCATTAAGGCCCTGAAATGGATAACCGTCCATTAAGGGTACTATAACTTACCTAGTTTAAGGTGGAAGTGCTGCGATTTAGTACACACGGTACACTTTCTTACATACATCAGGTACAACACGTAGATGCATCACACGTACGCACCCGTACCGAACGTACGTAAGCCGAGTCACAGGGCTTGAAGATTAACTAACTTAAGACTCATGGATCCAATATTTTGAATCTTTTTGAGTTAAAATAGGAAAGGATCGATGGGTATCTCTGACGATCTTGATGCATGGATTCACAGCACAGGATATACGTCGTATTAATTTGTGAATGGATAACAGTTCATTGTGTAAATACATACCATTAAGGGCCTTCTTATATCCCTGAAATGGATAACGGTCCATTAAGGGTAGTACTAAGATTTACCTACTAGTTAAGTGTGAAGGTGCTTCGATTTACACACGGCACACTTTCCTAGATACATCAGGTACAACATTTAGGCAGCACGTATCCACTCGTGCATCACAACACGTACACACATGTAATATAAGCCGAGTCAAGGAGCTTGAAGATAACTAACTCAACCACATGAACCTTGTTCTCAATGGTACATTGTGTAAAAAGCACTTGAAGAATAATCCACCTATGTGAGATAAGTAGAAACCCGATTCTTTATTTCTAGTGAGTGTCAGGCCCGAAGTGACTCATCAAACTTCTGAATTCTGGACAGTGTTTTTGCCTCAACAGTGAGTGTTCACATAATTATGATTTAGCTAGTATCATAGTGCATGATACTGATTTTGTTATTAACTTCACACTGCATATCGTCATACACTTGTATCATATTCTATCACTTCATTTGTCATCCCCACTGCAAAGTTGTGGATAGAATCTATTTCGTATTAACTTTTCTCACTTGATGTGTTATTGTACTATCACAATTTGGTTCTAGAGTCCATTCTCTCGCCCTTAATTGCGATCCACATCATTCATTGTTTTGCTTAGGTGGCATTGCTTGATACTTGGCAATGCTAGAAATAACTAAGATCTATGAACTAACTGCTAGCAACCCAAAACCCAAACCAATGACTACAAGACAGTGACAGCGCGAAGATACTCCAGTATCTGGTCATAAATTTTGTGGGCACAGAAAAAGAATACAGACACACCCTTTGTTACTTCTAGAATGTTCCGTAACAAGTTCGAAATGGCCTTAGTGTTCGATGTAGGGTGTGATATTTTGACACTAGCTAGCTAGCTACATGCATGCCAGTACCACGCAATGCCGAACTCCAACAGCGGTCCAATCAGTAGGGTTTTCTCCATAAAACCGGCACGTCTTTCTAAAGGAGCCTCATGATCAAGATAGGTACGAGTCGTCAAAGAGACCGTGCAAAAAAGAACGGTCGCCACGGAAGCGTAGGGGACCGAGGTAGAGCGCCTTGAATGAATGTTGCCAAATCCAGCAGGGGTGCCATAGGTTTGATTGATCTTATAGCTGCTGCTGCTCGTGCTATAGAGGAGTGCCATCTGATATTTGGTTTCCCGTAGCTTTCACATAGATGCTACTATTGCCTATTGCTACCTAGTACGATCATGTTCCAACCCTTTTATCTGCAATGCCTTGCCTTGTTTTTCTATCATCCGTCCATCTCTTGGGCTTCTGTTATGCGTCGGTTTGATGTACACGTCAAACAAGAGCGACAGCTTTGTTTGTTTGTAGGCTGATTGGCCAAAAACGTACTGTAATGTTGTATTGAGTCTTCTTATGAATCAAACAACCCACATGAAAAAGTGTAAGATGATTTGGAGTTTTGAGAAGAAAGTAATGAAGCATAGGGCCCGTCCTGTCGCTCCCCGCGGGCGACGGGCGGGCGATTCCCCCCAAACCCTAGCCCCAGCCCCTTCTCCCCGCTCCCCCCGCCGCCGCCGGCGTCGGCCCGCGGCCGGCAAAGCCCAGGCGGTGCCGGCGGCGGCGGGCTCTTGGATCTTGTTCGTGCGGAGGTGGCGTGGGGCCTGCTCCCTCGGGCGGTGGAGATCCTCTACGAGGAGGCGACGGCACCTTGCGCGGCGGGCCGGCGCGCCGCGGCGAGGCGTTTCCTCGAGGTCGAGGCGGCGGAGCTCAGCGGCGTGTCGCCTCCTCGCGGGCGACGGCCGCGTCTTGTCGGCTTCTACGGGTCGCTCCGGCGGTCACGGGCGAGGGCCCGCTGTTTCGCGTGTGCGCCTCGGGGCGCCCTTCGCGTCCGCTGTTGGCATGCTACGGCGGCCTTCTTCGTCTCCGGCAGGTGGCCAAGCTCCTCGTCGGCGCCTGCGTTTACGATGAGCTCGGCCCCGGCCATGGGATGGCGGCGACGGGCCTAGATCCGGGTTGGTGGGCCTAGGTTTGGGCCGTTTCCGGGTGTTCTCGGTAGGGGCCGGGACACCACGGGTCTCTCGCGGGTTTGCTCCGGCTCGGGAGAGCTTGGGACCTGTGGCTGGTAGGATGGTGCGGCTACGGCATGGTGACGGATCGCCGCCGTTGATGTTCCGATTTCCTCCGGCTACATCGACAACCGCAGAGGCGGTTCGTCTCGGTTCTTCCCATCCGGGTTGGTTTTGCGGGGTGCGGCCTGCGGAGACGCCGGCGCGGTCCGATGGTGTGTCCGCGAAAGCAACGCAAGGCTTAGGCCACCGCCGGCGACGACGACGTCTACGGATGCCGTTTACCTTCTTGGAGGCGTGGCCACGACACACATCCTGCTGCTGGTTGCCTCCCTTGGGCACCTGTCCGCTGCCCCGTTGACTTGCGAGTTCTCCGAGTTCCTCCTCGGATTTCCTTCTCGTCGATGCACTTGCGTCTTGATGCGACCGGCTTCACATAGACGGTGTGCCCCGGGTTCGCGCGACCACTCTCGGGCCTAGGGTGGCTCGTTGGAGTTGAGGTCGGCGCGAGGGGACACCGGTGGTTTTCATTAGCTGTGGGATGTCACGATGTCGGTTGCAAAGACGAGAGGTTTTCCGTGGGGTGGGTGTTTGTAGCCCATGCGAAAGCATTGCACGGCCCCTCCGTGCCGACGAGCGACGACGCTTGTGAGCGCCGTTTCCTTCCCCGGAGGCGCTCGTCGTGAAGGTTGCCCGCTTTGAACTCGGAGTCTCACCTGCTCTCTTGCGCGGTTAGCTAGCTCCCTTGGCGTCGGTGGTCTTACGCTGGCGGCCCAGCGTGCTTCTTCGGTTTGGTGCGGTTCCTCGGAGCAGCGGCTCGGTGCGCGAAGTTTCCAGCCGAGCTGCGGTGTTTTCGTTGAGCCCTTGGACTCCTTTGTTTCTATCTTTGTTTAGGCTCTAGCTCAGCACATTTGCTTGTAACGCTAGCTGGCAACCCCAGTTTTTCGCTTTCTTTTCCGGTTGTGGTTGTTCTTGATGTAATCCTGGCCGTGATGGCTTTGTTAATTCAAAGTCGGGCTCGTCGAGCCTTCAGTTTAAAAAAGTGTAAGATGATGAGACCATGTCGTAATTACTCATTCTTGAACACTCCACATGCCTGGTCTAGTGGTCTGACGAGGAACGACTAGGGTGGAGTTGCGAATTTTCTTCTTCTTAGAGAAGCTCGTTCAGAGCTTTTGTTTGGAACTCACGAATTTTGCAGACATTTTGTTAGAATTATGTTCGAAATGATTCAATTGTCAAGAGAAATGCGAACAAAACAGTGTGTTGAAATTCCAAACAGAGCCTGTCATACTTTTTGGAGTTAAATCCCAGTAGAATTGGTTCAGTGTTGGATAATTTGACAAATCTGACAACTCCTATTTGCCTTGTGTTCGTACTTCACAGGAACTGTATGGACAGCGACCGCGCACATCGTAACGGCGGTGATCGGGTCTGGTGTGCTGTCGCTGGCATGGGCCATGGCGCAGCTCGGGTGGGTCGCTGGGCCCCTCTCCCTGGTGCTCTTCGCTGCCGTCACTTTCTACACCTGCGGCCTCCTCGCTGACTGTTACCGCGTCGGCGACCCTGTCTCCGGCAAGCGCAACTACACCTACACTGAGGCCGTCCAGTCCTACCTAGGTACTCGCTTCGCTCGCTCACTCAGTCACTCACCCATTGTTACTCATCCGAGTACTTCGATCTGTGTAAGCTGAGATGCCGTGTGCGTGTGTCTGCAGGTGGGTGGCACGTCTGGTTCTGCGGCTTCTGCCAGTACGTCAACATGTTCGGCACCAGCATCGGCTACACCATCACCGCCTCCATCAGTGCCGCGTAAGTCCCATCAAATCTCCTACCACAACTGAACATGCATAGACGTCGATCGTGCAATTAACCTGTTGCTGACTGACGCATACGGCATCCTGGCATGCATGCGCAGCGCTCTGAAGAAGTCCAACTGCTTCCACTGGCACGGGCACAAGACGAACTGCGACGTGCTCCTGACCCCCTACATCATCGCCTTCGGGGCGGTGCAGGTCATCTTCTGCCAGGTCCCCAACTTCCACAAGCTCTCCTGGCTCTCCGCCGTCGCCGCTGTCATGTCCTTCTCCTACGCCACCATCGCGGTCGGCCTCTCCCTCGCGCAGACCATCTCGGGACCCACGGGGAAGACGTCCCTGACGGGCACCGAAGTCGGGGTCGACCTCAACTCGTCGCAGAAGGTTTGGTTGACGTTCCAGGCACTCGGCAACGTTGCATTCGCCTACTCCTACGCCATCATCCTCATCGAAATCCAGGTAACCAAAAAGTCTAGAGAAACTCAGGTCGCGTCCCCTGTCGTGTGACGGTGTGAAAGCCTACATACTGAATTTTCTTGCCTTGATGTGCTCGCGTTTGCATGCAACCAGGACACGCTGGCGTCACCTCCGGGAGAGAACAAGACGATGCGGCAGGCGACGGTAATGGGGATCTCCGTGACGACGGCCTTCTACATGCTCTGCGGCTGCCTGGGCTACTCCGCCTTCGGCAACACCGCCCAGGGCAACATACTCACCGGCTTCGGCTTCTACGAGCCCTACTGGCTGGTGGACTTCGCCAACGTCTGCATCATCGTCCACCTCGTCGGCGGCTTCCAGGTCTTCTGTCAGCCCCTCTTCGCGGCCGTGGAGGGAAAAGTGGCACGGCGGTACCCAAGCCTTGCCCGCAACCGCGCCGTCCTGTTCAGGCTCGTGTCCCGGACCGCTTTTGTGGGGCTGGTCACGCTGCTGGCCTTGCTCATGCCCTTCTTCAACAGCATCCTCGGCTTCCTCGGCAGCGTCGCCTTCTGGCCGCTCACCGTCTTTTTCCCCGTCGAGATGTACATCCGGCAGCGCCAGATCCCGCGCTTCACCACCAAGTGGGCCGCGCTGCAGAGCCTCAGCTTCGTCTGCTTCCTCGTCACCCTCGCCGCTTGCGCTGCCTCCATCCTCGGCGTCCGAGACTCGCTCAAGATATACAAGCCGTTCGAGACCAAGGTGTAGATGAATCGGTCGGTCAAGAAATATGAAATCTGAGTCTGTGTGTGTCCATGTTTCCTAGACTGTCCCGTAATGTTTATCTTACCTTCCCTGTGGTAAGTGGTGCTTCAGGATTAAATGGGGAGAACAACTTTAGTGGTATCTGCCTATACTCTCATCTCTAGCTGGAATGATGCAGCGTTATCTCACAACAAGTTATAGGCGATGGACTAAGCTGCGGGTGGATGGTTGAAAATGCAAGCTCAGTGCGAGTATTGTGTATTTGTGTTGAACTACAGGCTTGGTTTAGACTAAGCTGCGGGTGAATGGTTGAAAATGCAAGCTCGGTGCGACTATTGTGTTGAACATTTGAACTAGTACATGCTTGGTTTCAGACGATTGCAGTGCTCAACACTACTTAGTTTCAGAGATTGCAGTATTGTTATTACTGCTAGTTGTACGAATATGTCAACGATCGGATATATGCTCCCTCCGTTCCACAGTGGCGGAGGCAGGATTTTCATACTGGATATGCAAAGTTATTTTTATAGGAAAAAAACGAAACTATAAAAAATTGTGGAGTAGTGCCAACTACAACTCATGTTGGAAGGAGGACTACTCATATTTTCATCTTGATCTTGGCTTTTTACCTCAATTTGATATCAGAGCTAGTGTCGAGGACGGAGTAATCTTCGGTGTCTTTGAAACTCTGTCTATCCCACCTACGTTTGAAAGCGCTGTATTTGTCCTGCTTGATCTTCATTTTTCAAACCTGGAAATCAATATATTAAGCATCATTCCCTGATTTCAATTGTGGCAAATCAGAAAAAAATAAGACTGAAGCACTCACCGTCTAGAACTCTGAAAAACTGAAATATGACATCCGAATGATGTGGCCACTGGCTGGATGTGGCCTGTAGTATTGAAACCATTGGCCTGTAGTACTGTTGTTTATGATACGGTTATGCACTATATATTGCCGCCGCTCTTATCAGAATACGGATGCGCCGTTGGCCCCCTCGAGCTTGCGGCTAGGGAGAATTTTGGAGCTCCGCCGTGCAGGAGGATCAGGGGGCGTGGAAGGGGCTGGACCGCGGGATTGCGGGAAGAGGACTCTCCGGCGCCGTGGCGGCGGCACGAGCTGATCGAGATTAGCCGAGAAGTGGTGCCGTGGTGGAGATGCGCGTCGAGTGAGTCAAAAAGAATTGTTTGCCGTGGTTAACCCCAACCGGTGGCATGTTTATATATTATTATGATCAACTTGTACAACAAGATTACATCGGTATAAAATACCGTACACGTATACAAACGTATATACAACTCTAACACTCCTCTCAATCTAAACCGTCGTGAACAAGGTTAAAATTGGAGCTAAAACGACGAAGCGCGAGCTGAGTAGCAGGCTTCGTAAACACATCAGCCAGCTGGTCACCGGTGGAGATGAAACGAATATCAAGCGCACCAAGTGCGACTTTCTCGCGAACGAAGTGAAAATCAATCTCGATATGCTTCGTGCGAGCATGGAAAACCGGGTTGGCAGATAAGTATGTGGCACCAATGTTATCACACCACAAGACAGGTGGTCGGGGCTGAAACACTCCAAGCTCCCGCAACGCAGACTGAATCCAAACAGCCCCAGCTGTGCCATTAGCCAGAGCCTTATATTCTGCCTCGGTACTGAAGCGAGACACGGTCGGCTGCTTGCGAGAACTCCAGGACACAGGATTAGGACCAAGAAAGATTGCAAAACCGCCCGTGGAACGACGATCATCAGGGCAACCAGCCCAATCCGCATCAGTAAAAATACTGAGGTCCGTAGAAGGAGAGCGACGAAAACGCAGACCAGTCGACACGGTGCCGCGAACAAAACGCAAAATTCGCTTGACCGCCTCATAATGAGCAGTAGTCGGCTGCGACAGGTACTGACAAACCTTGTTGACAGCAAAAGACATGTCAGGGCGTGTCAATGTGAGGTACTGGAGTCCCCCAACCAAACTCCTCCTGTACTTGAAAGCATCCTCTGAACCAAGCGGTGTGTCGAGATCTCGTGTCAACTTGTCAGAAGTGGACATAGGCGTGGTAACCGCCCGACTCTGCTCCATGTTGGTCCGATGTAAGAGGTCAAGGGCATATCGGTGTTGTGACAACACAAGCCCCGAAGAAGAATAAGCAACCTCAATCCCAAGGAAATACTCCAAGCGCCCAAGATCCTTGATAGGAAAGGAGCCTGGCAAGGTGGCAACAAGCTTCTCAACTGCAACTGAAGAGGATCCAGCCAGGACAATGTCATCGACATATACAAGCATATAGACCACCACGCCGGCATGAGCAAAGATGAACAAAGATGTGTCCGCTGTGCTGGCAACAAAACCAAGTTGATGGAGCTTATCACTAAGGCGCGCATACCAGGCACGAGGCGATTGTTTGAGACCATAAAGAGCACGTTGCAGCTTGCAGACATGCTGCGGATATTGCGGATCCTCAAAACCAGGGGGATGCTGCATATACACTTCCTTGGTGAGAAAACCATGAAGAAAAGCGTTACTCACATCAATCTGACGAAGGCACCAACCGCGAGAAACAGCAAGAGACAGAACAAGGCGAACCGTGACTGGCTTGACCACCGGACTGAACGTGTCATGATAATCAATACCGTGTTGTTGCGTGAAGCCTCGAGCCACCAGCCGTGCCTTGTATTTATCAACTGAACCATCAGGACGGAACTTTGTTTTGAAAATCCACTTGCTACCAACAATGTTAGTGCCAGGAGGACGAGGGACCAAGACCCACGTCTGATTCTTCTGAAGTGCATCAAACTCAGCTTCCATAGCGCTACGCCAAGCAGGCTCAGTCAAAGCAGTGCGATGTGAGGCTGGTTCCACCATAAGAGCACGGCGGTGATAGGGATCATATCGAACCGTGCCGTCCCGATAAATCTTTGGACGAAACACCGCATTGCGCTGCCGCGTGACGATGACCCGAGGCGGCTCAGCGGCAGGTGCTGCGGACGATGCCAGAGGGGACGACGGCGAGTCGAGGGGACTCGGTGGTGCCGACGACGAACTAGGCGAGGCCGGAGGCGAGTCAGAGGGACCCGGCTGCTCCGGCGAAGCACTGGACGAGGCGTCCACAGTGCCAGGCGAGGAAGGCGTGGGCCTGGTCAGCCCAGGCCTAGGCGAGGAAGGCGTCTGCCGCGCAGGCGGGCAGGCAGAAGCTAGGCCGCCCGGCGCCACGCTGCTGAAATCACGGGGCGCCTCTGCATGGGAAGGCACGCTGCCCGAGGCATGCAGAGAGGGTGCATCGATCCGCTGGTCCGGCGCCATGGAGGGAACCTGCATAGGAGAGCTCTCAACATAAACAGGTGCATTAGCCGGTAACATGGTAATGTCATAACTACGCGTGTCGGTGCTCTGAGTAACTGGTTCAGTGGAAGGAAACGACACAGGTAGCAGTTTAGAGACATCAACGACAACACCCGGAGTAGAAAAGGGGAACACCTTCTCATCGAACACGACATCACGAGAGATGTATATGCGACGAGTGGAACGATCAAGGCACTTGTAGCCTTTATGCATGGGACTATAGCCAAGGAAAACACACATCTTGGAGCGGAACTCGAGTTTACGCGAATTGTACTTACGCAAACTGGGCCAACACGCACAGCCAAATGTGCGGAGAAAGGAGTACTCAGGAGGTGTGTTGAGAAGGCGGAAAACTGGGGTGGCGTTGTTGATGATAGGCGTGGGCATCCTGTTTATAAGATAGCACGCAGTAAGAAAAGCCTCATCCCAATACCGAAGTGGCAGCGAGGAATGAGCTAGGAGGGCTAAGCCTGTTTCGACAAGATGGCGATGCTTGCGTTCAGCGATACCGTTCTGTTGAGAGGTATGCGGACAAGAGACACGGTGAGCAATACCTGTGTGTGCAAAGTAGGCATGAAGGCGGTGATACTCACCTCCCCAATCGGACTGAACAGTGCGAATCTTAGCATTCAACAAACGCTCAACATGAGTCTGAAAAGTGTAAAAGATGCTCTGAAAAGTGTAAAAGATGCTCTGAACGTCAGATTTATGCTTAATCAAGTAAATCCATGAATAGCGGCTATAATCATCAATGAAGCTAACATAATACTTAAAACCTCCGAAAGAAGGCAAAGCAGGACCCCAAACATCAGTATGAATAAGCTCAAGAGGAGACTGAGAGACACGGGTCGAATAATTATATGGTAATTGATGACTCTTGGCACGTTGACATGCATCACACACTAAAGACTCAATATTTGAAGAACACGACAGATTATTGGAATGAACTATAGTTTGCACTACTTTATTTGAAGGATGACCAAGACGTTGATGCCAATGCTCAGAAGACAGTCGCACCCCGGAAGACGCATGAGGCCCAGATGCCATGGCGCGACTGAAAGGTAGAGGGTAGAGACCGCCACGACTCCTACCGCGAAGAAGAACTCTCTTCGTGGCCTTGTCCTTGACACGGAAAAAATATTTATGAAACTCAATGAATGTATGGTTGTCAGAAACAAGGCGATAAACTGAAAGCAAATTCTTGCTAAGACCAGGAACAAGTAGGACATTTTTAAGCTCAATGGGAGACGATGAACCAGGTAACTGAGAGCGACCAACATGCGTAATAGACAAATCTGCACCGTTGGCGACTTGCACTTGATCCTTGCCGGGGTAGCGGTCCTGAACGTTCATCCGGCCCATGTCGTTGGTGAGGTGGTCGGTGGCGCCCGAGTCGAAGAACAAGGGCTGTGACTCCTGGTAGGCGGCGGCGTTCCAGGAGCGAGAGTCCTTATGTTGATAGGACTGGTTGAAGCGATTTCAGCACTGGAGGGCACCGTGACCCCGGTACTCGCAGATTTGGCAGCGCGTGCCACGCTGGCGGCCAGTGCGACCGCCGCCACCTTGCCCTCCTCCGCCGTCACCACCGCCCCTTGGTTGGAGCGGTTGCCACGCTGGCCCTGATGCTGCTGCTGCTGCTGGCCACCGGGTGCATGGCCGCTACCAGGCGGTCCGGACGGGCGACCACCGGAGCGGCCACTGTTGGTGTCGACGAAGGGGCGCCCCCCTCCACGGTTGTCACCGCCCTGCCGCGCCACAGCGTTGGCGGAGGTGGAGAAGTCGGGGGCCTGGGAGTTCTGCTCCTTGAGAGCCTCACAGGAGAGGAGCATGGAGTAGAAGCCCTCCACGCTGAGGTTGTCCGCGCCGGCGGCGGCGAGCACCGTGAGAGAGTGCTGCAGGGACTCATACTGAGGCCCAAGACCGACAACGATGTAGTCGATCAATTCCTCGTCAGAGATCGGAGAACCGACCATGGCCATAGCATCGGCAAACCCCTTCATCTTGTGGAAGTAGGCTGCGGCGGTGAGGTCGTTCTTCTTCAGCGACGTGAGTTGCCGTCGCATCTGGCGCGCCCCTGCTCGGTTTTGAGCCGAGAACATGGACACAAGGCAGGCCCACACGGACGCCGAGGTGTTGCGCCCGATGAGGTGACCGAGGATCTCCTCCATCATGGAGCCGACGAGGATGCCGAGGACGCGCTGATCCGTGTAGAACCAGTTGGCGTAGTCGGGGTTGGGGCTGGAGTCGGTGTCGGCGCCCGTGCCCTCGGTGATCGTGGGCTTGGGCATCTTGCAGGAGCCGTAGAGGAAGCCGTACCACCCCTGGCCGGCGATGTTGGGGACGACCTGCATCTTCCAAAGAAGAAAATTAGTGCGATCCAGGCGCACGGTGATGGTGTTGATGTTGTGGCCGGTGGGGGGGGGGAGATGATTGCGCCGGCGGGGATGGATGGGTTGGAGGACGAAGCCAACGCGTCGACGGTGGAGATCTGCATCGCGGAAGAACTCATCGCGAGAGGCGGTGCGGCGGGAGACTCGCGCGGAAAGGCGGCGACAGGGAAACCCTAGGGGGGTCGACCTGCTCTGATACCAAGTCAAAAAGAATTGTTTGCCGTGGTTAACCCCAACCGGCTGGCATGTTTATATATTATATGATCAACTTGTACAACAAGATTACATCGGTATAAAATACCGTACACATATACAAACGTATATACAACTCTAACAGAGTGGAGGAACTGCCGAAGCCGATGAGTCGTGGTCGCTGGTCGATAGACTTCTCTGGATCGGGCTGTTACGAGATGAAAAGGTCTGCTAGAAACCCAAAAGGGTATTTAGGCTATACCTCCGCTAATTCCATACCATCGTACCACTATTTAAATTTTAAATTGTAATTGTCAAAAAAATAAAAAAAAATTATGGGTGTTTACAAGATGTGTATTTACGGCGATTTACACAAAAATAATCTTTTTGGCAGAAAAGCACGAACTAACCCTCTGGCCAAACTATTTCACGGGACTAACCCTTTTGTGTGGCGCCCTTGCGAACGGTGCCACACTTGTCTGTGTGGCGCCCATGCGAACGACGCCACACATCCAGACTGACGTGGTGCGGTCGAGGCTGCTTGTCGTTGACCAGCCGATGTGGCAGGACGTGTGACACTGCTACCATGGGCGCCACACTTTGAATGTGTGGCGCCGCTCGAAAGGTCGCCACACATTCTATTATGTGTGGTGGCCCGAGCCAGCCAGCCCGACCACACCACGCACTCCACCCAAATCTTCTTACTCCTCCTCCGACCAGCCACCCCACCTCTCTCCCCCACCCAAATCTCTCTCAAATCTTGGTGGATTTCGTTGGATCTATCAGTGGAGTTCGTTCACAACCCGTTTCTTGAGGTAATCTCCTCAGTTCCCCTTCTTTTCATCCAGTGAATTGATGGATTTGATTGGATCTAGATGTGAAACCCTAGGTATGAAACCCTAACTTGATTTGGCAAGTGAAGTTGATGGATTTGGAATCTTAGGGTTTGTTGAAATAGGACAAGTGGTAGGGGTAGGTTGTATGGGTAGAAACCCTAGGTTGATTTGTTTAGGCTATGGCTAAATAATGAACAACATTGCCATCCACCTATTGTCGAATGAACCCACGAGCTTGTAGATGAAGTACCTCCAACCGATCTTCCTTCATATCCTCGTACATCACAGTGAAGACCACCGGCTTCCACTATTCCTTTACATATGGAAAATCCTTCATCTTGATCTTCCAAGCTTGATAATTTGTACCATTCAAAGATATCATTCTGTTGATATTCACTTCCATATTTCACACAAGCAAATGCACTCGGCCCAAAACAAACCTTGCTCTGAAACTTGAGTACAAACTGAACCTCAGCTCTGATACCACTTTGTTGGGGCTCAAAACCCCACCTCTATGCATGTGTGAAATAGATAAACTTGGAGGATAGCTTCAACCAATAGATGCAGTGGAAAAACAAACATAAGCACACACACAAGTGACACAAGGATTTACGTGGAAAACCTCCTCAACTTGATGAGGGAAAAACCGCGGGTGTGGACCAATCGGTCCATGCAAGCTTCACTATGAGCAACATGGGTACATAGTCTTCTCTAAAAAAATCTAGAGATTACAACATATTTCACCTCGTTACCCACCGGCAACAACAGCAACAACCACAAGAGGCAAGATACACAAAGCAGAGATATCACAGATTTTGTCCTCTTCGGTAATCAGCAAACTGCTCTTTAACCGCAGATCCGATCAGCACCAAACTTGGCAGACAAGCAGACATATGAGTTCCTAACATACTGACCAAAAATTAGCTCAATCGGACAATGTTTCCTGCCCAAACTGGTCGTCTCCCAAAACTATTTTGTGATGAATCTGCAGCAGTCCGAACTGACTTCACCATTCTCAAATCTGATTCTCCTCTGACCCAAATCTCAACCAGCTATCTAGATCGAGGTACTCAAAGTACGGAAAAATCTCACCGAGTTTGGAGCTGATCCAAGAACGTTTGAGCCTCCAAATACCAGATTTAAGATAGACCATACAAATTTGCACAGAAATCACCTGTCCTTCTTCTTTCTCTCTTCTCACTTAGTTGTGGTGTTCTAGTGTGTTCTCTCACCCTCTCACAGTAGAAGACACATTCTAGCTTGTTCTTTATCTCACTTGTTACAGCCACCAAGTGTGGCTAGGTTTTTCTCCTTATCTACCTCTCAAGGAGGCAACACAACCGTTGAATGTGAATTTCGATCAACGGTTAATATGCGTTGAACTTTCTGGGCTGATGTTGGGCTGCCAACACACCTAGTGGAGGGACATGGCCCAATAGTATCCTCGTTGTGGCCCTGATTGGCGTCATGAACTGGGGTAGCCTCAAAATTAGCGTTCAAGTTTCATTTTATCTCAAGTTTATGTGTTCTGATTGGTGAGGTTGTAGAATCGGATTTGGAGTCATATGGATTATAAGTCCCGGCTCCATCAAAACTTGTTACCGCTATCCCCCAACAAGTTATATCACAAATTGATGCAATAAGTTTAGGTAACAAACAACCAAAAGATGCACTTCAGCTAAACATGGTGATTCCAAATCAGCCTTGTGTGATCATCAAGGACCCAAATGTCGCCGATGAAGCAGGTCGTTCGACGCTAGTCCCATCAATTCTTGAAGTCTTGCTAACAAGCCGTTACACAACTACAAGAATGGATCATTTTTGTTGCTCCTTGTACATCCCTGCCCAATTAAGAAATAGCATAACGTGAACATAATCATCACAGGAGACCTCAGTCTGTGACCATAAAAATAACTATGTTTCTAGTTGTCAAGATGAACCAACAAACTATCATCAACTCCACCATGTGAAAATCATAAAACCAAGCCCATCATTGTCCAAGAGAAACAGGAGAATTGATTGTTTGAAGAACATCACCCAGAATACTCCATACCACTTTCACCCAATAACAAGCAAGTTATTCATGTTCTCCATTTGATCACAAAATGAAAAATGAGGATTACCGGTCCAATTCCTTTTTCTTTTTCAAAATGTATGTAGTTAGAATTGCATCTTGCATCGACCGCCAAATAATTTTTTAAATCTTGAGAGGTAATTTAGCTTTTCATAAGCACTTCTTATTAGGACCAAAGGAATTGAACTCCAAATATGTATACAATAATTTGGTTGAGAAACCGCAACATTCCATGCTCAAATAATGTCGTCAATAATAGCAGATAAGGAAACCATGTGTGATCTGCTAATTTGAAATGATGGCTATTGATTCAATGGTTTGTCCTTCGGTTTTGTTGAACACTGAACAAGTTTCTAGCCCAAGAGGCCCAAGCCCATGTGGGAGCTGACCTATAAAAGGAAGGGGCTGGTGGAGAGCAAAATCTAACACACACAACAGAACTTCTAGCCGCCAGTGCTTTTTGCAGACAAACAGAGAAGAGCCTCTCTTGTATCAACATGGTATCAGAGCTGCGGACGGAGGTGGCATGAAGGTTGATGAGGCCAGCGGAGCTGCAGATGTTGCATGTGGTGGTGGCGGTGGAAGGGGATACTGTTGGGGAAGCTGCTGTGGTGTCCATCGTTCCTCTAGGGGAAGTGGTACAGAAGCTCGTGTTGTTGCCAGCTGATCTCAAACTTGAGGGTGCTTCCAACTATCTGAGTTGGTCTTGGAGGGCAATGTTGGTTGTGGAGCAAAAGGATCTTGATGGGCACTTGTTGGGTAGTTTAGATAACCAGGAGACAAGAATAGTACGGAGGGAAAGAAGTGGAAGGCCATTAACTCCTTGTTGATTGGGTGATCTTTGAACTCGGTGGTGCCCTCCCTTGGGCGCTCTATGGAGGGGTTGTCCACTGCTACTGAGATATGGAAGACCCTGTCCACCCAATACTCTAGCAAGGGAATGGCATGCTTATTGCTCAGACTGATGGGAAAATTCATCGTTTGCGCCATGAGGACAAATTAGGGATGGCATATGTGGCAAAGCTGCAGGCATTGTGGGCAGACCAAGATAACTGTGACCCTCTTGAGCTCTATGATGCAGCTGCATCGGGTCAGGGAACAAATGGATAGCACACAGACGTGTGCTGCAACTTTTGGAGGGTCTCAATCGTTTCTTTGATGGCAGGAAAGCATCATTTCTGCATCAAACTTCCCTGCCTACTATTGATGAGGCTATTGCAGCGATGACTCAAGAGGAGGTGTGTCTATCCCTTGAGAAAGAAAATGAGAAGGTTGTGCCGGCTTCGACCTTTGTTGTTACGGAGCGCAAGGAGTGAATGAGACCAGAGGTTGTTTCATCTGTGGGGAGAGATTGGCCACCTAAAGTGGAATTGACCATCTTGTAGTATAGGCAGGGGTATAACAGAGGGGGGAGTATATTTGCTGGAGGTAGGGGTGGATACTCGGGAAATTCAGGGGGGTCAGAATTCTAGAGGCAGATGTGGATACTCGGGACACTCAAGGGATCAAAGGGCACACATGGTAGTTGAAGGGGGAATGGGATGTCAAAGGGTGCAGATGTAGATGATGCTACCTATGGAGCCTTTTCTCACTTGGCCTCCAGAGATGAAGACAATTCTGAAAAGGCATCTCTTGCTTCTAATGAGAATGATACAGGGTGGGTTCTAAACTCTAGTGAATCTAAGCATGTTGTGGGTAAATTCGATGTGTTTGAGACTTACATTAAGCATCCTCCTGCTCAAAAGGGCACTCTCCAAATAGTTGGTGATACAAAATAGCATGTTGTCGGGGTGGGCATAGTAAAGTGCACCTCGAACATCTCCATGTCATCAATTTTACATGTCCCAGCTTTTCCTGTAAATTTGGTCTTTGAGTGCTCTAATTGATGACATTGATTGTAGTGTGACTCTTAACAAGTTCGGTGTCATGATTCAGGAGCGGCAGCGAGGCATATGGTTGGGAATGGCACTATAGGAGCAAGGGTCTTTGGTATGTGGACAAGGGGGTGTAACTAGAGTTGGTATATGCTACAACCACAGTGGACAAGGAGAAGAAAGCTATGATCCATCATTGTAGGATGGGACATGTATCTTTCTATAAGATGAGTAGAATATTTCCAGATGTTATGTGTGGAATAAGTAAGGGCAAGTTGACATGTGATGCTTGCAAATATGCTAACAAACAAGAGCCTCATATGTGTGTAAGGGGCTTAGGAGTATATATTATTTATGCTTGTTCATTCAAATGTATGGACTTGCCGAGTGGTATCATTGAATGGAATGAAGTACTTTGTCACCTTTATTGACTGTCATTCTCGTATGACTTGGGTTTATTTGATGCGTCATAAGGAGAGGTGTTTCACTATTTTCAGAATTTTCATGCATCAGTTTCAGGTGCAGGTTCAGGTGATCAGGACTGACAATGGCACGAAGTATTTGAACACTGATACGTCTCCAACGTATCTATAATTTCTGATGTTCCATGCTAGTTTTATGACAATACCTACATGTTTTGCTCACACTTTATGATGATTTCATGCATTTTCCGGAACTAACCTATTAACAAGATGCCGAGTGCCGGTTCTGTTTTCTCGTTGTTTTTGGTTCCGGAAAAGGCTGTTCGGGCAATATTCTCGGAATTCGACGAAACAAAAGCCCAAGGCCTTATTTTCCCCGGAATGTTCCAGAACACCGAAGGAGAGCCGGAGGGGGCCCAAGGGGGACCCACACCATAGGGGGCGTGGGTCCCACCCTGGCCGCGCCGCCATGTGGTGAGGGAGCCCCGTGCCTCCTCCGACTCCGCCTCTTCGCCTATAAAGTCCCTCGTGACCTAAAAACCCGACACCAATTGACGAAACTCCAGAAAGACTCCAGGGACGCCGCCGCCATCGCGAAACTCCATTTCGGGGTACAGAAGTCTCTGTTCCGGCACGCCGCCGGGACGGGGAATCGCCCCCGGAGTCATCTCCATCGACACCACCGCCATCTTCATCTCCCCGGAGTAAATTACTTGAGTGCTACCTTTAAAATTTCATTCCTTGTCTTTGCAATATATAGCTCATGGGAAAATAGCCTTAAAAACTATTGTGTTATTGAATATGTAGCTTATGTATCTTATTTCTTATAAGTTGCTTGTTGAGCGGTAATCATGTTTCTGGGGACGCCATCAACTATTACACCTTTGTTGAATATCATGTGAGTTGCTATGCATGTTCGTCTTGTCTGAAGTAAGGGTGATTTATCATGATCAAATGGTTTGATTATGCATATTGTTAGAGAAGAACATTGGGCCGCTAACTAAAGCCATGAACCATGGTGGAAGTTTCAGTTTGGACACTAATCCTCAATCTCTTATGAGAATATTATCCGTTGTTGAATGCTTATGCATTAAAGAGGAGTCCATTATCTGTTTTCTATGTTGTCCCGGTATGGATGTCTAAGTTGAGAATAATCAAAAGCGAGAAATCCAATGCGAACTTTCTCCTTAGACCTTTGTACGAGCGGCATAGAGGTACCCCTTTGTGACACTTGGTTGAAACATATGTTATGCAATGATAATCCATGTAAATCCAAGCTAATTAGGACAAGGTGCGAGCACTATTGGTAATCTATGCATGAGGCTTGCAACTTATAGGATGTCTTATGCATAACACATATGAAGTATTACTACCGTTGACAAAATTGTTTCTATGTTTTCAAAATGAAAAGCTCTAGCACAAAAATAGTAATCCATGCTTCCCTCTGCGAAGGGCCTTTCTTTTACTTTATGTTGAGTCAGTTTACCTACTTCTTTCTATCTTAGGAGCAAACACTTGTGTCAACTGGTGTGCATTGATTCCTACATACTTGCTTATTTGCATTCATCATATTACTTTGTGTTGACAATTATCCATGAGATATACATGTTGAAGTTGAAAGCAACTGCTGAAACTTATATCTTCCTTTGTGTTGCTTCAAAACTTTCTACTAAGAATTTATTGCTTTATGAGTTAACTCTTATGCAAGTCTTACTGATACTTGTCTTGAAAGTACTATTCATGAAAAGTCTTTGCTATATGATTCAGTTGTTTAATCATTGTCTTACCATTGCTTCGAATCACTTCATTCATCTCATATGCTTTACAATAGTATTGATCAAGATTATGATAGCATGTCACTTCGAAATTATTCTTGTTATCGTTTACCTACTCGAGGGCGAGTAGGAACTAAGCTTGGGGATGCTTGATACGTCTCCAACGTATCTATAATTTCTGATGTTCCATGCTAGTTTTATGACAATACCTACATGTTTTGCTCACACTTTATGATGATTTCATGCTAAGTGCCAGTTCCTGTTTTCTGTTGTTTTTGGTTCCAGAAAGGCTGTTCGGGCAATATTCTCGGAATTCGACGAAACAAAAGCCCAAGGCCTTATTTTCCCCGGAACTAACCTATTAACAAGATGCCGAAGTGCCAGTTCCTGTTTTCTGTTGTTTTTGGTTCCAGAAAGGTTGTTCGGGCAATATTCTCGGAATTCGACGAAACAAAAGCCCAAGGCCTTATTTTCCCCGGAATGTTCCAGAACACCGAAGGAGAGCCGGAGGGGGGCCAAGGGAGACCGACACCATAGGGGGGCGCGGGTCCCACCCTGGGCGCGCCGCCATGTGGTGAGGGAGCCCCGTGCCTCCTCCGACTCCGCCTCTTCGCCTATAAAGTCCCTCGTGACCTAAAAACCCGACACCAATTGACGAAACTCCAGAAAGATTCCAGGGACGCCGCCGCCATCGCGAAACTCCGTTTCGGGGGACAGAAGTCTCTGTTCCGGCACGCCGCCGGGACGGGGAATTTCCCCCGGAGTCATCTCCATCGACACCACCGCCATCTTCATCGCCGTTGCTGTCTCCCATGATGAGGAGGGGGTAGTTCTCCCCAGGGCCGAGGGCTCTACCGGTAGCTATGTGGTTCATCTCTCTCTCCCATGGTGTGATATTTATGTGATCATGAGCTTTGTATCACTATTAATCTATGTGCTACTCTAGTGATGTTATTAAAGTAGTCTATTCCTCCTCCATGATGTAATGTTGACGGTGTGTGCATCATGTAGTACTTGGCGTAGGTTATGATTGTAATCTCTTGTAGATTATGAAGTTAACTATTACTATGATAGTATTGATGCGATCTATTCCCCCTTTCATAGCTATTGTTGACAGTGTGTATGCTATGTTAGTACTCGGTCTAAATTGCAATGGTCTATTATGCACTCTAGAGGTTACTTAAATATGAACTCCGAATGTTGTGGAGCTTGTTTACTCCGGCTTGAGGGAGCTCTTGTAGCCCTACACAATGAATGGTGTTTGTTATCCAACAAGAGAGTGTTTGAAGTAGCACAAGTGAAGAGAAGTTATTTATTTATGTGATCATTGTTGAGAGTGTCCACTAGTGAAAGTATGATCCCTAGGCCTTCTTTCCAAACATTGAAACACCGTATATTTACTGTTCTACTGCATGTTTACTTGCTGCCATATTTATTTCAGATTGTTATTACCACTCATATTCATCCATATCACTTGCATCTCACTATCTCTTCGCCGAACTAGTGCACCTATACATCTGACAAGTGTATTAGGTGTGTTGGGGACACAAGAGACTTCTTGTATCGTAATTGCAGGGTTGCTTGAGGGGGATATCTTTGACCTCTACCTCCCTGAGTTCGATAAACCTTGGGTGATTCACTTAAGGGAAACTTGCTGCTGTTCTACAAACCTCTGCTCTTGGAGGCCCAACACTGTCTACAGGAATAGAAGCGTGCGTAGACATCAAACACCACCTTTGGGGCCTTTCTGTCTCAACAAGGTATTCTTCATCAAACATCTTGCCCAGATACCCTTCCTCAAAACGGTGTGGCGGAGTGGAAAAATAGACATGTTTTGGAAGTAGCTCGCTCAGTGATGTAGACAATGAATGTGCCCAAGTTGTTGTGGACTGAAGCAGTCATGACAGCCACATATTTGATCAACCGGACACCCTCCAGGATACTCGGTATGAAATTCCCATGTGAGTTGTTGTTTGCAGAAAATAAGTTTGTTGTCCCTCCTAAGTTATTTGGTAGTACATGCTTTGTTCAAGATCATAGATTATCAATTGGAAAGTTGGACCCATGAGTAGTAAAATGTGTTTTTGTTGGCTATTCCTCTACTCAGCAAGGGTATAAGTGGTGGAGTCCCTCTGTAAAATGCATGTTCGTAAGTATGGATGTCACCTTTAGGGAATCCGATCCATTCTATGGTGAGACAACTAATATAAGTCCATTGTTTGCAGAGCTTGACCATCTTCAGTCTATGCAAGATGGTCATGAGGGGGAGAAGATGAGGTCTCAGACTCAGAGTGTTTCTGTAGGCACTAAAACCGATGATAATGTGTAGGTTCATGTCCAACTTGTAGTTGGTACAATTCAGATTGATCATCTCCCTATTCTTGTTCAGGACTGGTGAACAAAGAATCTCGAAGTGTATTCTCGACGGCAGTCACATGTGTAGGGGGAGCAACAAGGTAGTGATGTATACTCATCTGACACAGTGGTGAGAAACTACATATGCAAGGGGCAATAAGGCAGCGCTACTAGCTCATATGACACGGTGGAATCTGCATATTGCGTTGTGAAAGGAGACACGTGAAGCGACCAGGAAGGGTGAAGTGGCTAGGAAGGCTCTCTGCGAAATGCATTGATGAGGTCTAAGACCCCGTTTGTGGCCCGGTCTTGCGGTTGACCCAAAATCCAAAGGGGAAGGAGAGGGAGAGCGCGAAGAACACGACGAACACGAAGAACACGAGGAACTCACGCACGCACACCAACCCGATACAATCGATACTTACCCCCGTGGCTCGATGGACCACGCCAATAGAATCAACCCGGAAGAGACGCGCGGTAGAATTCCGAGCGGAGAGATTGGTGAGGGAGATGAATCTAGGAGTGGGAGAGAGAGTGGGTAGCACTAGAATCTCACACACCAAATCCAATCATCCAACAAGGGTAGCCTTGATACAAAGGGGATGAAACCCTAGGGAGACAAAGCTCAAATCCATGTCTAAGCCTAAATCTTGTCTTAGGGGTAAAGGGGATGACCTAGGTGCTTATATAGAGGTACAAGGCGACTTGGGTCTAAAAGGTACGCGGTTGGTCGACTCGGGCCGTTTCCGGTCGAGTCTGTCCCGTGAAATCTGGTCAACCGGGTTTCAACCGGGCTGTAGACCGGGCAGCCTGGTGCCAGGGCCGGTCAACCGGCCGCCAACCGGGAAGTTCGCAAAAGTTTCCCGGTTTGGCGTCGGTACGATGTCGGTTGTCGCCGGGGTGGATCCGGTCTGGGGCCCGATCTGACCGGCCCTGGGACCGGCCTCCGGCCCGGTTGGCCGGCCTCTGGACCGGCTGGGCCTCTTCCTCCCGCCTCTTCTTCCTCTTCCTTCTTCTCTTCTTTCCTTCTTCTTCTTCTCTCTTCCTTGCACCATGGGAGTTCCTTCTCTCCGGTTCCTCGATGACTCTTGTACCTAATGACATGTAACACACCGACATGAGGTAGCATTCCATCCAAGGTATTGACGAGGTCAAGTGTCGAGAGGAAGGAGTTCACCTTGACATATATGGTGGGGGTTTGTGTTGTTGGTCCACTTGGGGGACTCCTTGGCCATGGTGTAGCGTCGATGATAGTCGGGGCTGCACTTGTTGGTCTTGAGGCGTAGGTGTCCAAAGGCCACCCCGCATCATCTCCCCCCTTGGGGAAGAGTCGTCCTCGACTCTTGTTCCTTCTCACCGACGGTGTAGTCCAAGACGGTTCTCCCATGTTGTGGTAGAGGGAAAAAGTCGCGGTCGAAGAAGAACTTGGGGAAAAACAACTTGCGAATGGAAAGCTTGTGCATGCCAAATTTGTGATCGGCAAACAAAAGGCTCTCAATAAAACACGAAGCATCAAGTCGTTTCTCCAAGAGGCATTTGGCAAAAATGGGAACCAAAAGAGTGTCGATGTATCCAAAATGTGGTAGGGTAAAAATTTGTGCATGTAAGAGTTGTAAGGTGTCAAAAATGTGTGGTGTAGCATTGTCCCAAACAAGTGGAACAAACAAAAGGCAAGTGTCGGCGGCAAAATTTGGGGCAAAATTGTTATGTGCAATGGCAAAGCGATGGAGACTTCGAACTTGGGAGAGTATGGTTGGCGTGAGCCGAGTATGAGTGTCCTCAAGTGTTAAAGAATCCATTGCAAGTGCCAAAGATGAAATAAGAAATACAAAGAAGAGCAACTTTTTGTGTGACATGTGGCACAAGATGCATAAGGTGTCTCTCACATGTATGACATGGTCCTTGAGATTGTCGGAGTGTATGATGAAAGCATCAAGACATGCAACAACCATTGTGCCAACAAGATGTTTGAAGATATGTTGCATAAGAGGCACAAGAGGTGACGAGGAGTTGGACCAAACCGGAAACTCGACAAGGCAAGTCGGAAACACACGAGGGCGAAGGCTTGTGGGAACATACCCTTTGGTGTGATTCCCGCGGGTTAGGTCCTTGATGGGGTAGCTCTCAATTGCGCGTTTCGTGAGCTCATGCTCCGTAGCGGTGGAGGTAGTCATTCGGGTACCTATACACACAAAAGAGAAAACAAAAAGCGTGTGTGCATGGTAAAGGAATACATCATCCATCATGATGTTCCATGTCTCGTGCACATCACCATGAGTGTCAAGCAAGATAGTATGAAATGCATGGCGATAGTGCAAATGGCAAGAAGGTGCATTCATGGCGTGTGGCAACTCATGATCATCAAAAATGGAGAAGGCTATGGGGGCCATCTCGTGGACAATGAAATAAGCATTCTTGCATACCAAGCATAAGAAAGAGCAATTGTTCGCAATCTTGGATGCAAGGATCATGGAAGATTGTAAACATTTGGGGCAAAGCATGCGGAAGCTAATGTCATCCTTGTCATTATCATTGCAAGCTATACATGGTAAAGAGAAAGTGGTCGACATATTGCAAGCAATGGTAGAAAAATTGAAGCTCTCATAGCATGGCATGGTCATGGTATCACAAGCATTCACTTCCACATGATCAACAATGTTATCAAGCAAAGTATCGCATGGGAAAATGAAAGTAGCATGTGACGTAGCAAGTGTATCATCAAGATCATGCATGCACTCATAAGTCATCATGTCCACTAGTGGGATCATGGCATCACCAACACCTATGTTGTTACCTTTGTAGGCCGACTCATTTGAAGTAGGTGTTGTGGAAGTAGGAGGATCCATGTGGTCAACATGTCCATCTTGGAGCAAGCATGGTGAGATATCATCATCTTCATGCACCATGTACATCTTCTCCATGATCGGGAACTCGTCCTCCGTGGAACCTAGTGCAACATAAGAAGACACCATAGAGGGAGAGGTTAATGTGTTAGCAAATGCGATGTCCTCCATGGACCTATGATCTACCTCTCTCAACTCACTTAGTGTATCACTCATGTCCTCCAAACGGAAGCACTCAAACTCACATATGGGGTGGAAGTCGCTCAACTCACTATCACTCTCACTCAAGTGGGCTAAGTGGCTCTCATGCTCACATGGGATTGGTACCAACTCATCAATCAAGTATATAGGAGTAGGCTCGACTTTCTCATCTCCATGCGCCTCCTTGGTTGAAGGGAAGTTCCCATGCTCAACCATCTCAACTCCATCGCCTCCCAAGTCGTCCTCCATCGGTGGCGCCGTCGTGTCGTGGAGAGCTAGGCTCGGATCCACATCATCCTTGCGTTGGCCTTGGAGGTCTTCATCTTGAAGTGTGGGCGCCGTAGGCTTCTTGGTGGCTTGGGCTTGTAGCTCGTCGAAGTGGAGCATGTCGGTGCTCGTCGATGTGCATTGCCATGTCATGTGACCCTTGGCTTTGCATACCTCACATAGGAGATTGGGACATTCCCGTGGAGGGTGGCCTTGTTTCTTGCACTTGTAGCATCGGAGTCCATAGGCATATGACGAGCTATAGTCCATTGTGGTGGTGTCACAAGAGGTGGAAGTCGCCTCATGAGGAAGGTATGCGCGATGTGCACTTGCCATCCTTGTAGTGGTAGACACCGAATGATGGTGTTTGTCGTCTTCATGTCGAGGGTCTCGTCTTCGTGCATCATCACCATGGCTTGAGTGGTGTCGTCGAAGATCCGTGGAAGATGTTGGTCGATGGCGCTCATGGGGTGGCTTGTGTCGGCGATGATCACGGGGTGACATATGTCGATGGGAGCCATGCGACGGTGGTGGTCAACGATGATCATGAGAAGGTGTATGTCGATGACGATCCTTGACATGCCTAGAGGATAGCTCATGTGGCTTGGCATGTTGCTTGTGGCGCCTTGTGGAGCTTGGAGAAGAGTGTCGATGATGATCATGTTGGGGACGCTCTTGATGCTCAACATGATGTGCTTGAAGTCGACGATCTTGTGCATAAGCACTCTCATGGTGGCGCCTTGTGGAGCTCGGAGAAGTGTGTCGATGACGCTCATGATGGGGACGCTCTTGATGATCCATATGATGGTGCCATCGTGGAGGTCCTCTATCTTCATATGTAGCTCCATTGGCCAAGTAGGTGACTAGGTGAGGCTCCGCCATGGTGTCGATGTCGTAAGCGTGGCGTTGCTCCACCATGTCGTCCATGCTTGATGAGCCATTGTCGATGTAGAGCTCGTCGAAGTCGTCCTCAAAGTGGTGCTCCACCATGTCGTCCATGTCGATGATGCTTGGGGAGCCATGGTCGTTGTCGAGCTCCTCGATGTCGGAGATGTCGGTGATGCTTTCAGAGCCATAGTCGGAGTAGAGCTCCACATGTTCCTGCACATCCGTGGTGCTTGAAGAGGACTCCTCCTCGAAGTGCTCCGTGTACTCCTCCGTATCTTCTTCGTCGCTATACATGTTAGCACGATGGTATCTATATGGTGTATGTTAGTGGAAGAACACTACCTCGCAACCTTACCGTGGTATGACAAGATTGGGGTGATCCAACAAGCCGAGAGTTAGAACAAATGTATCGGGTACTCACACAAAAGCACACGCAAAAGCTAGCAAATATGGTGTTAGGTGAGTATGGTGGAAAGCCAAAAGACGAAATCCGAAATCAAGTGTATTGTCAAGAGTGGGTAAAATCGAAAAATTCAAATGTCAAAGTGATGATCACTATAAACACGGAAAAGTTGTGGAACACACACACGGGATAAGCGGGGTTAGTGCAACCAAAAGTGAGCGGAAAAGTGTATGTAAGGGTGCTCGGTGTCACACTAACACAAGGAGAGGCAAAGCTTTGGTTGCAAACGGAGAGACAACTAGATTCACACGCGGCCTCTCTTCTCTTTTCTCTCTTTTGCTTAAAAGCTTTTTCTCTTTTTGTATTTGGTGGCACTTGCACTCTTTTGTATCTATGGTGGCACTTGCACTCTTTTGTATGTATGATGGAACTTGCACTCTTTTTGTGCTTTTCTTTCTTTTTCACGCTTTATGTTAGCGTTAGCTCGCTTTTGCTATCTTGCCACACGAGTTTTCCTTAGAAGCTTGACTCCACACTACACACACACCTCACAATCGGGGCCACGTGCAATGTCTCGCAACACTTGATAAGCAATACTCGATAGGATAGATCGCAAAGAAGAGGGGTTACAAGGGGAATGCAAGTTATACCTAAGATGTTAGGCGGTGATGAACACACAACTTGCGATGAAGGCGGTGGTGTCAAGAGTACGGTTGCAAGTCCGGGGTGCCGAGGATGTCGTCGCTTGCTTCGGAGCCGCGGGTTAGTTTCACAAACAAGGCACTCAAACCGGAACAAGCAAACACAAGTTAGCGGAAGAAAAGGGTCAAAGTAGCTTGGCGGTGGTGGCGGTGGTAAGCCGGTGGTGGGTGGTGTCGATGCTCTTGCGGTTGCGGCGGTGGTTATGGGGCCGCGGTGGTGTGTACCGGTGGTTTGGGAGGGTGATGGAGCTTGCCGGTGGTGGAGAGGAGTGGGGGTGGTCGGCGGCGGAGGTGGGAGTGGTGGCGCCCGGTTGGCGGCCGGTTGACCGGCTCGCGGCGGCCGGCCGCCGGTTGCAGCGGCCGGTTGACCGGGTTCTGGCCCGGTTGGCGCCCGGTTGGGCGCCCGGTCTGACCGGCTCTGGCGCCGGCCTGCCCGGTCTGCAGCCCGGTTGAGCAGGTTCTGGGCCGGTTTGCGTTTTTCTCTCCTGTTCTTGAGCAAAACTCGTCCAAATCGACCCAAATCGAAGGAAAACGATGGAATTGGGGGGCTAGAAGTGGGGGAAATAGTAGATCAAGCACCATAACATCGAATCCATGGACCAAAACCACTCAAAAGGAAACGAAATCGCAGATCCGTCCAAAGGCAAATTAGGGCTATTTTTGGGGAGTTTTTTGGAAAAAAATTTAGAGACGAAATTGGGTGGGTGGAGGGTCAAATCCGCGGAAACCAAAGGCTGCTGATACCATATGATGAGGTCTAAGACCCCGTTTGTGGCCCGATCTTGCGGTTGACCCGAAATCCAAAGGGGAAGGAGAGGGAGAGCGCGAAGAACACGACGAACACGAAGAACACGAGGAACTCACGCACGCACACCAACCCGATACAATCGATACTTACCCCCGTGGCTCGATGAACCACGCCAATAGAATCAACCCGGAAGAGACGCGCAGTAGAATTCCGAGCGGAGAGATTGGTGAGGGAGATGAATCTAGGAGTGGGAGAGAGAGTGGGTAGCACTAGAATCTCACACACCAAATCCAATCATCCAACAAGGGTAGCCTTGATACAAAGGGGATGAAACCCTAGGGAGACAAAGCTCAAATCCATGTCTAAGCCGAAATTTTGTCTTAGGGGTAAAGGGGATGACCTAGGTGCTTATATAGAGGTACAAGGCGACTTGGGTCGAAAAGGTACGCGGTTGGTCGACTCGGGCCGTTTCCGGTCGAGTCTGTCCCGTGAAATCCGGTCAACCGGGTTTCAACCGGACTGTAGACCGGCGGCTCGGTGCCGGGGCCGGTCAACCGGCCGCCAACCGGGAAGTTCGCAAAAGTTTCCCGGTTTGGCGTCGGTACGATGCCGGTTGTCGCCGGGGTGGATCCGGTCTGGGGCCCGGTCTGACCGGCCCTGGGACCGGCCTCCGGCCCGGTTGGCCGGCCTCTGGACCGGCTGGGCCTCTTCCTCCCGCCTCTTCTTCCTCTTCCTTCTTCTCTTCTTTCCTTCTTCTCTCTTCCTTGCACCATGGGAGTTCCTTCTCTCCGGTTCCTCGATGACTCTTGTACCTAATGACATGTAACACACCGACATGAGGTAGCATTCCATCCAAGGTATTGACGAGGTCAAGTGTCGAGAGGAAGGAGTTCACCTTGACATATATGGTGGGGGTTTGTGTTGTTGGTCCACTTGGGGGACTCCTTGGCCATGGTGTAGCGTCGATGATAGTCGGGGCTGCACTTGTTGGTCTTGAGGCGTAGGTGTCCAAAGGCCACCCCGCATCATGCATGCTCTACAAACAGTTTCTGATGACCATGACATTGGAAATTTATGTCATGCGTTGTCTCCTTCCTATAGAGCGTTTGTTGCCTCCTTACATACTGTGTCAATCCCAAAGGATTGGAAAACTGCAAAGCAAGATCCAAAGTGGCGTGAAGCAATGATATAGGAGTTGGAAGCACTGAAGAAAAACAAGATATGAGTGCTAACCACACTATCGGCAGAAAAGAAAGCAGTAAGTTGTAAGTGGATCTATATTTTGAAGTTGAATCCTAAAGGCATGGTAGAATGGTACAAGGCTACACTACAAGAAATGTGTTGACTTGTGACCTTTGCTCAGTGACCCTAGATAAAATCGTCATGATTCTATGACAATTTTGTATGGAATGGTCGTTAGTTGTTTTGAGGGAGCCAAAACCCTTTAAAATTAAGACGATGCGAGTATAAACGTCATTATTTCGTAGCACGAAATCGTCATAACCCGAATCACACGGTCTACGGCGATGAATTAAGATTGTCGTAACTGTGTATAAGATTTTATTTTTTGAAAAAAATGGTGACTAGACTAACACCTAAGCAATTCGCCTACGTGAAATGTCTATCAATGTGGCCATTCAAATTTCCAAAGGTGTCTGTCGCCGCCAACGATAAGAAAGAGAGAAAAATTTAACTACCACAAATTCATGGATCTCAATAATTGGTTCCCGCTGGCGGTCACATTTTCGGCCCGCGCCCGCCCGCCCTCTTTCCCCGCCTTTTTTTTGTTTAATTCCCGCGCACACCGCACTAGTAAGAGAATTTTGTTTTTGGTTTTAAGTCAGGTCTAGCAACCAGCGGGCGCAAGAAACCCTAGCTCTTTCTCCCTGTGCTCTTACGCCGCCGCCACCCCCGCGAGGAGAGAACTTCGACAGCAGTCATCCCCGTTAGATTCCCCTCGCGAGCCAGACCCCCTCCTCTCCTCCGGTTCCCTTTCGCCGTGCGCTCGCCGGATCTGGTGGTAGAAGACAATTTCGGGCATCCCCAGGCTTGGTAGGCCATCCAACGGCCTCGAGCCTGTCTTCTCCCGATGACATCAACCGAGTCCGTGCGGTTCATGATGGCGTCCGCCACGGGTTTCCTCGTCGTCTCGTCCACCGCGGGCTCCCGCATCCTCTCGCTCTCATCCGGCTTCCTACGCCGGGGGAGGCGCATCGATGCTCGGCCCCTCCGGATCTGGTTGAAGAAGACGACCCCCGGCTCTCCCAGGCTAGTCCGGCCGGATTGTTCTTCATTCGCTCCCCCGAAGACGGTCTGCTCCACATCTGCCACCTGTCTATCCCTCTTCCCTCAGGCTCGGACGTTTCTTTCTTAATCTTCCTCTTATGCGCTGCTTCTTTGCAGGAACCTATGACGTTGATTTGCGGTGGGAACCCGAAGACGGCGACCTCCACGCTTTGCTGGGGCATGAACCAACGACCAGGGATCAGACCCAGACCCAGACCTTGCCTTTCGCTTTAGGGGCCTCCTCGACCAGATCCCCTCCGGCTGGGTCTTCCTCACCGACGCCGGCTTGAGGACTGGACGAACTGCTACGCAGAAAACCAGATCAGGTGATTGGCGGGACATCTACTTCCTGTTTTAGATCGACCCAGTTTTTAACCCGTGTTGTATAGTTGAGGTTTTGGGATACCAGTAGCTATGCCTATGAATAGAAGATTTATTCGGTTGTATAGCTGCAGCAAGAAGTTCGTTATACTCTAGCTAGATGAATGTGTTGGTGTTGACATTCAACGAATGTAGTTGGCTAGGCTTGTGTGTGTGCAAATCATAGAAAATTACATAGTTATTCCTCGATCTGATAGGTTTTGTGATATATCTTGTGAGTTATATTGGACTGCACTTCATTGAACTGATACGTATTGCACAGTATGCTCACAGGGCGTGTGCGAGAAGGGAGTTGTAAGCAACTGTTGCATCTTTAGTTCTGTTTGTGGATGAACTGAAAGTTATGCATGCTCTGTTTTTGCCATTCCTATTATTAAGTCATCAGTTCACATGCGCCCTTCATGGATTCACCATTATCTTACATTCATAAGAGTATATGACACAAAATTTGGAAAAGTCCCCCGTAGCTAGTTGATGATTCACATGACTAGATAATGGGATCGAACATTGACCAGACATAAAATTTCTCAAACTTATTCAGACTATATTGCTCAGCTTCACACGCATTCAGTCTGAATGCCCTCCTCTATTTAATTGTATAGTAGCTTCATGAAGGTTGAACATGAATTTGGTTATATCCACGAGGCATCGATATTGTCTATTAGGTGCAGGGGAAATGTTTGCAAACCAGGTTTTACCTTTTGCTACGGTCCTGTACACCCCTCCACCCCATCCCACCTATTGTGTACATGTTCTCTTTGCACATAAACTTGGTTGATTCATTTCTTGTTGAGTTATGTACTGCCTGCTCTGTTTTTCTGCTTCTAATTTGTGCGGCGGGTTGCAGAAGTAGAGCAAGGGTAACCAAATGGAGAAAAAAGGCGCTGATATCTGGCCACACCAACTGCTGTCCAGTAAGGTGCCGAAGTACAAGCAGATAATCCTCTGTCAGTGCTCCAAGGTGAAGATGGGCAAGTTCCTGGAATAAGCGCTGCCTGCTTGAACTGGCCTGATTCTTGACCTCCTTCCACAAGGATAGAGCTAAGAAACTCCTATCATCGATGAATTTAACTTCAATGAAACATGAAGTCTTACTGTGCACATGAATGCATACCTTTTCCCGAATGCATTTGTTACTTCATTAGTAAAATAAATATATGCCATGCCTTTGGTACATTCTTTGCCATGTAATCTGTAGTGTTTAATTCCTTTCCAGTAAATTGGCCCTTTTATTCTCCCTGATGCCAAATTGTAATCAGCTAGTAGGTACTTCAGGACTAACAGCTTTGACAGTAGAAACACAGGTTATTGAGATGGCTTGTACTTTTGGTATGGTTTTCAATACAATATCTGCTATACATCTTACTGGTTTTTAAAATGACTTGTATGTTTTTGCTACTCGTTATTGGATTAATGTTGTTCTTTTCATAGCGGTAGTTCATGTACTTCTAGTGAAGATTGTATTTTCCTAAAAATATTTTACTTCGAACACCGAACTCTGAACCTCATCGGGCTGTGTGTGCTTTGCAGGCCAGTGATTTGATTCACAAAACAAACAACCTTGTACTCCTCGTGGCAGATTCTCTTCATGGAGAAGAGCATCCTAAACAAGATGTCATGGACCATCACTGTTCACACTTAATCATGGTGTGGTTTGCCAAGGCCAACGGTAGAAACATGGTTTATGTCAGCTTTTGCTTCTCCCTTCTCTCCTTTGCCTACAGTGCGTTTACAAATTAATGTGAGTGATGCTCTAGTAACTAATTTCACATCTCACAAATACCCCATCTGTCACAGTAGATCCACTATTGATGATTGTTGTGATATGTGTTTTAATGCTTGTTCTTGAGCTACTGCCACTTTGAGCTGCCATAGGTTTATATATTCAGCTAGGTTTATATATTCTAGGCATTCCTTCCATTCAAGCTAAAACGGTGGATGTTCTTTTTTGACAGGAGCTCCAGGCTGAAGAAGTTTAAGAATCTTGAAGTTGTGAAGCCCAACTCAGCAAATACTAGCTACTTATTATGATAGTCAGCATATCTGGGTTGTAATTATACTGTAATGGTTGTAATGGAGTAAAGTTAGCAGATATTTAAAGATTTTCACTTGTTCTCTCTATCTGTTTGAAATATCATCATGTCTGATCTGATAAATAGAAATCTCATCCCACTTCTGTAGACGTTTTTCAATTTTGGATGGTCGGCCCAGCTGACTGGTAGGGCCAGATTTAAATATAAGTCCGAAATAAAAAAATATAGATTATAAAAGGTTGGGCCCAATAAGAAAAAGGCCAAAATATTTGGCTTGGCCCATTCGCCAAACATAATTGATAGAAAAAACAGAAACATGCTTAGTTGTTGGGCTTGGCCCATTTGGAGCACCAAAATGGACTGGGCTGATTTTAATTAACGACGATTCCATTTCGTCGCAATTTTGCCACGTCAGATTGACACGTAGGATCTGATGTGGCGTGGCCAAATTGCCAGTGACGATATTGGACCGTCATAGAGGTTACGACGATCCAATATCGTCTTAGACGACTATGACATTTTCAAACAAATCGTCGTTATAGTTGTTTCCTGACGCTCCGTTTTTGACGATGCATTTTTTGTCATAAAATCGTCATAGATGAAAAACTGTGACGATATATTGACGAAAATGGAGGGTCGTAGGTTAACAAATTTCTTGTAGTGCTAGATTGGTCGCTGGAGGGTTTAGTTAAACTTATGGAGTTGACTATGATAAGACGTTTGTTCCAGTAGCAAATATGAACACAATAAGGATATTGGTTTCCTGCGCTGCTAACTTTGGGTGGAAGTTGCATCAATTAGATTTCAAAGATGCCTTCTTACATGGTGACCCGCATGCAGGAAGAAGTATACATTGAGATACCACCAGGTTTTGGTACCTCACAAATCACAGTAAAGTTATGTAGGCTGAAGAAATCCTTGTATGGTATGAAGCAATCACCAAGAGCTTGGTTTGATAGGTTTGCACGTGTTGTTTGCGGTATGGGGAATGGTCAATACAATGGTGACCACACGGTGTTCTACAGACACTATGATCAGAAGATCATCATTATTATAGTCTACACTACTAGGAAAAGGCCTATAGCTGCAAATATTGTTGCCGGCGCACCAACAAAGATGCCCGTCGGTGCTAAATACTACCGGCGCGCCATGTTTCGGCCGCGCCGGTGATGACCCTATACCGCCGGCGCAGGAAAAAATTAGTGCGCCGGGGATAAGGCTGAACCAGGTCCTGACCGAACTGACAACCGCAGCTCCCCTTACTGCCGGCGCACCACCATGTTGGTGCGCCGGTGGTAATTTGCTTACCACCGGCGCACCTACAAGGTGGTGGCCGGCAGTAAGGTTGGCTGCAATTTTTCCTCTCCAGTCTCCACCCCCCCCGTGGACCGCCTTTTCAGTTTTCGAAAAAATAAAAAAATGATAGATAATTCAAAAAATAAAATCCTTTGAAATGCCCATGTAATATGTCATCTTGTTTTAGTGAAAATTTAAAAATATGAATTTTGATGTATTATGCAAAATAGCGTCATCTTTCGGTAAAACGGGATTTCTGGTTGCATACGACCTCCGATGAAAAACTTTTTTATATCAAAATCTATCTACGCGAAATTTGCTATCCGAATTCAACCGCCTACAGCCGTTTGGAGAAAAAATGGATTCGTCATTTGGAAAACAGAAACATGATTTTTTTCAGCTTTTAGATTTTGATGAAAAAAAATGAAAAAATTACCCCTGGCGCACCACCTTAGTAGGTGCGCCGGCAGTAACCTATGGTATATATATACTCCACACATACCTGTGCTCCTCACTTTCACATTTTCCTTCTCTTTTCCTCCTCCTCCTCCTCCTCCTCATCTACTACACCGAGCTACTGCGGCGAGCTCTTCCGGCGACCTTTACTGCACCGACGGCCACGATGGCCACCGACGGCCACGACGTCCTCCGGCCTCCTCCACCACCTCCGGCCTCCTCCACCACCTCCAGCCTCCTCCACCACCTCCGGCCTCCTCCACCACCTCCGGCCTCCTCCACCACCTCCGGCCACCTCCATCAACTCCGGGCTCCCCCACCTACTCTGGGCTCCTCCACCTCCGGCCTACTCCTCCTCCTCCTACACCGACGTGACGACCTCGGGAGCTTCCGCCATCCTCCTGCACCTCATGTACCTCCTACACCGGCGCAGAGACGACAACCACTGACTAGCTAGATCTAGATTTGATTTTTTTTTGTTTTCTTGTATAACTTACCGCCGGCGAACAAGACAGGTGCGCCGGGGATAACGCGAGTTACCACCGGCGCACCAACTGGTGCGCCGGCAATAAGCGATTATCACCGGCCTGTTCCCACCGGCGGGCTCTAGTGCGCCGGAAATAGGCCTTTTTGGTGCGCCGGCAATAAGCATTTTCCTAATAGTGCTACGTGGATGATATTATCATCACTAGAGATGACCATGAGGAAATAAAGAGATTGAAGGAGTGTTTGAGCAACAAGTTTGAGGTAAAAGATTTGGGCAACCTTAGATACTTCATTGGCATAGAAGTGGCCCGGACAGAGAAAAGAATATCTTTGTGTCAGTGAAAATACACCTTGGACCTCTTGAGTGATATGGGCATGATGGGATGGCATGCAGCCCCTACCCCAGTTGAACAAAATCATCAAGTGATGGCACAGTCAGGTGAGCTAGTGAATAAGGAAGATAATCAGAAATTGGTTGGGAGGCTATTATATGTATGTCATACCAGGCTGACATTACATATGACGTGAGTATTGTGAGCGGATACATGCATGGACCGAGGAGTGGGAATCTTGATATAGTGCACAGAATCTTAAGATACTTGAAGGGGATACCGGGAAAGGGGTTGTGGTTTGCAAAGAGTGGACATCTTGAGGTGGATGCTTATAGTGATTTGGATTGGGCTGGTTGTCAAGATGATAGAAGATCAACCTCGGGCTACTGTGTGTTTGCGGGAAGAAATCTGGTGTCGTGGAGAAGCAAGAAACAAACAGTTTAGTCTAGATCAACAATAAAAGTTGAATATAGAGCTTTATCTCAAGGGGTAAGTGAGATGATCTGGGTAAAGTACCTACTGATTGAGTTAAACCTTCCGAGAAAGGGACCCTTGAGAGTCTGGTGTGACAATCAGTGAGCCATAAGTATTGCAAGCAATCCAGTTCAACATGATAGGACAAAACATGTGGAAATTGATCGTTTCTTCATCATGTTGGGATCATCAAGTACCTACTCGTGTTAGCTCTAGGCAGCATATTGCAGATTGTTTGACAAAAAGATTAGGGACAAAAGACTGTAACTTGGCATGTGACAAGATGGGATTGATAGATATCCACCACTCATCAAGAGATCCTGGTATCTGTTTCAATTATGCAGAGGCTGGGTGCACACCTTCCATTTCAAAAAAAAAATCTATTTCACTTGTTTATAGAAAATGCATTTGTTGTTTAACTCCTAGTCTATTTCACGTGATTTCAACCCCTGGGATCATTACCTACCTACGAAAGAAATGGTTGACTCTGAAGCAGCTGGAAACTATCCTACACTGCACACGCGTGTATGGATGAACATTGGAGGGAGGTAATCTACGGTTAAGCACTACTATGGACTGTATCTCATGCAGAAAATCAGGGAGAAGAGCAAGGACTGGTTCCTTGCCGGCGCAAAGGGTCTATCGGATCTCTTGGGCTGACCGTGTTCTGTGGTTTCTTTCGGGGGGCAGGGGGTGTCCCCCCTCCCCTCCCCTTTTCCTTTTTTTCTTTTATGGCTTCGGCTATTCCCTTGTTTGCTTCTCCTATATCAATATAAGGCAAAAGCTTTTTTGCCCGTTTCAAAAAAAATACTATAAACTATATCTGATTTCTCGGTGTGGGTTTCTGCCCACACGTAGCCACGAGGCCACGTCCCAACCCTAAACTGGACCAAATGCTTGGTGATCTAGCTTAGTTTGGCACGCTCAACTGCTCCAAATGAGCGCGTTGTTGGACTGGCGCATTGATCATGACTAATCACTAGTCCCAAATAAAAGTGCCGAATTAGATTTCTGATGGAGACATCTAAATGTTTCCTCTTGGCTGTCTTTTTTCGGATTTCTAGTGGCAGCTTTAAAAAGTACTCATTCAGTTTTTAAATATAAAGTATGTTCAATTAGTTTTGCCAAATCAAGTCTTTCGCCAACATATGTATTTTCACACAACGGGTTCATATTCTCCTATGAGCCAAAGTGGATTTCCTTGAATATGAATCCAACTATATTAGTTTCACATCACATAAAACTGCATATCGATAAAATAATGGTTGGTCAAATATTTTCTTAACGAAATTCACTCATGTGGTAGTGGTCAGCTTATTTGTTAGCTAATCACAAAGACATGGTAATTTTCCTAGACTACGAACCACTTTTGTTCGCAGGATTCCCAAATATATAGAAATGAAAAAGGTAGGAATGGGATTTTATGTCATATTTAATGCTACATGAATTAGAAGCACATGGTTATGTAATACATGTCAGTTTGGTTGCATTGCAAAAAACACAGAAATTTTTCTACTAAAAGTTGTGTATGCCAGAGTTGTCATATAAACAAAGTAAATATTTATGATGTTGGACTTAAAGGAAATTCTTCCATGGAATTGAATGAAAAGTAGAACATAGACAAGATCACATGGTTTCAGATCCTACAATCATTTGAACCAAATAACCCGGAGTAATAAACACAATCTTCAGTACAACTCAAAATCTGAAGGATCTCTCGGGCTACGTTCGAAGTACTCTAGGAAACCTACACAACTGCAAAGAATCATCCACTGCAAAACAACGGGCCTAACCACAATCATGACTACTAGAGCACAGAATAACAACCACCACCAGTAGAGAGCGACCGCCATTGGCACAAGCAAATTTTGGATAGAAGGGCATGAGAGCGCCTAAAAGGATGACCGTGCGAAGACCACACAAAGAGGCGGTCACACGTGCAACCGGTCTAACTGGGATGCAAGCTGGATCTCACCCAATATCCTTTTCATTTGGAGATTTCTGGTTCCAAGTTTGGACCAAAATCAACCTAGAAATTTCCAAATAAAGTACAAGCAGGATATATATTGGATTGGCACCTTAAGTTTAACGCCACCAAATTTTCAACGAGGAAGAAGAGATTTGATGATAGAGCGGAGGATGACACGTTGGGGAGGACAACATACGGCCGTGCCGAGATGACTTAAAATAATACTCTACTCAATTCGTCCATAAAAGAATGGTCAGAGATGTATCTAAATTCGGATGTATCTATATATATTAAATAGTATCTAAGTACATCTAAATTTAGAAAAAATTGCAAACACCCCATTTATGTGCAGAGGTGGTATGAAGAATCCAACTTAAAAGACAGATCAAACGATGATGTATCTCTGAAAATTGAATACGAACATGACTAAATTTAAATCTAAACGGAAAAGGTAAAATCGAGCCGATAGTGTTCACCGTCGCCATCGACACGACTGCAAGCGTGGCAGTATTTAGTGCAGTGACTGACTGCAATGCAAGTTGCAAGCATAATGGCAGTGGCCGCCGTTGCTGACTGACAAGACCGACTGGTATAGTAAAAGAATATATCGCGTCCGATCCACGAGTCAAGAAGTCTTCCCGATCAGTGCAGCTCATGGTGGTACCGCCTCCCCGTAGCTCCAGCTTTAAGCTAGCGTTTACGCTACTCAGAATCGTTTGACGAGTACTCCGTCTTTACGTGCCATCTGCCGTGTTATTGCTTTCCTCGATCAACGGACTATCCTAGCATCGCCAAATTGTTGGCTAGTTCAACCGTAGGGGTGCCTTTTTTATTAGGGAATATTTTAGGACGCGGCGATTTTGATCCCGAGCGCATCTACTCCTGCGCGGCCATTGGTCAGCTAGTGCATTGGGTGGTGTGCCGCTTCATTACACCTGAGGAATACGTGTGAATAGATAGCAGATTGGAGCGTATGCGAATCGTATAGAACTAGGTGGACCCTTGCCGGAGAGGTAAACGGATACTTCACGGGTGCATTGGTAGTCCATGTTCCGTCCATATTAATTCCTTGCAAAATTGTGTACTAGTGGTACATGAAGCGTGTCTCCAGTCCTTGCAAAATCGGGTACAAGATACAACTAAATTATTTTTTTGCGGGGTGGAACATAACTAAATTCAACTAAAAAACAGTCTGGGTCATATTTCTTTTTGCAAAAAATATTTCAATCTATTTCATGAGTTCACAAAAGTACAAAGTACCCCTAACATAATAAAAAAATTACATTGAGGTCCTTCGAGCACCTAACAACAACTAATGCTGCCAGAGCGACTAGCCGATGCGCCGATGTTGCCGCTCCCTTACCGGAGCCAGCGTGACGATGTTGACGATAGTCAGGAAGTCTTCGTGTACGTGTCCCTAAAGACCACCGCTCCAGTAGCCGAAGTCGCCGCCATTGAACCGTTGAATTGATCCAAATCTTCTAACACCAAACCTCTAATACGCGTAGAATGAACGAGATCCACCACTCCATGGAAGCGGCGACCGGACGAATCCCCGCACTCCTCAACGTCGCAGCGAGATCGCCGCCGACCGGGTGGACGAGGAGGCAGCGAATACCTTATTCTTATCTCGCACAACGCCGCCATAGTCACCCATAGCGACGATGCCAGTTAACCAAACTCTAGTTTTAGGGACCTTAAATAGTGCCAGGCGCAGGTCCGAGGTCCCAAGCCCTTCCCACCACCGGAGCGGCTAGCATAGGAGGCGGGTACCCATCGATTCCCGGTCGTAGACGGCAAGAACAAAGCAGCTGCCTAGTGGCGGCTGCTAAGGTTTCCACCCTAGCTCCCGCCTCAGTTTTTTTTTTACGGGAGGGACGGAATCAGGAGTCGGTTTTAATGTGCGCGTCTTGAAAACAGTCTAGGTCATAAATTCAACTAGAAAAAGTCTAGGTAATAAAAAAAAGTCTTTTTTTAGGTCCATGCAAAAAAAAAGTCTAGGACAAGGACTAAAAATCTATTTCTTCCGTTTAAAAATAGGTGTCTTAACTTTTTCTAGATACGGATGTATCTATAACTGAGATGTGCCTAGATACATCAATATCTAGATAAAATTAAGACATCTATTTTTAGACGAAGGGAGTAATTACTATTGCATCCTTTATTTATGTTCTATTCTGTACAAAGATTGGAAGAACATCAAATACAAATTGCACGACATGACGAACAAAAATAATCTGCACATACGCAAAAAATCCGCATTTTAGAGAAAGAACAAGGTCCTAAGTCCCGTAGAGCGTGAATGCGGTGAAGGTGGAAGAATAGAACGGTCCAGAAATCAACTCGCGTTTGTACCGTGGAGGAAGAAACGGCAGCTCAGCAGTTGTATCTCTGCAGACGTAGGCCAGGCCGCTGTACCGAACATCATCTCAATCTAAAATACAGCAGAAAATACACGGAAGTGAGGGCACCTGGCTGAATGCCATTGGTCCTTACAGCGGGAGCAGCTACACCCGGGATCAGATAGGCATTTTCGAATATTTTAGGCCAAATTAGTCAGTTGAAACAAATATAAATGCCTCTATCAGCGACATGATAATTGTAAGAGCCAGTTGTATTTTTCATAATTTCAGCCTTCTCCGTAGCCGGATCCAAGTGGGCCAGGCAGGGCATGTCTCTGTACTCCTCATAGGTTTGCGGAGCGCGGGATCCGCCAGCAGTGACCTCGGAGGTATGCTGCTGACCCCTGCCGGCTCCGCCTCCACGTCCGCGTCCTCTTCCGCCTCCTGGACCTCCGCGTTGGAACGCCATGGCGACCATGTCGGATCCGCCACTCTTCTGGTCATCAGGGTTTTTGCGTTTGTGGCCGCTGTTGTTACCGTTATCACGGTTCTTCTTTTGTTGGTGCGGGGAATTCGTTGTAGCTGCGATATCACCGCCTGCGTCGTCATCGGCGGCGGTGTGATCATCGGCAATGGAGATTATCTCGTCCAAAGTCGGTTTGTTGGCGTTAGCCAAACATGTAAGCTTATGCCTCGGCAGTCCTCCTCTCTGCAGTCCCCCAATGAAGGCGTACATGGCGGTGGTGTGGTCGATGTTCTCGCACTCGTTCTCGCATGCCAACCATCGTGTGAGGAAGTTTCTTGAGGTTTCTCCCTTCTTCGGATACAAGCTTGTAAGTCGCTTGCTGTGGCGGGTCTTTTGTAGGTGCCTCCGAAGTGTTTCTCGAAAGCGGTCTTCGGGTCGAACCAGACAAAAGATGGAGTTTTTCTCGAGGTCACTGAGCCAGATCCGGGCTGGTCCTACAAGGTACAAGCTGGAGCATGCGGCGGGCGATATTAGGGGTTCCTCCGGCGAAGGTTCTCGCATTGTAGTAATCCTCGATCCAGGTATCCGGCCTTTCGGTGCCATCATAATGCTTCGGGTTTCCGGGTAACTTGAGGGAGCTCCTTGGCTTTGGTTCCTCTCGAATCATCCTGCCAAAGCACTTCGGTCCGATGTAGTCGGTTCTGTATTCGTTGAGGCGTTCCCGCGCGTCGCGTGAGCCGTGTCGGGGGGACTGTGAGCGAGAGCGAGATCTCCGGCCACCGCCTCCGCCTCCACCTCCGCCGCCACCGCTAGGTGGTGGTGAGGGAGACCTGCGAGGGGGCCGATCCGACCTTCTGCTTCCGCCTGCAGATTCTCCCCGGCCCTCCCGGTGCTGGCTCCGGCTCCTGTGGCTGCCTTCGCGTTGACGCTGGCTGCCCTGGTCGTTCCGGCTCCGGCGGGGCTCCGGGTCGCGCTCCTCATTCCGGCTCCTCCTAGGCTCGGGCTCACGATCATTGTTCTGATTCCGGCGAGGCTCCGGCGTGCGCTCCCTGTTCCGGTTTCCGGAAGGCATCACGATGTCGCGGATAATAATTCCACCATGCCCTTGAGGCCCGGTGTTTCCGGCTGGACTACGGCGACGAGGGGACGCGGGTAACCATTAGGCGGAGGAGAGGCGTTGCGGTACTTGTCTCGTCCGAGTACATTGCATCCTTTCCCTTTCTCGGATCCGACGGGGCGTCTTTGATGGTACGGGGATCGGATTTGGGTGTTCCACGGCTTTCCTTCTGCGTTCCGAGGATCCGGTTCGCGACTCGTCATCTCGGCGGCGATTGTTGCGGGCGTCCTTCCGCGCGGTGGAGACGCAATGCTCCGGGTTGGATTCCAATTTGCGCGAAGTATCCGCCTTGCTCTGCTGTTTAACCGTCGAAGCGACGAGCGTGCGCAAGTAGTTGATGTCAACCTCCTCGTCACTTTTCTTCGAGAATTTCTGCAGCTTTTGCCAAATTGTCCTTTGGGGTAGCGAGCGGCTGCTGTTCGGCGGGGGTTGCGAAATTGATCCTGCGGGGAGGGATTGCTTCTCTGACGATTCTATCAGCCTCCGCTTGTGCGTAGGTCATTTTCACCTCCCACTCCGCTCTCATACTCTTGACTTGCTCGAGCGTTGCGGTGACTTCGCGATCCTGTCTTTCAAAGCGATCCATGATCAGTGCAGCTTCTTCCCTCTCATCCAATATAGCGAGCTGCGGTGTTGGCAAACTTTTAGGCGTGGCCGGCATCTCCTTTCTGGTGGCCTCTAAAGCCTCCGGATCTCGCGGCATCGCCGGGAGTTATTGGCTTGTTGAGGACGTCGACTTTGCGACCAAATCCATGCGTGCTTGTGCAACTATCTCTTCGGGCGACGGAGAGGCTCTCCGAGGAAGGATCCCTACGGGGCCGTTCCCGCGACATCGGAGATCCATGGCGAGATGGGCTGGGGGTCGGATTGAGTGTCCGCCGCTTCGGATCCGTCTTCTCCAAGCGGCCGCTACGGTTGCAAGTACACGCTTAGGGCTGGGCGGAGTCGACTTCGGGCTGGTCGGCCGAAACCATACTCCCTAGCTTGCGGACGAAGTCATCGGATTCCATGGACGGGAGTCTCCGGAAATTGGGCTCAGATTACCCAAAATCGATTCTTCGGCCGGAGTCTCGCTTTCTCCGACAGCCTCCTGGCGATCCGGAGCGGCGTTGTTTTCCGGGGCCTCGACCCGCACGGGACCAGCTCCGACTTCATGAGGGGCGGTTCCGGCGGTATGGGCCAAGAAGTGTACGAAGTGACACCTTTGCTTCTCTAACACCCGGAAGACCCGGGCGGATGCACGTTGGTCTTCCACCGTTACTTCCCGCTCGGGGGCGGATTGGGTGGGTTTTGATTTTTCCGGATCTAAGGCGGAATCTTCGCTAGGAAGTTCCAGCGTCTCGGATCGGATCTTCGCGGCTCGCGTCCCGCTCGGCGGCGGTCGCGTCGGCGCTACTTACCGGTGGGTTTCCGTCGGAATCGACGGTTTCCCCGATGAAGATGTGTATGCCGCCAATCGGGACGATGGAGAGCTTGACGGGGTCGGTTTTAGCCGGAATCCAACACTCATCCGGAGGGACGATCGGCAGATTTCCGGCGTAAAGGACACGCCCCACGGCGATGGTGTCGTCGTAGCTTCCCATGGCGGAACCCTCCCGGTTCCGGCCTCCGGACGCCGCTGGCCCCACGGTGGGCGCCAAGCGTCGTTGCCTAATCGACGGTACCTCGGAGGAGGGATCCTCACGAGGGGAGAAGAAGTAGGGGCCATAGGGCGGAGTGCACACGGGACGGTGGTACGCGAGTTACCCAGCCTCGGAACACCCGCACGATGACGGGGCCCTACTCGCTGCTTGTCCGGAATTATCCGGGCGCTTTCGCGTTGTTACAATGAGTTGTGGTTGTGCCTCTAGGGCTCCCGGGATCCGGCTTATAAAGGCGCACGGATCTAGGGTTTACATGGAGAGTCCTAGCCGGATTACAGATAGCCTAACTACGGTACAATATCTTGCCGTGCACGTCACGGATCCGCCTTCCATACACGTCGTACCGGATCCGGGTTCCTCATGGGCCTCCATGGATCCGGGTTACTCCTATGTCGGTACGGATCCGGCCTGCTGATCCTGGGCTGGACTTCTTCCTTCATGATCAACAGCAACTGGGCCGCCCGATGGGCCACATGCCTCATCACCGTCTGTGGGCCACCCGGGCTTGCCGGATCTAGGCACTGTCGATGGTACACCTATGAAGTATACCCACAACACATTGACACGATTCCACCATTCTGGGACTGAATGGTGATGGCACTGTTTCAGAGGGCACAGCAATAACATGATAAACAAGGCGGTATGGGGTTCTCTTTCATATTGGCAATATTTTGCACGGATGATTATCACCAAACACTCAACCCAGAAGACATGAATTAACTCGGTGCAGGTAGATCATCTTTTACTCGTACTAGCGACACATTTGTTGGATCTGGATAGTGTAGCTGCAACATTTTAAGTTGGAAAAAAAAATGCAACTGCTCCTGTTGCAGTTGTGCACAAGCAAAGCACAAGCTGTTGTATTGCACAGGACGGCGACGGATACATCTGAACAGCTGCAACGCAGGGTGAAAATAAACCCAAGCATACAGCAGCAAACTCATGCCAATGTGAACAAAGGTGCGCCTAAATTATGACGCAACATTTCGAAAATTCCAGCATTACTATTATTATTAATTCATGTGTCAACAGACACCTCTCAAGAGGATTACATGCCTAGTGCCAACAGTATCAATTTCCTACATATCTATCGTGTATCCCTCGTCTTCAGAGCTCTACAAACAAAACAGAACGTGTGACCTAAAATCGGCTGTAAGCCTGTAAAGGGTCACATGAAAGAATATGATGAATGAGATTCACAAACTCATAACGCTCCAGCTATTCATACCGTGTGACTACTAGACTCCAGTAGCCTGTCTGCTTCTGAAGGCATATCAGAGGACATCTCAAAATTTTGCTTGGCTGTCATCTTGTTCCACTCATTCTCGACACGGAAAAAGACCCACTGAAATCGCCTCAGCATTTCCAAAGCTGTTATCGCAAAAACTGTGAGGTAGTTGTGCCGAAGATGCGACGACAGCTTGTATGTCCATGTACAGCGGAGAACGAGATTGCTGCCTAACACCCAGTAGTACACCTGTAGAGCAATCACAACAGGATTAGTAAAAAAACATATCAAGGTAGGCAGCTTACACCATCTACACATATTCAAGACTATACCCAGCTCCGCCCATAAAGAAGATTTGTCCATGTACTTGGGCTTTTGAACATGAAAATCCTGGTTAAAATGCTGTGGGCACAGAGAAAAGCTCATTAGCAGCAGTGTAAACACATGTTGGAATATAAAATACTTTTAGTAAAGACAGGCACCTCAGATCCCAATCACGCTTTATATCCCAATAGAAGGAGTATAGAGAATTTATGACACCCGAAATAAGCCAGAGGGGGCGGTAAAAGCTAACCCACTGTTCAGCGAATACATGATACTTGAGTGCGGATAAGAAAATCACCGGGACTGCTGTCGAGTACTTGAGTGCTGGATTTGAGACAAAATTAGTGGGGAACATTCCAAACAGGTATAAAAATATACAACCACAAATCTTTATCTTACATTTTAAACATTCAATTCATCTAGTAAAGTGAAATAAATGAACAATCAGAGCTGATGTATGGTGAGTACATACCATTCAGAAGACAACTCTTCTCCTTTGTATCTTTGTACTGTCGAAGACATTGGAAGAAACGGCACAAATAAGGGAGCACGAGAACTAGAGGAATAGCTACAGAGTGGCTACCACAAATCGAATCGGCTTCAAACCAAGCGATTGTCGCCACCTGTAAAATTCCAAAACAATAATATGGACATTATAGAGGAAGAAGATGAATTCTAGCAATAACTTACTAAATAAAGCATTACCATGTTATTTGCCAATAATATGGAGAATGCTTATGAGCATAGTAAAAGGGAAATAAAGAAATTAACCTGACGATTGACCATGCGACAAACTGAACGTTCCAAATCTGAGAACACCTGTCAGAAATGCAAGAATTGAACAACATTGCTACAAATGTCAAATTTAAAAATGTCAACATAGGACAACAAGCTAGAAACAGTTCTCTACAAAACTCAGCAATAGCATGCACCATACATTCAAATAGATCACATTGTTTCCTAAAAATCATACTACGATATAGCCAAGACAAGAAACAGAGAATCATATACTCCCTCCGCGCTAAAATAAGTCTCAACTTTTTCTAGATACGGATGTATCTATAACTAATATGGTTCTAGATAAAAGTGACACTTATTTTAGAACAGAGGTAGTAGTATTAAACTGAACAAATGCGGTACTATATCCAACAGTACATTTTCTTTGTCGGGATCTATGTCCAACAGTGATAAGCTAAGCAAAACAATCCACAATCCATACTGCATATAAATTAGTGGATACCTTTGACATGGATGTAAAGATATCAGCCAAAAAGAAGTCGGGGAATGTGATTGCCTGCAGATAAGGGCGCGGGAATTATTTAAGTTCATTTGAGACGACTGCTGGCTCCACAGGAAGCAGTAAGCACAATCATATGATACCACAATGAAACGTAGCATACTGCTTTGCTTCTAGCATGGCAGAAAGCAAAACCTAAGGTACATGGTAAAGACAATTTTAGCAACTTACTTGTAATGGAAGTAGTATACGCAACATGGTCCTCAGAAAGTAAAAACGTGAGGACAAGTAAAACATATCAAAAGGAGAAAGGAGGATTATCAGAAGGATAGCATACAAAAATACCTGCAAAGAAGCAGAAAGATACGTCAATTTCACGACGGTTGATTTAAAAAGTATTGCATCGCTACAGAATACGGAGAACACATGGCATGGTATTTTGTTTTCAGTTTGACGAGGTAGCAAGTGGACGAAACCTCTGATTCACTCCACTATTACAAGCGGACAACAATATGTGGACATGTATATTAATTGTTTTTGAGAGTAGATGTATATTATTTTTCTTGCAAATATACTGTTCTAAAATGGACCTTTCAATTGATATGATTCGGGAAAGAGATTCAACTTTAATTAACAGTAGACTGTGTGAAGTGAACATTGAAGTGCTACGCTAAAAAATCATATAAGACTATCGCTCAGATCTTCAATTATGACATAATGCAAGTTCCAAATTATTAATCAATGCTGCATATAAAGTAAGACCCATAGTAAGTAGGACACTAATTTTAGTGTGCCAACAATATTATAGCTCTGGGTTTAATATTCCTGCACACTATAGAGGCCAAAAGATCCCACAAACTCAAGCATACAAGAAAGCAAGGAATGAACGACTAAATGAGCTGGATATTACACTGGTTGAGATGCAGCAAGCAATACTTCCCCATGTGAGTACAGATATAGGTAAGCTGTCATACTTGTGGGAACAATTAAAGTAAGCCATGTAGCAGACTGTCAATCAAACAAAAAAATGTTACTTTGGCAGAATACTACATCAGATTTAAGAAATATGAGAATTCATACAACATAACATTAACAAAAAATAACATGGATGAATGTACAAAAGATAAAATTAAAACATATCTAGCACAAAAGATCACGATTCAGGTGCAAAAAAAAAAGAGCCAGGTAAATAAAAAAAAAGGCAACTCCACCACTTACAATAGAATGCAACATGCACATATTATTCACAAGAATAATTATATGAATGTGGCATGCTGATTGTGAAACTACAGGCATTATCTACAAGAATGGTTGCACTGCGGAAAAAAATGGACTGGCAACTAAATGAAATGTCGTGGACTTGTGGAAGTTAAAATTAGTACAAACATGGTGCAGACACGTTTTGGAAATACCAGACATTGTCGCAAATCGCAACAATGATATGGGTATATGGTGCATAGATCAGAATGTATGCAGCAGATTTCCTATGGAATCACTAGTTCAATGGATAGCAATGTCAGTTTAAATGCACTAAATAGGAAAACTAACTTTGGCAGCATTTCAAAATGCAAATGCAAATGCAATCAAGAGAGATAGATAGGCATACCCTCCAAATTTCTCGGTGTGATAGATGTGTTTGCGCAAGATCAAATACTTTTACATAATTCACTGACGATTGTGCAAAGACCCACAAGTTTACTCCCCATAACCAAATCATCAATGCCTAGAATAAGAACACTAAGCACAGTTACATAGATGCACAAGGAGGAGATTATTTTCTGTCTTAGCAGGTATTTATGTTGAGCATGTTAGACATGCAGTAATAAAAACTCACCACAAGAAGGAGAGGATTGTAGTATAAGAACGCCTCATAAAGAAATAAGTCCCGCAGATCAGCACTCATTCTCATAACTGAGTCCCACCCTATCTGTAATTCCAAGAGAACCAATTACCAAACAATCAGTTCATGCATACGAAAAAGGTCAGAGACAGATAATATAGAGACCAACCTTGCAACAGCAGAAACCCCAGAGGAGAAACAATACAACCTGGAAAAAAATGACAGGTTGATAAGCAACTTGACAGGTAAAATCCAGGCCAGACAGATGTGAAATCAATAGAATATTTTGGTACAATAGGTTAGTTTTATAGAGAGGAACAGATACGATAGAATATTTTGGTAAGTAAAATTACTAAGGCATGTACATGTATTTGAGCCTCTTGGAGGAAATTCAATACTAATAAATATTTGAAGAAAACAAGCAGCAGCTTGAACAGGACAATGACAATGTTCAAAAGGCTATACCATCAACTGTAACAGACTCGTCAGGCATTTTGTCAAGCATGATGGCGCATTATAGACTAACAGAGAGCTGGGAATGGCATGAGATTGAGTACCATTTGCAAAGGTTCGCATATTCAATGCAGTGAAAAGATAGAAACACCAGATGTGATGGGCATGGGCTTATCAAATTTTTGCATCTATTTCTCAACTTTGCATTCTAACCATGATGAACCTGAGATATCCATAACTCTAGACGATTCTTCCAAAAGAGGTACTAATTCACCCATTTTCAGGAGCAGAGGTACATTACACAATAGGCTTAGAAGTTAGAACTAATATACACTGCACAGCACAATAGAGGAAAAGAAGGGGTTGAAAGGACAACCTACCTTAAACCGCCAAAGAAACAGCGGCGAAGGCATGCCGACAACCGCAGGTACGGACGCGCCCTTCATCTCGCCGGCGACCCCGGGTCTCTGCACGCGCAGGCGTGGCGCCTGCGTCTCCGCAGAAACCCTGCATGCGCATAGATCAATCACAGCCCATCAGCAAACATGCGACGAAATCCGGAGCAGCCAAGAAACGGACGAGCACGGGTCAGAAGGGAGCGGGATCTCGCCGCTCTCCGACGAGCCAGAGGCGGTGCCGCGGTGGCTTACCGGGAGGCAGCGGCCCGGATCTCCACTTGGGCAGGGGAGGAGCCGCCGTCGAGGACGGTGGAGTGGTCGGGGCACTAGGCAAGCCCGCAGCTCAGTGCCGCCGGCTCGCGGGGGAGGAAGACGTGGAGCAGAATCGTCAGGGCCCAACCGAATCTGAACGAATTTCGATCGGAAAGCTGACGAATGGCTCAGCTGGGACCTGAGAAGGATCAGCCGGATCTGAGGCGGCCGCTCCGGCGTTGCCGTCAGCCGCTCCAGCAACAGATGGAGAGATCCGGGAGGTCGCCGGTCGCCTTCAACCGTGCAACTGAGCCAGCAACACACAGAGGAAAACCTGGATGGACAACGACACACGACGGGTTACGTCAAAAAAAAAATGACACACGACTGGCACGAATCTCAAAGCATGTACTCCGTGCTACTCCGTCCTATGTATACCTGGGCATAGTTTGGGCCGGGTCGGGCTTCGGGCCGGGCCTAACAACGCCCGACGCAAAAAAAAACCTAGGCCCAAGCCTGGCCCGGCCTGATCATTAGGTCTAGAATTTCAGCCCAAGCCCGACCCATCACAATAAGTACCCATCGGGCTTCGGGCCTCGGGCCGGGCCTCTTCCTTATTTGCACATTTCTCAAGCTCAGGGAGAACGCTGGCGAATCAATAAACCGGTCAACCAAACTAGACAGCCGATGAAAAGTATGATTGATACGTCTCAAACGTATCTATAATTTTTTATGTTCCATGCTACTTTTATGATGATACTCACATGTTTTATACACATTATACGTCATTATTATGCATTTTACGGCACTAACCTATTGACGAGATGCCGAAAAGCCAATTGTTGTTTTCTGCTGTTTTTGGTTTCAGAAATCCTAGTAAGGAAATATTCTCGGAATTGGACGAAATCAACGCCCAGGGTCCTATTTTTCCACGAAGCTTTCAGAAGTCCGAAGAGGAAACGAAGTGGGGCCACGAGGTGGCCACACAACAGGGCGGCGCGGCCCAAGCCGGGCCGGCCTACTGTGTGGGCCCCTCGTGACGCCTCTTGACCTGCCCTTCCGCCTACTTAAAGTCTTCGTCGCGAAACCCCCAGTACCGAGAGCCACGATACGGAAAACCTTCCAGAGACGCCGCCGCCGCCAATCCCATCTCGGGGGATTCGGGAGATCGCCTCCGGCACCCTCGCCGGAGAGGGGAATCATCTCCCGGAGGTCTCTTCATCGCCATGATCGCCTCCGGATCGATGTGTGAGTAGTTCACCCCTGGACTATGGGTCCATAGCAGTAGCTAGATGGTTCTCTTCTCCTCATTGTGCTATCATGTTAGATCTTGTGAGCTGCCTATCATGATCAAGATCATCTATTTGTAATGCTACATGTTGTGTTTGTTGGGATCCGATGAATATTGAATACTATGTCAAGTTGATTATCAATCTATCATATATGTTATTTATGTTCTTGCATGCTCTCTGTTGCTAGTAGAGGCTCTGGCCAAGTTGATACTGAAGGAGATATGCCCTAGAGGCAATAATAAAGTGGTTATTATTTATATCTTTATGTTTATGATAAATGTTTATATATCATGCTATAATTGTATTAACCGAAACATTAGTACATGTGTGATATGTAGACAAACAAAGAGTCCCTAGTATGCCTCTTAACTAGCTTGTTGATTAATGGATGATTAGTTTCATAATCATGAACATTGGATGTTATTAATAACAAGGTTATATCATTGTATGAATGATGTAATGGACACACCCAATTAAGCGTAGCATAAGATCTCGTCATTAAGTTATTTGCTATAAGCTTTCGATACATAGTTACCTAGTCCTTATGACCATGTGATCATGTAAATCACTTATACCGGAAAGGTACTTTGATTACATCAAATGCCACTGCGTAAATGGGTGGTTATAAGGTGGGATTAAGTATCCGGAAAGTATGAGCTGAGGCATATGGATCAACAGTGGGATTTGTCCATCCCGATGACGGATAGATATACTCTGGGCCCTCTCGGTGGAATGTCGTCTAATGTCTTGCAAGCATATGAATAAGTTCATAACAGACCACATACCACGGTACGAGTAAAGAGTACTTGTCGGGAGACGAGGATGAACAAGGTATAGAGTGATACCGAAGATCAAACCTCGGACAAGTAAAATATCGCGTGACAAAGGGAATTGGTATCGTATGTGAATGGTTCATTCGATCACTAAAGTCATCGTTGAATATGTGGGAGCCATTATGGATCTCCAGATCCCGCTATTGGTTATTGGTCGGAGTGAGTACTCAACCATGTCCGCATAGTTCACGAACCGTAGGGTGACACACTTAAAGTTGGATGTTGAAATGGTACAACTTGAATATGGAATGGAGTTCGAATATTTGTTCGGAGTCCCGGATGAGATCCCGGACATCACGAGGAGTTCCGGAATGGTCCGGAGAATAAGATTCATATATAGGAAGTCATATTCCAAGTTTGGAAATGATCCGGTGCATTTATGGCAGGTTCTAGAAGGTTCTAGAAAAGTCCGGAAGAAATCACCATGGAAAGTAGAGTCCCGGAGGGACTCCACCTTGCATGACCAGCCAACCCTAAAGGGGAGGAGTCCAAGGTGGACTCCCCTAGGGTGGCCGGCCAACCCACCTCAAGGAAAGGTGGGAGTCCCACCTTGGGTAGGACTCCCTCCTTGAGTAGGTTTCCCACATATGGGAGGTTTTAGTGTTGGGGTCTTATTCGAAGACTTGGACTAGAACTCTTGGTGCTTCCACCTATATAATGAGGGGCATAGGAGAGGGGCTGACCACTTCAAGCCTCAGCCTTGGCCGCACCCCTTAGAGGGCCGGCGCCCAACCCCCCTCTCTCCCCAAACCCTAGCGGTCTCTCTCCTCCACCACATCCCGCACGCTTAAGCGAAGCTCCGCCGGATTTCTCCACCACCACCGACACCACGCCGTCGTGCCTGTCGGATTCAAGAGGAGCTACTACTTCCGCTGCCCGCTGGAACGGGGAGGTGGACGTCGTCTTCATCAACAACCGAACGTGTGACCGAGTACGGAGGTGCTGCCCGTTCGTGGCGCCGGAACCGATCGTGATCAAGATCTTCTACGCGCTTTTGCAAGCGGCAAGTGAACGTCTACCGCAGCAACAAGAGCCTCATCTTGTAGGCTTTGGAATCTCTTCAAGGGTGAGACTCGATACCCCCTCGTTGCTACCGTCTTCTAGATTGCATCTTGGCTTGGATTGCGTGTTCGCGGTAGGAAATTTTTGTTTTCTATGCAACGTTATCCTACGGTGGTATCGAGCCGTGTCTATGCATAGATGGTTGCACGAGTAGAACACAATGGTTTTGTGGGCGTTGATGCTCTTGTTATCTTTAGTTTGAGTACTTTGCATCTTTGTGGCATAGTGGGATGAAGCGGCTCGGGCTAACTTTACATGACCGCGTTCATGAGACTTGCTCCTCGTTCGACATGCAACTTGTATTGCATAAGAGGCTTTGCGGGTGTCTGTCTCTCCTACTATAGTGAAGATTCAATTTACTCTTCTATTGACAACATTAGTATCACCGTTGTGGTTCATGTTCGTAGGTAGATTAGATCTCACTCGAAAACCCTAAACCACGTAAAATATGCAAACCAAATTAGAGACGTCTAACTTGTTTTTGCAGGGTTAGGTGATGTGATATGGCCATAATGTGATGATGAATATGTATGAGATGATCATTATTGTATTGTGGCAACCGGCGAGGAGCCTTATGGTTGTCTTTAAATTTCATGTTGAGTAGTATTTCAAAGTAGTTGTAATAGTTGCTACATGAGGTGAACAACCATGAAGACGGCGCCATGAACCTTGACGCTACGCCGACGATGATGGAGATCATGCCCGTTGATGATGGAGATCATGTCCGTGCTTTAGAGATGAAGATCCAAGGCGCAAAGACAAAAGGGCCATATCATATCACATATGAACTGCATGTGATGTTAATCCTTTTATGCATCTTATTTTGCTTAGATCGCGACGGTAGCATTATAAGATGATCCCTCACATTAATATCAAGATAATAAAGTGTTCTCCCCTAAGTATACACCGTTGTACAGTTCGTCGTTTCGAAGCATCTCGTGATGATCGGATGTGATAGACTCAACGTTCACATACAACGGGTGTAAGCCATGTTGCACACGCGGAATACTTGGGTTTGCTTGACGAGCCTAGCATGTACAGACATGGCCTCGGGACAACGGAAACCGAAAGGTTGAACACGAGTCATATGGATGATATGATCAACATTTTGATGTTCACTATTGAAGCTACATCATCTCACGTGATGATCGGTTTTGGTGTAGTGGATTTGGATCGTGTACCACTTAACAACTATGGGGGATGTTGTATTAAGTGGGAGTTCATTAGTAATTAGATTAAAACATGAACTAATTATCATAAACATAGTCTGAGTAGTATTTTGAATTAATATTGTAGTATTGGCATCCGTTTTCTACCATGCGCTAGTCTTGTAATTGAGATAGAAATACTGTTAAAATCTGACAAGAAACTTTACGGATTAGTACCGTATTGTTAAAGAATCAAGAATTGATTAAGTCCTATTGCAAACTTTTAGTAAACCTCACATTGTTGATTCAAAGAGCTATGGTTTCAATTAGTACCTAAAGTTATCTTGTCTCCGTGAAACTTGAAGTTCAAATCTGTTTGAAAAGTAAGGAGCTGAAAATTTAGTTTTCAGAAATAATCAAGGTATGAGATATATGTGATATCTAAGACCTTATTGCAAGATGATAGAATATAATTTGGTGAGACTACATGAACTCATAAGTTTTATGGGAATGTACGAAGGTTGAAGACGCAAGGCGTCACAATCCTCCAACTATTGGGGCACTAACGATATTCGCATATCCATGAAGTGACCATCCTTAATATGCACCGTTGCTAAGACTCGTCGTTTCGAAGCATCACGTGATGATCGGGTGTGATAGATTCTACGTGTGCATACAACGGGTGCAAGCTAGATTTGCACATGCAAATACCAAGGTTTAAACTTTATGAGCCTAGCATGTACGGACATGGTCTCGGAAAGTTGTCATGAATTAATGGATAAAATTATGAGTGAAATTGTTCATCGTATTACAAAGTTACTAATAGTGAAATCTGGAACACTTGTCATATGATGATTAACTTCAAAATAAGAACCTCAAGGTTATTGGTATTAGACCAACAAACCTAGAAGTTATTGATGTTGAAGTGTTTTTCTGAATAATGAGGAAAGCTAAAAGAGAAACTGCAAAAGATATTTTGGCAAAAAGAAAAGAAAAGACTAGAAAGTCTAGCTCGTGTATATAAATGATATACATGTTATGGTTGTATTCCTAGTTAAGTCACACTAAGAAATTCTTGGGTATTAGTACTATATTGGTTGGTATGAAGTGTCATACAAAACAACGCAATACAAGAATACAATGGCCTAAGTGACTCGACAAGGAATATGATAGGAATGCACGCCTGGAACAAAAATAAAGTGTTATTATGTTCATCGTTGGCATTCTATCTAACCCTTAGAATTTATAATAAAGAACTTAATAATTGTTATTTTGCTCTGGTCAAATGAAAACAATGAGTTGTTTAAATTATGACATTACTCCATGTACGATGGATAAGTTATTATAAATCTTAATGGTGAAACACACATACATAACACTGACGCTAAAATGCTATAAGGCAAATGATTTGAATTCCACTTATTTGTGGAACCGCCATTTAGGTCATGTTGGAAAGGAACGCATGAAGAAACTCCATGCAAATGGATTTTTGGAGTCATTTGATTTTTTGAATCGTTTGGCGCTTGCAAATCTTTTCTAAAAGAGAATGACTAAAATACCGTTCATAGGCCAAGTTTTGAACGGGCAACTAACTTAGTGGAAACATACATGATGATGTATATGGATCACTGGGCATAGTTGTGTGCGGAAGATTCTTATACTTCATGAAAACTTCAAACAATGAATTGAGTATATATATGTGGATATATTCGATAAGGAAGAAGTTTGAAACATTTGAATGGATTCAAATAAATTTCAGCATGAAGTAGAAATCATCGTAATAGAAAAGTCAAATATCTATGATTGGATCATAGTGGAAATATTTGAATTACTAGTTTTAGCGAACATCTAAGAGAGTTATGAAATTGTTCTACAACTCACATTTCTTGGAGTATCATAGTGATGATGAAGTATCCGAGAGATGTATCCAAACCTAGTTGGGTCAATGATGAGATAAAATATTAATGCCATTATATTTTTGTGAATTATGCTTTAGAGACTACCGCTTTACACCGAATAGAGCATCATCATGATCCGTTGAAATGACATCATACGAGTTATGACATGGGTATAAACCCTAATAGTCTTTTCTTAAATTTTGGTATGCATAGCATAAGTAAATAAGTTTACAACCAAAATCGGATGAATGTCTTTGTTGGTTATCCCGGAGAATTGATTGGGAATTCTTCCCACAATGGAGACAAAGACAAAAGTGTTTGTCAATGTTTCTTATTTCCAAGAAATTGTTTCTAGCGAAGTTTTTGAGTGGGAGGACAATAGAACTTGATAAGGTTTATGAACTCTGAGCATAATGATCGGAGTAGCGCAAGATCGGAATTGGTTCCGAAGCGGCCACGCCGATCATGGCTCCTATGACTACAAAGTGTTTTAGCCATGGAGATCGAAGTACATATTGAACCTTGTAGGTATGGTTTACTTTGTGATCAAATAAATGATTTGTGGACAAAGGATTGATTTTGAACAATGATAAACCAACTACAAGCAAAGAAGTTATGATGGGCCCTGACTCCAGTTAAAATGGCCATGCACCATGAAATCCATAATAGATAAATACTTTTTGAAAGTAAATGGATCTATAGACTTAGATGAAATATCTTTGAAGAAGCTCGACTTGTTGAAAAATTGTTTACGACAAAGTTCAAAGAGTTGACTACGATAAGATTAGATCTTCCGTAGCAATGCTTATAGTCTGTGTGGATTATTCTAGTAATCACTACATATTTCTTTTATGAGATATGCTAGTAGGATGGCAAAATACATTACTTATCAGAAGTATGTATTAAAGGTGTATACAAGATACAACCAAGAGTTTTTGCTGGTCCGTGGAATACTAGATAGGTATACAAACTTCAATTGGATGAAGTAAGTATTGCGGAGTTGGAATCTTCACCAGATGAAATAGTCAAAGAGTTTTTGATTTCATCAGAGACGATGAAGAGGCTTACATTTGCAAGAAATTAAGTGGGAGCGCTAAGACACATTTATAATACTTTATGTAGGTAACATATAGTTGGTTATAAATGATGTAATTATATACTTGATTTAAAAGGTTTCATTGAGAATTAACTTCAATGAAAGGATATGGATCGAAACAAATTTAGTGTCAAGATCTATGAAGATAGATTGAAACACATAAATAAGTTTAAAGTCAAAGTACATATGATGGATATTGAAGTAGTTCAATATAGAAATATTAAGAAAATGTTCTTGTCATGTGAAGGTTTAACAAGACTTGAGTGTATCTGACACTCAATGAGTAAAAACACATGAGTGATTATAGATCACGAATAATATGTACACAATCATATATCATGTGCTATAAAGTGTTATGAGCATATACCAGAATGATTCATATGATGATCATTGGACGACAGTAAGAATATCCTTGAGTACTTTAGAAGAACTAAGGATATATATATATATATATATATATATATATATATATTTGTATGAAGAAATGACAAACAAATCGCTGTAAGGTGTTACACCGATGTTGGTTTTGTCACATATAAAATATAATTTCAATCTCAAATTAGACTAAGTGTTGTTTAAAAGGTAGCACAATGAGCTAGAAGTTGTCTATGCTAGATTTAGAAGAGTTCTAAATATTGTGACGGATTCTACAAAAGAAGGCAAAGTATGTCATTATTTTGACAATGACAAAGGATGTTAAGTCAAGAGGTTCTTTGAGAACTTGGTGCAGTTCCGACGCAGTCGAACTTTGAAGCTATATTGTGTGTGACAATATTAGTGACATATTTCAGACAACGGAATTAAGGTTCCACCAGAAGATCAAACATATTTAATGCCGACTCATTTGGAAATGAGTGATGCGTTGAGACGCAAATGAATTACAAAATACATACGTTTCTGAGCGTGTCAAATCCGTTGACTAAAAACCTCTCCCGT
>NC_061508.1:267064173-267078332 GCF_022539505.1 Lolium rigidum
TGAAGCATCGACATTACCTTGGGCTTTACCCTTACCTTTCTTGTTCTTTTTTTTACTCTTTGGCTTAGGGAATATATGGCTACCCCCGGGTGTAGAGGTGAATTTTAGGGTGCCTTCTCCCATGTCTATGACTGCTCCCAATAGTTTCAGCAGGGATCTTCCGAGTGTGATTTGTCCTGTTCCTGCGCATTCAATAACAAGATAAACAATGGATATTGTTCTCCCAAGAATGGTTGTATGCACACCCGCAGCTATTCCTTTAGGAATTATAACGGAGTTATCAATAAGAGTTATTCCTTCTCCCCCTTCAACAAATCCCCAAAGTTTCAAAGATTCATGATTTCTCTTAGGCATTAGGCAAAATTCAGACATAATATCACAATTAGCATGAAGAGTTTGGTCACCGATAGCAATTTTAATAGTAGGATCCCATAATGAAGGTTCAGAGTTCACTAAAACTTGATCAAGACGGTTACGAATATATCCATAATTTTCATTTAAGCGAGATGCACTTGTCTCAAGAGTGTTTAATCTATTATAAATGCTAATAAGGGCTGAATCAAAGTTATTAGATGAATCATGTGATGCAACCAACTTCTTTATGGCATTAAAAGCTTGATCCCCATTGCAATGAAGGAAATCTCCTCCCACTAGAGCATCCAAGGCATATCTATAGCGAATCATAAGACCAAAATAAAAATTACTAAGGAGCAAACTTAGAGTCATTTGAGGTTCGGCTTTACGATAAGAAGTAAAAATTCTGGACCAAGCATCTTTAAAACTCTCCTCATCCCCTTGTTTAAAAGTGAAGACTAATTCCTCAGGTGAAGAAGTAACAAGTGCAGAACTAGACATAGTAACAAAAGTAAAATGCAAGTAACTATTTTTTTTGTGTTTTTGATATAGAGAGCAAGACAGTAAATAAAGTAAAGCTAGCAACTAATTTTTTTGTGTTTTGATATAATGCAGCAAACAAATAGTAAATAAAATAAAGCAAGACAAAAACAAAGTAAAGAGATTGGAAAGTGGAGACTCCCCTTGCAGCGTGTCTTGATCTCCCCGGCAACGGCGCCAGAAAAAGAGCTTGATGGCGTGTAACTCACACGTTCGTTGGGAACCCCAAGAGGAAGGTATGATGCGCACAGCAGCAAGTTTTCCCTCGGAAAGAAACCAAGGTTTATCGAACCAGGAGGAGCCAAGAAGCACGTTGAAGGTTGATGGCGGCGGGATGTAGTGCGGCGCAACACCAGGGATTCCAGCGCCAACGTGGAACCTGCACAACACAACCAAAGTACTTTGCCCCAACGAAACAGTGAGGTTGTAAATCTCACCGGCTTGCTGTAACAAAGGATTAACCGTATTGTGTGGAAGATGATTGTTTGCAGAAAACAGTAAAGAACAAGTATTGCAGTAGATTGTATTCGATGTAAAGAATAGGACCGGGGTCCACAGTTCACTAGAGGTGTCTCTCCCATAAGATAAAAGCATGTTGGGTGAACAAATTACAGTAGGGCAATTGACAAATAGAGAGGGCATAACAATGCACATACATGATATGATAAATATAGTGAGATTTAATTGGGCATTATGACAAAGTACATAGACCGCTATCCAGCATGCATCTATGCCTAAAAAGTCCACCTTGAGGTTATCATCCGAACCCCTTCCAAGTATTAAGTTGCAAAACAACGAGACAATTGCATTAAGTATGGTGCGTAATGTAATCAATAACTACATCCTTAGACATAGCATCAATGTTTTATCCCTAGTGGCAACAACACATCCACAACCTTAGAACTTTCTCGTCACTCGTCCCAGCATTTAATGGAGGCATGAACCCACTATCAAGCATAAATACTCCCTCTTGGAGTTAAGAGCAAAAACTTGGCCGAGCCTCTACTAATAACGGAGAGCATGCAAGATCATAAACAACACATAGGTAATAGATTGATAATCAACATAACATAGTATTCTCTATCCATCGGATCCCGACAAACACAACATATAGAATTACAGATAGATGATCTTGATCATGTTAGGCAGCTCACAAGATCCGACAATGAAGCACATGAGGAGAAGACAACCATCTAGCTACTGCTATGGACCCATAGTCCAGGGGTGAACTACTCACTCATCACTCCGGAGGCGACCATGGCGGTGAAGAGTCCTCCGGGAGATGAATCCCCTCTCCGGCAGGGTGCCGGAGGCGATCTCCCGAATCCCCCGAGATGGGATTGGCGGCGGCGGCGTCTCGCAAGGTTTTCCGTATCGTGGCTCTCGGTACGCGAGGGTTTCGCGACGAAGGCTTTAAGTAGGCGGAAGGGCGGAGTCGGGAGAGTCACGGGGGCCCCACACGCTAGGGCCGCGCGGGCCCCCTCTAGGCCGCGCCGCCCTAGTGTGGTGGCGCCCGTGGCCCCACTTCGTCTCCCCTCCGGTCTTCTCGGAAGCTTCGTGTAAAAATAGGCCCCCGGGCGTTGATTTCGTCCAATTCCGAGAATATTTCCTTACTAGGATTTCTGAAACCAAAAACATCGTAAAACAAGCAATCGGCTCTTCGGCATCTTGTTAATAGGTTAGTGCCGGAAAATGCATAAATACGACATATAATGTGTATAAAACATGTAGATATCATCAATAATGTGGCATGGAACATAAGAAATTATCGATACGTCGGAGACGTATCATGGAGCAATAGGTGTGCATAGGAAATCATTATTATTTGTGATAGTGAAGTCACACAACTTAGTATTCTCAACAGTACCCATTTTAGCAGTAGTAAATAAAGCAAACTAGATAAAGTAAATGCAAGTAACTAATTTTTTTGTGTTTTTGATATAGAGAACAAGACAGTAAGTAAAGTAAAGCTAGCAACTAATTTTTTTGTGTTTTGATATAAGTGCAGCAAACAAAATAGTAAATAAAGTAAAGCAAAACAAAGCAAGACAAAAACAAAGTAAAGAGATTGGAAGTGGAGACTCCCCTTGCAGCGTGTCTTGATCTCCCCGGCAACGGCGCCAGAAAAAATGCTTGATGCGTGTAGTTTACACGTCCGTTGGGAACCCAAGAGGAAGGTGTGATGTGCACAGTAGCAAGTTTTCCCTCAGAAAGAAACCAAGGTTTATCGAACCAGGAGGAGCCAAGAAGCACGTTGAAGGTTGTTGGTGGCGGAGTGTAGTGCGGCGCAACACCAGGAATTCCGGCGCCAACGTGGAACCTGCACAACACAATCACGGAACTTTGCCCCAACGTAACGAGCGAGGTTGTCAATCTCACCGGCTTGCCGTAAACAAAGGATTAGATGTATAGTGTGGATGATGATGATTGTTTGCGAAGAACAAGTAAAGAACAATTGTAGCAGTTTGTATTTCAGATGTAAAGAATAGGACCGGGGTCCACGGATCACTAGCGGTGTCTCTCCCATAAGATAGCAGATGTTGGGTGAACAAATTACAGCTTGGGCAATTGACAAATAAAGAAGGCATAACAATGCACATACATATATCATGATGAGTACTATGAGATTTAATCGGGGCATTACGACAAAGTACATAGACCGCTATCCAAGCATGCATCTATGCCTAAAAAGTCCACCTTCAGAGTTATCATCCGAACCCCTCCAGTATTAAGTTGTAAACAACGGACAATTGCATTAAGTATGGTGCGTAATGTAATCAACACAAATATCCTTAGACAAAGCATCGATGTTTTATCCCTAGTGGCAACAAGCACATCCACAACCTTAGAACTTTCTGTCACTGTCCCAGATTTAATGGAGGCATGAACCCACTATCGAGCATAAATACTCCCTCTTGGAGTCACAAGTATCAACTTGGCCAGAGCCTCTACTAGCAATGGAGAGGATGCAAGAACATAAATAACATATATGATAGATTGATAATCAACTTGACATAGTATTCAATATTCATCGGATCCCAACAAACACAACATGAAGGATTACAAATTGATGATCTTGATCATGATAGGCAGCTCACAAGATCTAACATGATAGCACAATGAGGAGAAGACAACCATCTAGCTACTGCTATGGACCCATTGTCCAGGGGTGAACTACTCACACATCGATCCAGAGGCGATCATGGCGATGAAGAGACCTCCGGGAGATGATTCCCTTCTCCGGCAGGGTGCCGGAGGAGATCTCCTGAATCCCCCGAGATGGGATTGGCGGCGGCGTCTCTGGAAGGTTTTCCGTATCGTGGCTCTCGGTACTGGGGGTTTCGCGACGGAGGCTTTAAGTAGGCGGAAGGGCAGGTCAAGAGGCATCACAAGGGACCCACACAACAGGGCCGCGCGGCCAGGGCCCTGATACGTCTCCAACGTATCGATAATTTCTTGTGTTCCATGCCACATTATTGATGTTATCTACATGTTATATGCACACTTTATGTCATATTCGTGCATTTTCTGGAACTAACCTATTAACAAGATGCCGAAGTGCCGGTTCCTGTTTTCTGCTGTTTTTGGTTTCAGAAATCCTAGTAACGAAATATTCTCGGAATCGGACGAAATCAACGCCCATGTTCCTATTTTACCCGGAAGCATCCAGAACACATGAGAACCGCCAGACAAGGGGGGCAGGGCCACCACACCACACCCCGGCGCGGCCAAGGGGGGGGCGCCCCCCTAGGGTGTGGGCCCCCCAGAAGCCCTCCTGCGCCGCCTCTCCGCCTATATAAATCCCCTGACCTAAAAACCTCGGGGCGTTCGACGAAAACCACGAAACCTTCCGGAGCCGCCGCCATCGCGAAGCCAAGATCCGGGGGACAGGAGTCTCGTTCCGGCACCCTGCCGGAGCGGGGAAGTGCCCCGGAAGGCTTCTCCATCGACACCGCTGCCATCTCCACCGCCATCTTCATCACCGCTGCTGCTCCCATGAGGAGGGAGTAGTTCTCCATCGAGGCTCGGGGCTGTACCGGTAGCTATGTGGTTCATCTCTCTCCTATGTGCTTCAATACAATAATCTCATGAGCTGCCTTACATGATTGAGATTCATATGATGATGCTTGTAATCTAGATGTCATTATGCTAGTCAAGTGAGTTTTACTTATGTGATCTCCGGAGACTCCTTGTCCCACGTGTGTAAAGGTGACAAGTGTGTGCACCGTGTGGGTCTCTTAGGCCATATTTCACAGAATACTTACTCAATGTTGAATGGCATAGTGAGGTGCTTATTTATATCTCTTTATGATTGCAACATGTTTTGTATCACAATTTATCTATGTGCTACTCTAGTGATTTGTTATTAAAGTAGTTTATTCCTCCCGCACGTGTGCAAAGGTGACAAGTGTGTGCACCGTGTTAGTACTTGGTTTATGCTATGATCATGATCTCTTGTAGATTGCGAAGTTAACTATTGCTATGATAATATTGATATGATCTATTCCTCCTACATATGCATGAAGGTTACAAGTGTGCATGCTATGCTAGTACTTGGTTTAGTCTCGTTGATCTATCTTACACTAAAGGTTACTAAAATATGAGCATTATTGTGGAGCTTGTTAACTCCGGCATTGAGGGTTCGTGTAATCCTACGCAATGTGTTCATCATCCAACAAGAGTGTAGAGTATGCATTTATCTATTCCGTTATGTGATCAATGTTGAGAGTGTCCACTAGTGAAAGTGTAATCCCTAGGCCTTGTTCCTAAATATCGCTATCGCTGTTTGTTTACTCGTTTTACTGCGTTACTACTCGCTGCGTTACTACCGCTTGTTTACTCGTCCCGGGCAAAGCACTTTTCCGGTGCCGTTGCTACTACTTATTCATACCACCTGTATTTCACTATCTCTTCGCCGAACTAGTGCACCTATTAGGTGTGTTGGGGACACAAGAGACTTCTTGCTTTGTGGTTGCAGGGTTGCATGAGAGGGATATCTTTGACCTCTTCCTCCCTGAGTTCGATAAACCTTGGGTGATCCACTTAAGGGAAACTTGCTGCTGTTCTACAAACCTCTGCTCTTGGAGGCCCAACATTGTCTACAAGAATAGAAGCTCCCGTAGACATCAGGCCCAGGCCGTGTCGCCCTGGCGTGTCGTCGCCTCGTGGCCCCACTTTGTGATCCTTTCGGTCTTCTGGAAGTTTCGTGCAAAAATAGGACCCTGGGCGTTGATTTCGTCCAATTCCGAGAATATTTCCTTACTAGGATTTCTGAAACCAAAAACAGCAGAAAACATCAACTGGCTCTTCGGCATCTCGTCAATAGGTTAGTGCCGCAAAATGCATAATAATGACATATAATGTGTATAAAACATGTGAGTATCATCATAAAAGTAGCATGGAACATAAGAAAGTATAGATACATTTGGGACGTATCAGAGGCTGCGCAGGGTTCCACCGAGGCGGAGAATCAAGGCGGCGGCAGCGGTTGCCGGAAGAGGATCCGTCCTCGTGTTCGTGGGCGCCCTTCTTCATACAGCTCGGCAGCTTCATCTCCGACGGCGGGCTGCGGATTGGGGTCTGGGTGTGAGTTGGTGCGACCGCCGGGCGCAGGGTCAGCTTAAGTAGACGTGGCCACGAGCATCGATGTTGGTGCCATCAGGCCAACATCAATGCATGCGCAACATCCTGGCGACAACAACACCAACGCACGCAGGTAGAAGCTTAGGCGGCAGCAGTGGTCAGCGCTGGCTTTTTTTTGAAGCAAGAGGCAAAAGCGTTGCCTTTTATATTGATATAGAAGGAGCAAACATGACACGGCCTAGGCCCAAACAGAAACAAAGATAGGAAAAAACACTGCCAGTCCTAAGAAGAGATCTCCTCAAGGTGTTTTGCGCCGGCAACGATTCAGTTTGCGGCCTCGTCCTTTATCCTCTGCATGAGCGCCAAAGGCATGGAAGCCTTGTTGTTGAAAACCCTAGCGTTGCGCTCCTTCCAGATCTCCCACCCGATAAGGATGACCGCCGTCTGAAGGCCTTTACGAGATGCCAACGGAGAGGAGGCGATGGCATGCCAGTACTGGAGGACAGTGTCCCTTCCGGTGCCCAGGTCGTTTAACAGCGAGGGGCAGTGGAGCCAGGAAGCGGCATGTTGCCACATTCTTTTGGAGTATCGGCATTCGAAGAGGATGTGCCTGGCGGTCTCCGGTTGGCATCTGCAAAGCTAACAGGAGGAGTGCCATCCAGCCAGGAGGAGTGCCAGAAAGAAGCCTTTTGGAATGTCGCCTAAGGTGACCCTGGTGGCCGCACTAAAGAGGCTCCGGTCCGTCTCGTCGTTTGGAGTTTGGAGGCCCACCCAGGGCTTGTCCGGAGTAGTCCATTCGAACCAAAGCCAACGCAGCCGAAGGGCCCGAGCGAACTTTTCGAGGTCGAGGATTCCAAGCCCTCCCAGATCTTTGGGTCGGCAGACCTTAGCCCAGCAGACCTTGCTCTTCCCACCACTAACCGAGTTACTGCATGCCCACAACATGCCACGACTGATTTTATCGAAGGACTTCATGGTGGCTCTGTCGAGCTTGAGGGTGGTAAGGAGGTAAATGTGCATCGAGGTTAAAACGGACTTCACAAGAGCCATGCAACCCGCTCTGTTGAGGAACTTTGCTTTCCAGGGGTTGAGCCGTGACAGCGCCTTGTCCACATACGGCTGGAGGTGAATGCGACGCAGCCGACCAAGCGTGATGGATAAGCCCAAGTACTTGATAGGAAAGGAGGCCCGCACTGCGGGGAACCCCACGAGGATGTTCTGAATATCGATCTCGTCGCAACGGATGGTAGCCACGGAGCTCTTTACCACATTTGTCATCAGACCTGTAGATTCACCGAAATTTTGCAGCAGCTGGGTAAGGTTGTTAACATCGGCCGCCTCAGGCTTGAGGATGATCACATCGTCATCCGCGTAGAGGGAGATCCTTGAGTTGGGCAAGTTTCCAGGCAGCGGTTGAAGCATGCCAGACTGTGTGGCAAGCTCGAGGATTCTTGGAAGGGGGTCCATGGCAAGATCGAACAACAGGGGGGGGACAGCGGGTCGCCTTGGCGAAGGCCGCGCCCGTGAGAGATCGTGTTGCCCGCGACACTGTTGAGGAGCACCCTAGAGGTGGCAGAGGAGAACAACAAGGCTGTCCAAGCCCGAAAGCGATTAGGAACCCCCGCTTCTGCATAAGGTCGAGAATGTAGTCCCAGCGCACTGAATCAAAAGCCTTGGAAATGTCGAGCTTGATGAGCAAGGTGGGGGAACGCTTTCTGGTGAAAGCGGCAGGCCGCGTTCCGCACAAACATGAAGTTGTCGTGGATGCTCCTAGATTTGATGAACGCGATTTGGGTCGGTGAAATGATGTCATGCATTCTGGGCTGCAGCCTCAAGGCCATGGCCTTGGAGATGATCTTCGGGACAATGTGAATGAGGCTAATCAGGCGAAAATCCATGACCACCTCGGACCCCTCTTTCTTGGGCAGCAGGACGATGTTGGCACCGTTGATGATGTGCATGTTGTTGATGGTAAGCTCGGAGAAAGCATCGATGACCTTCATAAAGTCGTGCTTGATGATGGGCCAACATGCGCGAAAGAATTCGATGGTGTATCCATCAGGGCTAGGAGCTTTGTCGGGCGGTAGGGACGTGATGGTGTGGTGAATCTCTTCATCAGAGAAAGGAAGACCTAGCATATCAAGGTCCTCGACGGAGGGGTCCAGGGCCTCCCAATTGAAGTCCAGAGAGCGAGTTGGAGGAGCGCCCAAAGATGCGGAGAAATGCTCGTCGATGATCTGTGCCTTGTCAGCATGAGATGAAGCCCATCCCTCGTTATGCTGGAGCCTCTGTATAGTATTCTTGCGCCGCCTCGAATTGACCCTAAGGCAGAAGAATTTGGTATTTGCATCTCCCTCCCGGAGGAAATTGATGCGCGAGGCTTGGCGCTTACGCGTACGCTCCAGAACCGCGAGACCCATCACCCTATGTTTGAGTGCAGCACGAAGAGACTTCTCCTCTGTAGACAGGGTGCGAGACTCCTGCGCGATGTCCAACTGAAGAATGATGTCAAAGCCCATGATGAGCTGCTGCTTGTGATCTGAGAAAAGGCCCTTGCTCCAAGCGTGCAGGTTTTTTGCAGTCAGCTTGAGCTTATGGTTGAGGATTTGGACCGGTTGGGAGTGTGTGGTAGGCGCATTCCAAGTGTTAGCAACCAACTCACGGAACCCCGGCAGTTTGACCCAGAAGCTTTCGAAGCGGAAGGTGGCCGGACGGCGAGGCCCACTGAGGTTGCAGAGCAGAAGCGGGTAATGGTCGGATAGGGACGATGAAAGAGCATTAGACCGTGATTGTCAAAGGCGAGCTCCCAGGCGGAGTTGCATAAAGCCCGGTCCAATCTGACCAGAGTGGGTTCATCACGTCCGTTGCTCCAAGTGAACTTGCGGTTCTGCAGCTTGATCTCCTTGAGCTGGCAAGCAATAAGCGCCTGACGGAACTTCCCCATCAGCCGGAGGTTCAGATTCCCGTTGTTTTTGTCCTCCGCCTGGTAGATGAGATTGTAATCCCCCAAAATCAGCCACTTGTCGTTTTCGTCCGCAGGCCTAGCTGCAATAGCTTTATCCAGGAAAGCAGTTTTCTCCGAATCAGCAGAAGGGCCTTAGACCGTGGTGATTCTGAAAGTGGTGCCACAGGAGCGAATGGTGACATCCGCGGAGAGAAGGTGGGTGCCAATGTGGATGTTGGTGATGGTGACGTGGTCCTCATCGCAGAGAAGCAGAATCCCTCCCTGAGTGCCGGTGGCAGGTCTGTGGGCAAAGGAGCATAGTCTATGACCTCCAATGTACCCCGCGGTCTGGTGGTCGATGAAGTCGAGCTTAGTCTCCTAGATGCAGGCAATGTGGCAAGTGGTTTGTGCCAGAGTGGCATGCACCATGTCTTTCCGAGCTTGATCGTTCAGCCCACAGACGTTCCAGCAGATAATGTCAAGGAGAAGGCCTATCATAGGAACAGTTTGTTGTGCAACGGGGTAGCGGAGACGAAGCATCAGTAGACGAAGTAGTAGACGAAGAAGTGGTAGTCTAGAGCTCCTCTCACGAAGCACATGCGAAGTCCGATAACAGGATGATAGGCCCATCCCGTAGCATGTTGTAGAAATAGACGAAAGCTAAAAGGATGCATAGAGAGAAGCCGCAGCAACAAGAAGGCGGTGGAGGCACCCACTAGGCGACGGACTCGAGCACGCCGGAGGGGGGCAGGTCAGCGCCACCAGGGCTGGACAAGGCGATGAGGGCATCATCAGCCGCCGTGATGGAGGGAATGTTAAGCCGGAGCAGCGCCGCCATGGCCTGAATGGCACCCTGCGGGAGCGCGGTCTTGTACTTGTCGACGTAGAGTCGCCGGGCTTGCTCAAGAGGAATCTCGGACCCCCCGAAACCCATCTTGCCGTGCACCGCCAGAGCCTTGTCCATCGCCGTCATCCGCGGCTTCACAGCCAGTCGAGAACTGCGCCGGTCCTCGGAGGCCTCATTCACCTCAGCAGCAGGTGGCCGAGCGGGGACAACTTCAGTGGGCGTGCGCATGGGCAGGGGCAGCAGCGGCACCTGCGGGCGGTCGAACAGGTCGTCGACGCAGGAGAAGATGACCGTTGGGGCCGAGGCAGCATCAGGCGCGGGCGAAGGCCGCACCGGGCTGAGAAGCGACGCGAGGGCCACCTCACCTGCGAGCGCAGCCGTGTCATCGACCGTGTCATCGACGGTGCCGGCCTAGCAAGAAGCGGCGACGCCGCCAGCAGATGGCAAGAGGCCATCCCCACGTCGCCAGCAGCAGGTGTGCCCGCCTCATCCCAAGCACTAGGCGTGGGAGGCCAAGAGAACGAGCACAGCGGCGGCGATGCTAGGCGGGAGGACCCTGGCCGAAGGGCGCCGACGCAGCCCTGATCGCATCGTTCCAGTTCCTGCAGGTGGCCCGGAAGGAAGGGCGCGGGGGAACTGCCGGTGCGGTGGCGCGCAGGATGATCGGCAGGGAGGCGCGGAGGTTGGCGATGCCGTCCCGCATGAGCTCCTGGAGCTTCTGAGTGACCTGCGCCTCGGAGAGAGGCGCGTCATCTTCCGTCGTGGCCGCCTGGAGAGGGGGAGCAGGGGAGACGCGGATGATCAGAGACGCCACCGTCGGAGACAACGCGGCGTGACGGCGCCTGCTGGAGGTGCGCGATCCTCGAGGCGAGCGGGGGCGCTCACGCCGGTCGTCCGTCGAGCGGCCAAGAGACGTGCGGCCCGTGGCGCGCTTGTGCTGCTCCTTCCGGTGGCCGAGGCGGTCCTCCCCATCGTCGTCGTCCTCCCGCCGGCGAGAGGAGAGGTCGCGGTCATCGTAGCGGCTGCCCCCATGGCGCGAACGGCTGCGACGCTGCCCCTCAGGCTCCGGATAGCGGGAGCGCCTGTCCGCCGTGGCGTGGGAGCTAAGGCCGTGGCGGGAGCGCGAGCGTGATCGAAGCCGTAGCATGTCCATGACGACGCGCGGGTGCCTGATCCTCGGCGTGGCGACGATCGACCGCGCCGCGGCTCCGACCCCGCAGGCGACGCTCCTCCGCATCCACGGATGGCCGCATGTACCCAAGCGGAGGGATGGCCGTGGGCATGAGGCCGGCTGGGTCGACCTGCCGCCCGTCGACGTTGCCGTATAACCACTGTGGAAGGGAATACGAAGCCGGCCTGTAGTCCGAGATGGCCGCACCACCGTCGAGCTGCGGAGCGCTGGAGTAGTCCTCGATGGTGTCGACGTGGAGGAGGACGCGGAAGGTCATGCCGCGCTTCCATTGGTCGGGGCGGTCTTCATCGACGCTGACGAGAGAGGAGAGCCCATCCGACGCTTTGTTGGCGAAGGTGAGCCACATTATCTTGGGAATATGGTGCGGGTCTGCCGTCCACACCCAAAGACCAAAGGTCGCCATGTTCTCCATGGTGGTGAAGCCGTCGTCGAGGCGCTGCACCGCACACTTGCGGCTAAACATCTGGTCGACGATCTCTGGCCGCCACGCGAAAGGGGGCACCCCCTCGACAAAGAGGTAGACGCGCTGGAAGAGGTTGGCATTGTAGTCGTGGGAGACGGCCCTCCATGGCCGAAATGGACGTTGAGGCCATCGAGCTTGAAGCAGGCCCGCTTGGTGCGCAGCGCCTCGTCCCGGATAGCCGCAGAGGAGAACTTGACGAGGAAGGGCTCAGGATGGTGCGTGCTCACCGCCAGCTCCGAGGAACGCAGCCTGAACTTGCGGCGGAAGACGTCGTCGATGTCCGTGCGGTTCAAGCCCGATGGCGGCGAGAGGACCCAGGCGATGATGGCGGAGTGCTCCCAGTCGAGGCGCGCACGTTCGAGGTCGAAAGACGTGGCGACGAAGCAGGAGTCTTCCTCCGTGCGGGTGGCCGCATCACCAAGGAACGCCATGACGCCGGGCGTGGCGACGGAGCGCGCAACGGGCAGCAGAGCTGGTCGAGGAGGACCGGAGGGAGCCGACGACACGGCAGGCCTGGGCCCACAGTCACGTGCCCGGTGACCCCAACGGAGGCAGGTCCCGCAGCGGAGAGGGTCGCGGCAGGCGACGACGAGGTGGCCACGGCCCTGGCAGCGGAAGCAGCGACGTCAAGAGCTTGGTAGGCTAGAGCTTGGCTTTGAGGAGGAGGAGCCAGGGCGCGGGGCGGGTGGATTAAAAGGAGGGCGAGGTGGGCGGAGCCATATCCACATTGAAGCCTCCTCCCGCCGGGCCGAGCGGCGTAGCTCCTGCTACGCGCGGCGCGACAGGACGCGCGTCCATCCGTCCGAGTCCGTAGGCTCCCTCGAGCCACCCGTCGCCGGAGCAGGAGGGGATGGGCGACGGGACGCGTAATGAAGGCGCGGTGGCGTGGCGAGCAGCGCGCCATGATTGCGGTCGTTGGGGAGGGAGAAGCACCGCGAAGGTGTGATCTGCGGGAGATCCTGCCCTTTAATGCTACGAGGAGGGGTCGTAGGGCGCCGGAGCAGGGGCCTGCGCGCACAGACGAGGTGGGTGGGCAGCCTTGAAGGCGCCATGCTCCGAGCGCGGTGTTGACCGCGTCGCAGACCGCAGGAGAGGCCGCCCCCAGCGGGTCGTGGCCGACAACGACGCTGCGCAGACGAGACTGCAGGGTCCCACCGCGCGCCGGCGGCGGAGAGACCGGGGGCGGGGGCGACGACGAGGCGGCAGATCCAGATCTTGGTTGACCCACGGTGCAGACACGGCCGAGATACGCCGGGGTGAAGCCGCGTGGAAGGGTGGAGGGAGGTGGTGGGAGAAGGCAGAGGCTAGGGAGGCTGGTGATAGGTGCGGGAGGGCCGCGGGGCAACGCCGGCAGCGACGCGGTGGCGCCGAGGCGCGGGGCGCAGAGGGATGGGGGAGCAACGGTCATTTTTTCCAGCCTCTGCTTGTTCCTGCAGATTCTTCTCACGCAACCATGAATTTTTGTTGCCGTTCAGTGCTGGCTTTGATGGCGTGGCTGCTGCCACCGGTCAACCTTTCTATGTTGATTCGCTTCCATGCGTGCCCGTGACACGAGCTATCCGCGCATTGTCCGCCTCGACTCATCGATTTCCGAAATTTAGAAAATAGATTCGTCGGCGTGAATAAGTCGGTCCGTTTGAATTGGCCCGTTGGAGCGGGCTGGTCCATCTATCCGCGTGGAACATGGACTGAATCGGATACGCTCGGACCAGATGAGTCGGCCCGCCGGAGATATCCTAATAGGCACGGGAGGTCAGATGCAACGGAGAAAGACATTTCTCCACATTAAACCCTTCTCTCGGCATACACACCCTGGCTTGTTACATGTGACTTTTTTTGACATGGTTTTTTAGGTTTTCTATCCAATGTTTTCTTATAAACGAAATCAACTCATTTTTCCGTCTTCTGTTTGAATTAGGGCATCTCCAACGGGGCCACGCATTTCGGATGACCAAAATATCCGCGCGCGTCCGTTTGCGTCGGTTCAAATGCTCGAAATTGACCGAGCGTTCGTTTGCGTCGGGTGGCTCCAGTGGCACGATGGATTTTTTTCGATTTTGCATTTTTCAACATAAAAACATATTACATAGTAAAGAAAGGAAAATAAAAATATAAACCTAATAACGCATGCGCCTACTCATCGTCATCGTTGATCACGGCGAACTCCGGTACCGGCCACGGCCAGTTGGGAACCGGTGGTACATACGCCGGTGCCGCTGGCGGTGGTGGAGGTGGA
>NC_061508.1:267078432-267107061 GCF_022539505.1 Lolium rigidum
AAAAGAGGCAATGCGAAATAAAAGACAGAATCTGTCAAAACAGAACAGTCCGTAAAGATGGATTTTATTAGGCCACCGGACTTGCTCAAACGAAAATTCTCAAATTGAATGAAAGTTGCGTACATATCTGAGGATCACTGCACGTAAATTGGCATAATTTTCTGAGTTACCTACGGAGAGATTAGACCCAGATTCGTGACGAGCAAAGAAATGCATGCTAGCTAGCAGTAATCCAAATCTAGTACTTACTTTTCTATCAAAGACTTTACTTGGCACAACAAAACATAAAACTAAGATAAGGAGAGGTTGCTACAGTAGTAAACAACTTCCAAGACACAAATATAAAACAAAGATACTGTAGGTAAAAACATGGGTTGTCTCCCATAAGCGCTTTTCTTTAACGCCTTTCAGCTAGGCGCAGAAAGTGTATATTCAAGTAACATCGAGAGATGAAGCATCAACATCATAATTTGTTCTAATGATAGAATCATAAGGTAACTTCATTCTCTTTCTAGGGAAGTGTTCCATACCTTTCTTGAGAGGAAATTGATATTTAATATTACCTTCCTTCATATCAATAGTAGCACCAACGGTTCGAAGAAAAGGTCTTCCCAATATAATGGGGCAAGATGCATTGCATTCAATATCCAAGACAACAAAATCAACGGGGACAAGGTTATTGTTAACCATAATATGAACATTATCAACTTTCCCCAAAGGTTTCTTTTTAGCATTATCGGCGAGATTAACATCCAAATAACAATTTTTCAATGGTGGCAAGTCAAGCATATCATAGACTTTTTTAGGCATAACGGAAATACTTGCACCAAGATCACATAAGGCATTACAATCAAAATCTTTGACTCTCATTTTAATGATGGGCTCCCAACCATCCTCTAGCTTTCTAGGAATAGAAGTTTCAAGTTTTAGTTTCTCTTCTCTAGCTTTTATGAGAGCATTTGTAATATGTTTTGTGAAAGCCAAATTTATAGCGCTAGCATTGGGACTCTTAGCAAGTTTTTGCAAGAACTTTATAACTTCAGAGATGTGGCAATCATCAAAATCTAAATCATTACAATCTAAAGCAATGGGATTATCATCCCCAAGGTTGGAAAAAATTTCAGCGGTTTTATCACAAGCGGTTTCAGCGGTTTTAGCGGTTTCGAGCAGTTTTGCGCGCTTTGCATTAGAAGTGGAAACATTGCTAACACCAATTCTTTTATTAGTATCAGTAGGAGGTGCAGCAACATGTGTAGCATTAGCATTACTAGTGGTGGTAATAGTCCAAACTTTAGCTATATTCTTCTCTTTAGCTAGTTTTTCATTTTCTTCTCTATCCCACCTAGCACGCGGTTCAGCCATTAATCTTATATTCTCATTAATTCTAACTTGGATGGCATTTGCTGTAGTAACAATTTTATTTTCAATATCCCTATTAGGCATAACTTTCGATTTCAAAAGATCAACATCGGAGGCAAGACTATCAACTCTAGAAACAAGAATATCAATTTTATTGAGCTTTTCCTCAACGGATTTGTTAAAGGCAGTTTGTGTACTAATAAATTCTTTAAGCATGGCTTCAAGTCCAGGGGGTGTATTCCTATTATTGTTGTAAGAATTCCCATAAGAATTAGCATAACCGTTACCATTATTATAAGGATATGGCCTATAGTTATTACTAGAATTGTTCCGATAAGCATTGTTGTTGAAATTATTATTTTTAATGAAGTTTACATCAACATGTTCTTCTTGTGCAACCAATGAAGCTAATGGAACATTATTAGGATCAACATTAGTCCTATCATTCGCAAGCATAGACATAATAGCATCAACCTTATCATTCAAGGAAGAGGATTCTTCAACAGAATTTACCTTCTTACCTTGTGGAGCTCTTTCCGTGTGCCATTCAGAGTAGTTAACCATCATATTATCAAGAAGCTTTGTAGCCTCACCAAGAGTGATGGACATAAAGGTACCTCCAGCAGCTGAATCCAATAAATTCCGCGAAGAAAAATTTAGTCCTGCATAGAAGGTTTGGATGATCATCCAAGTAGTCGATCCATGGGTTGGGCAATTTTTAACCAGAGATTTCATTCTTTCCCAAGCTTGAGCAACATGTTCAGTATCTAATTGTTTAAAATTCATTATGCTACTCCTCAAAGATATAATTTTAGCAGGGGGATAATATCTACCAATAAAAGCATCCTTGCATTTAGTCCATGAATCAATACTATTCTTAGGCGAGAGATAGCAACCAATCTTTAGCTCTTCCTCTTAATGAGAAAGGGAACAATTTTAATTTTATAATGTCACCATCTACATCTTTATACTTTTGCATTTCACACAATTCAACAAAATTATTGAGATGGGCAGCGACATCATCAGAACTAACACCGAGAAAATTGCTCTCGCATAACAAGATTAAGTAAAGCGAGGTTTAATTTCAAAGAATTCCGCTGTAGTAGCGAGGTGGAGCAATAGGTGTGCATAAGAAATCATTATTATTTGTGCTAGTGAAGTCACACAACTTAGTATTTTCAGGGTTGGCCATTTTAGCAATAGTAAATAAAGCAAACTAGATAAAGTAAATGCAAGTAAACTAATTTTTTGTGTGTTTTTGATATAGCAAACAAGACAGTAAATAAAGTAAAGCTAGCAACTAATTTTTTTGTGTTTTGATATAAGTGCAGCAAACAAAGTAGTAAATAAAATAAAGCAAGACAAAAACAAAGTAAAGAGATTGAGAAGTGGAGACTCCCCTTGCGGCGTGTCTTGATCTCCCGGCAACGGCGCCGAAAAAGAGCTTGATGGCGTGTATTTCACACGTTCGTTGGGCAACCCCAAGAGGAAGGTATGATGCGCACAGCGGCAAGTTTTCCCTCGGAAAGAAACCAAGGTTTATCGAACCAGGAGGAGCCAAGAAGCACGTTGAAGGTTGATGGCGGCGGGATGTAGTGCGGCGCAACACCGGAGATTCCGGCGCCAACGTGGAACCTGCACAACACAACCAAAGTACTTTGCCCCAACGAAACAGTGAGGTTGTCAATCTCACCGGCTTGCTGTAACAAAGGATTAACCGTATTGTGTGGAAGATGATTGTTTGCGAGAGAAAATAGTAAAACAAGTATTGCAGCAGATTTGTATTTCAGGTATTAAAGAATGGACCGGGGTCCACAGTTCACTAGAGGTGTCTCTCCCATAAGATAAAAGCATGTTGGGTGAACAAATTACGGTCGGGCAATTGACAAATAGAGAGAGCATAACAATGCACATACATGACATGATAAGTATAGTGAGATTTAATTGGGCATTACGACAAAGTACATAGACCGCCATCCAACTGCATCTATGCCTAAAAAGTCCACCTTCGGGTTATCGTCCGAACCCCCTCCGGTATTAAGTTGCTAACAACGGACAATTGCATTAAGTATGGTGCGTAATGTAATCAACAACTACATCCTCGGACATAGCGCCAATGTTTTATCCCTAGTGGCAACGAGCACAACACAACCTTAGAGGTTTCGTCACTCCCCGGTGTCAATGCGGGCATGAACCCACTATCGAGCATAAGTACTCCCTCTTGGAGTTAAAAGTAAAAACTTGGCCAGAGCCTCTACTAGAAACGGAGAGCATGCAAGATCATAAACAACACATGTATAATAACTTGATAATTAACATGACATAGTATTCTCTATCCATCGGATCCCGACAAACACAACATATAGAATTACATATAGATGATCTTGATCATGTTAGGCAGCTCACAAGATCCGACAATGATAGCACAATGAGGAGAAGACAACCATCTAGCTACTGCTATGGACCCATAGTCCAGGGGTAGACTACTCACTCATCACTCCGGAGGCGACCATGGCGGTGTAGAGTCCTCCGGGAGATGAATCCCCTCTCCGGCGAGGGTGCCGGAGGCGATCTCTGGATCCCCCGAGATGGGATCGGCGGCGACGGCGTCTCGGTAATGTTTTCCGTATCGTGGCTCTCGGTACCGGGGTTTCGTCACGGAGGCTTTAAGTAGGCGGAAGGGCAAGTCAAGAGGCGGCACGGGGGCCCACACCATAGGGCCGCGCGGCCAAGGGGGCCGCGCCGCCCTAGGGTTTGGCCACCCCGTGGCCCCTCTTCGTCTCGTCTTCGGACTTCCGGAAGCTTCGTGGAAAAATAGGCCCCTGGGCTTTGATTTCGTCCAATTCCGAGAATATTTCGTTACTAGGATTTCGAAACCAAAAACAGCGAGAAAACGAGCAAGCGGCACTTCGGCATCTTGTTAATAGGTTAGTTCCAGAAAATGCAAGAATATGACATAAAGTGTGCATAAAACATGTAGGTATCATCAATAATATGGCATAGAACATAAGAAATTATCGATACGTCGGAGACGTATCACCTACTTTGATAATTTCCGCCGCGTTCCTCCTCTGGTGACCTATGCCGTTTGTTGTGAACGGCATCTTCTCCATCTGCCCATCTGTTTGCTATCTCCATTAATGCGGATACTGTCTTTGGATTGGTCCTCCCCAAATCTTCGACAAAATCTCCTCGCCTGATTCCTCCGACAAACTTATCTATTGCTCTCTCGTCAGATATACTCTCTGCCGAGTTTTTAATGATATTCCATCTTTGGATGTATTTTCTCATTGGTTCGTCTGGCTTTTGTCGACACGCCCTCAATTCCTCTAGCGATGCAGGTTTTTTGCAGGTGGACCGGAAATTCTTGACGAATATGTCCTCGAAGCTATCCCAGCTGTCGATAGATCCTGGAGGAAGTTTCTTTATCCAAGATCGCGCGGTCCACTCAAACGCACCTGGATGCTTTGCATGGTTGTTGCTCTGGCCCCTCCTGTGAGCTTCACCGTCTCGAGGTAATCAACTAGCCAATCCTCTGGATCTTTCAGGCCGTCGAATTTCTTGAAGTTATCAGGCAACTTAAATCCCGAAGGGACTCGAGTTTTCCGGACTCTCCTTGTGAAGCATGGCAAACCGCACATATCCTCGTCGTTTAGTTCTGGGGAATGCCGATGTTCCCTTCTACTTTGTCATGCTCTGTCAACCCTTGCTTGTGCTGCTGTGTCTCTTGCTCCACTTGTTCCTTCAGGAGCTGCTGCTGCTGCTGCCGCAGGTCGTGGACTATTTTGCCTTGTTGTTCCTTCGGGAGGTGTTGATGCAAACGCCGTTCCCATGGCTCCGACTCCTGCCATTGCCATGTTGTACAGTGCCTCCCTTGGATCTCCTGGAGGTGGACTAGATGCAAGGATAAAGGCATGTGTCGCCATATACCCAGCTTCTGGTGTCTTGGGGATGATGTTCCCTCTCGTGTCTATCGACATAAAAGACATGTCGAGGTTTTGAACCAAGTGCTCTCTTTCTCCTTCAGGTATGTTTTGCAGCCTTGATCTTGCTCTGTTCCGAGCTTCCCTGTGGCTATCTCCCGAAGTTCTAGATTGTCGACTTAACTCCGCTCTTCGCCTGCTTGATGCGGAGGCTGCCTCCTTTCTTCTGTTCAGAGCAGCTGTCTGTTTTTCCAACTCCCTTGCAGCTCGTGCGAGCCTATATTGATATGCTTGCAACTCTTCTGGCGTGGCTGTTATGGCCATTGGTTCTGAGCCGTCCATAGCTCTTGCGGATCTATCCCATGCTGCTTGCGGGAGTTGAACTCTATCACGAGGCTCAGGTCCGACATATTTGTTGCCTAGACCTCGTCGTAAATCAGAGGGATCGACGTATGGATTTCCCAAATCGTCGAAAGCCTCAGATGTTTCCTCCTCATCACGGCTTGGCTCTCCGATGGCATAAATCTGATGGTATTTTGTATTCAGATCTGTGCTATGTTTGGTGACACCATCATAAAGATTGGTGAAGACCTTGCCTATCGTAGTGGATTTGTCGATGAAGTTAAAGCTGTCGACACTGCTCGAGTCATCGCTTTTATAGGAGTCCGCGGATGACTCGAAGGACATGTTGCTGAAGATCTTGGCGAGCTTTTCGCTTGCCCTGGCGCTGATGAAGCGTGGCGATGAAGTCTCCTCTTCGCCTGACTCGACTGACGATGTTGAGTTCGAAAAATCGGAATCGACCGCCGACAATCCCGACGAGATCGGAATTTCAAGATGATACGCTCCCTCTTTCTCGACGCGAAAGTGGAATCGTTCGAACGTCATCTCCATAGGCTCCTCCAGATACGCATATGCATCCAAACGGGAGGACGGGTGAGGAACAAAATCGACAGGACTAGTTGCAATCTGTTTACCTCGATCCATCGCGTTGCTTGCAGTTGATGAAGTCGACGATCTTGAACATGCCATCGAGATCAGATCCTTGGCGCCAATTGACAAGGGATTAACTTGTCAATGCATACGGGTTGTAGACTAGGGTTTAGTTGGAAGTAGAGGGCAAGTAGATCTCGAAGGTTTCAGCCGAAAAGTACTCGACAATTATGAAAACTAGGGTTTTAGAGACAATGATTCGATGCTTTCTTTGTCCCTCGACTCCCCCTTATATAGGAGGTGAAGTCGAGGGATTCGTATTGTACAAGTTACAGAGTCCGGGAGGGTTTCCAACTCATCCCGCAAGATTACAAACATCATCTCATAACACAACTCTAACTTTCCTTAATATCAACTTGGGCTTCCGATTCTTCTTATTCTTCGAGTCGTGGGCCTTCAGTAAACCCCGGGTACTATCTTCGGCAGGCCCATTGGGGATGCCTATCTCACCGTGAGAGCCTATTGAAGTTGTGGTCTACACGTCTCCCCCGAAGATCCTTCAACTGAATACGGAAGATTGACGCCTTCTTCGGAAGCCCCCGACAGGAACACAAGGCAGAAGCTCTGAGTTTTTCCGAAAGCACGATGAAAAATCTTAAGGGTGGAAGACTTCGTCTTCTACTAAAAATTGGAGCTAACCCTGAAATTTTAAACCTTTCTAAAACACCGTTGAAAACGTGGGATTGCACTAACCCCTCTTGTAGCCATGGACTACACAACGCCCCCTGAAGATGTTTTCAACTCAAGACAGGAGATCAATGACTTCTTCAAAAAGCGCCCGACAAGACCATGGCCGAAGCTTGGATTTTTCGAACCCCCCCCCCCGGATGAACAATTTTAAGGGTGCAAGACTTCGTCTTCCTCTAAAATTTTAATCTAACTCTAAAAAGTTTTCAACTCTTCTAATGAACAGTTGGAGTGCACTAGCCCTCCCAAAGTCTTGAACCCTCGCTAGGATCGTTAAGAAGCTACAGATCTAACACCTGCATGGAGTAGTCAACCTCTTCACGAAGCTTGCCCTCGGCCAGAAATTACCATGTCTCCCACAAGCTGAAGTTGCAACCCTCTCAACAACGTCACATCTACAGAAGAATGGAGTCTAACTTTAGTTAAACTTTACGACCCCTCTAGTTCTACGCTCAGTAATCTCGGGACGAGATTATTTTAAGGGTGGAAGAGTCTGTCACCCCCCCCCCCCCACTTTTGCAACCTTGATTAGCTGTCCATATTGCAAAAATTAGGGGGGAACAAAAACTTTTTTTAAGACTAATTAGATGAATTGCCTTGATCTGTTTGATGATTTGCCTTGATTTGTTTGTTATAATTAATTTCTTTGATCTGCTGGTAGATGAATTGTCTTGTTTTGCTTGTTGAGTTTTGTCTTGAGCTACCCAAATAACAACATCTCTAGTGGCAAAACAAATAACTCACCTAATAAAACACATGTGTGACTTAGGAAAAATTGTTTTCCTTTTTTTCTACATCAAACCCTTCTCCATATGGCAACATGAGTGTTCCATATTTAAGTTCCTCTTGGTGTTCTAAATCTAGCTCCAAATCGATTGATTCAAAGTTCCACTGTTAGCTAATGAAAAGATCTACAACTTGGCGTTGGTTTCATCCTCAAATTCGTTACAGATTTTCCTGAGTAAATAAAGTTCTGAAAACATGCAGATTCACTGTTTGTTAGATTTGATTTGTTTTACATAACCTTTTTGAGCAAACTCAACTGTGGGTGAAAGCCCTCTCCAGTAGCTTCATTTTTCCGTTGGTCTCACCTCAAATGACCACCTAAAATTGAAATGGTGCACATATCAAGTTTTTATCAGATCTGACTTTGTCCAGGAGCTTGGAGACGAATTTGCGAGTGAAACTAATTGCATTAGAACCATATAGTCAATTCCTTTCTGATGCAACTGACCTAATAGTTTTAGGATTTTTCTACGATTTTTGGCATACAGATCTTGTTTTCTGTACAGTCAGATTCAAGCAAATTCCTAAAATAGTATGATTAACCTTTTTGAGTGAATCCAATTGGGTTAGTCTTGTATTAGTACTGGCCATCTAGGAAAAATACTGTTAGTCTATGTTCATGCATATTGGTTACTGATAATAACATGTGTGTACTACATGAGTTGTTGGACCAAAACTTTTTGGTTTATTTAAAACCCTTGACCAACACTTTTTATTAGAAATGGGCAACCTTTGTTTTATTCTTGCAAAACAAAACCTCTGCAACTTAACATTAGCTCTATTGTTTTGCTTAAGATTTTAAAAGGTTTGGTATCTTGCTTGCTTCCTATTTTTGTATAGTGTTATGTATGCCAAATAAAATAGGAAGAGTGGTTTCCCGCTTTTCCAAAAATGTTGAAAATATAATGTGAATGTTTTTGATGCCAAACTAATGCACTTGTCCTCTTCATGATGTTATCTACCAGGGGATAATTGGTTTATACCATGGTGATAACCAAGAATGGCAATTTCTAAGTTGTGATGCACTCATACCTTTACTAGGTAAATAAATGGGGTTTCCAAATTAAAACTCTTAAATTTGTTTTGTGGTATCTGTAAGTCCTTAGTATGTTATCCCTTGGTTGAGTGGTTAGTTGTTGATTGTTGAATGTTGTTTTGTTGGTACAATGTGATTGATTGTGTTCTGATACGTCGCAAACGTATCTATAATTTTTGATGTTTCATGCTTGTTTTACACCAATTACTATATGTTTTAAGGGACTAACATATTAATAGTTGCAAGAGTGCACAAGTTCTTGGTTTCAACTTTGTTGTGCAGGAAATAGGCAAATATGGAAGGAAATAGCTCATTATGGTGAAATCTAGAATTTCCCGGAATCTGTTCCTGCTGAACACTTTTGAAAGATCGCTTCTAAACTCCATCTTATTATGGTGAAAACGACGTCCAATGAAAATGTCGTAAACTACAAATGTGTAGAGAATTTCAAGCCGAATAATTTGGACATCTTATTCGTCTAAAACGGACAACGGATGCATCCGGCAGAGCAGAATTACTGCAGAGGTTCGTGCAGTCTCGGGACTCCGAAAGTTGGTGACGTATTTGACACAAACTCTTTCCATACCTGGATATTTCGGTCCAGCCACGAGTTGTGAGGCTCATGAAGGACATAGGGAGTCCTAGGAAGGTTATAGAGGTGCCCAAGAGCCCTTGGATCAAAGGGGCATCCATCCCATGACATAGATTGCATCTCCAACACTATATATTGATGGGAAATCCTATTTTTGGAGGCCCCAAAGCATTGTCACGAAAATTCTCCTCCTTGGCAGCAGCCAAGGAGGGGGAAACACTCATCTACACCAGCACCAACTCAAGGAAGAAGAAGGCTAAGGGGCGGTGATACGTCTCCAACGTATCGATAATTTCTTGTGTTCCATGCCACATTATTGATGTTATCTACATGTTTTATGCACACTTTATGTCATATTCGTGCATTTTCTGGAACTAACCTATTAACAAGATGCCGAAGTGCCAGTCCTCGTTTTCTCGCTGTTTTTGGTTTCAGAAATCCTAGTAACGAAATATTCTCGAATCGGACGAAATCAACGCCAAAGATCTTAGAATCCCCGAAGCATCCGGAACACACCGGAGAGGTCGAGGGGGGCCACAGGGCCACCAAACCCTAGGCCGGCGCGGCCGGAGGGGGCCGCGCCGCCTATGGTGTGGCCCCCCGTCAGCCCCTCCTGCGCCGCCTCTTCGCCTATATAAAGCCCCCGGATCAGAAAACCCGATACCAATTGACGAAACCCACGAAAACCTGCCGAGCCGCCGCCATCGCGAAGCCAAGATCCGGGGGACAGGATCTCTGTTCCGGCACGCTGCCGGAGCGGGGAAGTGCCCCGGAAGGCTTCTCCATCGACACCGCTGCCATCTCCACCGCCATCTTCATCACCGCTGCTGCTCCCATGAGGAGGGAGTAGTTCTCCATCGAGGCTCGGGGCTGTACCGGTAGCTATGTGGATCATCTCTCTCCATGTACTTCAATACAATGATCTCATGAGCTGCTTTACATGATTGAGATTCATCTGAGTTTTGTATCACAATTTATCCATGTGCTACTCTAGTGATTTGTTATTAAAGTAGTTTATTCCTCCTGCATGTGTGCAAAGGTGACAGTGCGTGCACCGTGTTAGTACTTGGTTTATGCTATGATCATGATCTCTTGTAGATTATGGAGTTAACTATTGCTATGATATATTGATGTGATCTATTCCTCCTACATATGCATGAAGGTGACAAGTGTGCATGCTATGCTAGTACTTGGTTTAGTAGCGTTGATCTATCTTACACTAAAGGTTACTTAAACATGAGCATTATTGTGGAGCTTGTTAACTCCGGCATTGAGGGTTCGTGTAATCCTACGCAATGTGTTCATCATCCAACAAAAGTGTAGAGTATGCATTTATCTCGTTTCGTTATGTGATCGATGTTGAGAGTGTCCACTAGTGAAAGTCTATTCCCTAGGCCTTGTTCCTAAATACTGCTCGAGTTACTACTGCTTGTTTACTACTGCTGCGTTACTACCGCTGAGTTACTACTGCTTGTTACTGTTTTACTGCGTTACTACTGCTGCAATACCACCACCATCAACTACACGCCAAGCACTTTTCTCGCCACCGTTGCTACTGCTCATACTTATTTATACCACCCGTATTTCACTATCTCTTCGCCGAACTAGTGCACCTATTTGGTGTGTTGGGGACACAAGAGACTTCTTGCTTTGTGGTTGCGGGGTTGCATGAGAGGGATATCTTTGACCTCTTCCTCCCCGAGTTCGATAAACCTTGGGTATCCACTTAAGGGAAACTTGCTGCTTGTTCTACAAACCTCTCGCTCTTGGAGGCCCAACACTGTCTACAGGAAAGGAGGGGGACGTAGACATCAAGCACTTTTCAGGCGCCGTTGTCGGGGAGGAAAGGTAAAAGGCTCTCATACTACGGTCTCGTGTAAAGTATTTTTCCGGCGCCGTCGTGTGTGTGCTCGAAGCTATTTCCTTTAGATCCTGCAATTGCATCTTGTTGTTTCTTGTTTACACTAGTTTGGCATAATGTACAAGAGTGAGCTTCTTATTCTATTTCCTGATTTAAAACATGGATTGTTTGATGCGAAAATTAAAAAACCTATGAAATCTTATTTGCATGCTTGGTAGTAATATTAGTATGAACGCTTCGAACACCATTGTTGATAATGATATAGAAAGTTCTAAGCTTGGGGAAGCTGGTTTTCATGATATTTTTAGTCCCCCAAGCATTGAGGAGAAAATTTTCTTTGATGATACTTTGCCTCCTATTTATGATGATTATAATGATAGTGGTCTTTTGGTGCCACTTACTGCTGAGAGTGAATTTTGTTGTGATTATACTATGCCTCCTACACTTGATGAGAATAATAATGATAGCTACTTTGTTGAATTTGCTCCCACTACAACTACTAAAATTGATTATGCCTATGTGGAGAGTAATAATTTTATGCATGAGACTCATGATAAGAATGCTTTATGTGATAGTTATATTGTTGAGTTTGCTCATGATGCTACTGAAAGTTATTATGAGAGAGGAAAATATGGTTGTAAAAATTTTCATGTTACTAAAACACCTCTCTATGTGCTGAAATTTTTCAAGCTACACTTGTTTTATCTTCCTATGCTTGTTACTTTGCTCTTCATGAACTTGTTTATTTACAAGATTCCTATGCATAGGAAGCATGTTAGACTTAAATATGTTTTGAATTTGCCTCTTGATGCTCTCTTTTGCTTCACATACTATTTCTTGCGAGTGCATCATTAAAACTGCTGAGCCCATCTTAATGGCTAAAAAGAAAGAACTTCTTGGGAGATAACCCATGTGTTATTTTGCTACAGTAATTTGTTTTATATTTGTGACTTGGAAGTTGTTTACTACTGTAGCAACCTCTCCTTATCTTAGTTTTGAGTTTTGTTGTGCCAAGTTAAGCCGTTGATAGAAAAGTAAGTACTAGATTTGGATTACTGCGCAGTTCCAGATTTCTTTGCTGTCACGAATCTGAGCCCACTGCCCTGCAGGAAGCTCAGAAAATTATGCCAATTTACGTGCATGATCCACAGATATGTACGCAACTTTCATTCAATTTGAGCATTTTCATTTGAGCAAGTCTGGTGCCATTTTAAAATTCGTCAATACGAACTGTTCTGTTTTGACAGATTCTGCCTTTCATTTCGCATTGCCTCTTTCGCTATGTTGGATGAATTTCTTTGATCCACTAATGTCCAGTAGCATTATGCAATGTCCAGAAGTGTTAAGAATGATTGTGTCACCTCTGAATATGTTAATTTTTATTGTGCACTAACCCTCTAATGAGTTGTTTCGAGTTTGGTGTGGAGGAAGTTTTCAAGGATCAAGAGAGGAGGATGATATACCATGATCAAGGAGAGTGAAAGCTCTAAGCTTGGGGATGCACCCGGTGGTTCATCCCTGCATATATCAAGAAGACTCAAGCGTCTAAGCTTGGGGATGCCCAAGGCATCCCCTTCTTCATCGACAAATTATCAGGTTCCTCCCCTGAAACTATATTTTTATTCGGCCACATCTTATGTGCTTTTTCTTGGAGCGTCTGTTTGTTTGTTTCTATTTTTGTTTGTGTTTGAATAAATTGGATTACATCATGCTTGTGTGGGAGAGAGACACGCTCCGCTGGTTCATATGAACACATGTGTTCTTAGCTCATAATATTCATGGCGAAGTTTCCTCTTCGTTAAATTGTTAAATGGTTGGAATTGGAAAATGATACATGTAGTAATTGCTATAATGTCTTGGGTAATGTGATACTTGGCAATTGTTGTGCTCATGTTTAAGCTCTTGCATCATATACTTTGCACTCATTAATGAAGAAATACATAGAGCATGCTAAAATTTGGTTTGCATAATTGGTTTCTCTAAGGTCTAGATAATTTCTAGTATTGAGTTTGAACAAACAAGGAAGACGGTGTAGAGTTTTATAATGTTTTCAATATGTCTTTTATGTGAGTTTTGCTGCACCGGTTCATCCTTGTGTTTGTTTCTAACAAGCCTTGCTAGCCTAAACCTTGTATCGAGAGGGAATACTTCTCATGCATCCAAAATACTTGAGCCAACCACTATGCCATTTGTGTCCACCATACCTACCTACTACATGGTATTTTCCAGCCATTCCAAAGTAAATTGCTTGAGTGCTACCTTTAAAATTCCATCATTCACCTTTGCAATATATAGCTCATGGGACAAATAGCTTAAAAACTATTGTGGTATTGAATATGTAATTATGCACTTTATCTCTTATTAAGTTGCTTGTTGTGCGATAACCATGTTTACTGGGGAACGCCATCAACTCATTGTTGAATTTCATGTGAGTTGCTATGCATGTTCGTCTTGTCAGAAGTAAGGGCGATCTACACTGAGTTGAATGGTTTGAGCATGCATATTGTGAGAGAAGAACATTGGGCCGCTAACTAAAGCCATGATTCATGGTGGAAATTTCAGTTTTGGACAAACATCCTCAAGTCTCTAATGAGAAAAGAATTAATTGTTGTCAAATGCTTAAAGCATTAAAAGAGGAGTCCATTATCTGTTGTCTATGTTGTCCCGGTATGGATGTCTAAGTTGAGAATAATCAAAAGCGAGAAATCCAAATGCGAGCTTTCTCCTTAGACCTTTGTACAGGCGGCATAGAGGTACCCCTTTGTGAAACTTGGTTAAAGCATATGTATTGCGGTGATAATCCAGGTAGTCCAAGCTAATTAGGACAAGGTGCGGGCACTATTGGTACACTATGCATGAGGCTTGCAACTTATAAGATATAATTTACATGATGCATATGCTTTATTACTACCGTTGACAAAATTGTTTCATGTTTTCAAAATCAAAGCTCTAGCACAAATATAGCAATCGATGCTTTTCCTCTATGAGGACCATTCTTTTACTTTCAATATTGAGTCAGTTCACCTATTTCTCTCCACCTCAAGAAGCAAACACTTGTGTGAACTGTGCATTGATTCTTACATATTTGCATATTGCATTTGTTATATTGCTTTGCATTGACAATTATCCATGAGATATACATGTTATAAGTTGAAAGCAACCGCTGAAACTTCATCTTCCTTTGTGTTGCTTCAATACCTTTACTTTGAATTATTGCTTTATGAGTTAACTCTTATGCAAGACTTATTGATGCTTGTCTTGAAGTGCTATTCATGAAAAGTCTTTGCTTTATGATTCAGTTGTTTACCCATGTCATATACATTGTTTTGATCGCTGCATTCACTACATATGCTTTACAAATAGTATGATCAAGTTTATGATGGCATGTCACTCCGGAAATTATCTGTGTTATCGTTTTACCTCGCTCGGGACGAAGCAGGACTAAGCTTGGGGATGCTGATACGTCTCCAACGTATCGATAATTTCTTGTGTTCCATGCCACATTATTGATGTTATCTACATGTTTTATGCACACTTTATGTCATATTCGTGCATTTTCTGGAACTAACCTATTAACAAGATGCCGAAGTGCCGGTTCTCGTTTTCTGCTGTTTTTGGTTTCAGAAATCCTAGTAACGAAATATTCTCGGAATCGGACGAAATCAACGCCAAAGATCTTAGAATCCCCGGAAGCATCCAGAACACACCGGAGAGGTCGGAGGGGGGCCACGGGGGCCACCAAACCCTAGGCCGGCGCGGCCGAGAGGGGGCCGCGCCGCCTATGGTGTGGCCCCCTGTCGACCCTCCTGCGCCGCCTCTTCGCCTATATAAAGCCCCTGGATCAGAAAACCCGATACCAATTGACGAAACCCACGAAAACCTGCCGGAGCCGCCGCCATCGCGAAGCCAAGATCCGGGGGACGGGATCTCTGTTCCGGCACGCTGCCGGAGCGGGGAAGTGCCCCGGAAGGCTTCTCCATCGACACCGCTGCCATCTCCACCGCCATCTTCATCACCGCTGCTGCTCCCATGAGGAGGGAGTAGTTCTCCATCGAGGCTCGGGGCTGTACCGGTAGCTATGTGGATAATCTCTCTCCATGTACTTCAATACAATGATCTCACGAGCTGCTTTACATGATTGAGATTCATCTGAGTTTTGTATCACAATTTATCCATGTGCTACTCTAGTGATTTGTTATTAAAGTAGTTTATTCCTCCTGCATGTGTGCAAAGGTGACAGTGCGTGCACCGTGTTAGTACTTGGTTTATGCTATGATCATGATCTCTTGTAGATTATGGAGTTAACTATTGCTATGATATATTGATGTGATCTATTCCTCCTACATATGCATGAAGGTGACGAGTGTGCATGCTATGCTAGTACTTGGTTTAGTAGCGTTGATCTATCTTACACTAAAGGTTACTTAAACATGAGCATTATTGTGGAGCTTGTTAACTCCGGCATTGAGGGTTCGTGTAATCCTACGCAATGTGTTCATCATCCAACAAAAGTGTAGAGTATGCATTTATACTGTTACGTTATGTGATCGATGTTGAGAGTGTCCACTAGTGAAAGTCTATTCCCTAGGCCTTGTTCCTAAATACTCGCTGAGTTACTACTGCTTGTTTACTACTGCTGCGTTACTCTGCTGAGTTACTACTGCTTATTCTTGTTTTTCTGCGTTACTCTGCTGCAATACCACCACCATCAACTACACGCCAAGCACTTTTCACGCCACCGTTGCTACTGCTCATACTTATTTATACCACCTGTATTTCACTATCTCTTCGCCGAACTAGTGCACCTATTTGGTGTGTTGGGGACACAAGAGACTTCTTGCTTTGTGGTTGCAGGGTTGCATGAGAGGGATATCTTTGACCTCTTCCTCCCTGAGTTCGATAAACCTTGGGTATCCACTTAAGGGAAACTTGCTGCTGTTCTACAAACCTCTGCTCTTGGAGGCCCAACACTGTCTACAGGAAAGGAGGGGGGACGTAGACATCAGGCGGCGCTCCCCCATAATGCCGGCGGCGGGGAAGGAGTCCCCCGCGCCGCCGCCGGCGCCGCCCACGCCTTCGCCTCCCGGCGCTCCTCGCTGAGCCCTCCAACTTCTTCACCGCCATCTCCATCACCAACTCCTCATTGTATTCAGTGGTCCATCCTCTCACAAACCTCTGTACCGCCCTATGTAAACATGGTGTTTGATGCTATAAGTTATAATCCTATGATCTATGTCATGTTGCCATAGTTTATTTGTTCTTTGATTGATTGGTTGTTTCTCGTTGGTTCATTAGAGTTGTATGTTGATATGTTACCGTCCTTGGTGCCCATTATATTTGTGCGCGCATGGATCAAGCACCATAGGGTTGGTAGTACTTTCATACTAGAAGGGGGAAGTTCTGCCGGAGTGACAGAAACCTAAGGACGCGAACCGGATAGTTGCATGTATGGGAGTAAGAGGACCATTTACTTAAGGCTATGGTTGGGGAAACCTTAATACTTGCTAGTATTTACGGATGTTTGCTAGCAAGCCAATCATATAGTACTTGTAATCCCGGAGGGAGAGCTTGTATATTTAGCCTCTCCTACATAGAAAACTGCATCGAAGACATTGAACCCAAGATCTTCACTAATTGATCTTGGACAAAGCCACCACTATTACCACCGCCTTTCCACACTCATGGTACTGTTAGTTTAGTTTGTTTTATTGCTGCAACACTAACATTTATTCCGTGTATTTTATTGTTCTGCAAAGTCACCTCTCATACCCGTTATCGCTCTAGTTTTATTTCCTAGATATTGCAAACGCTTAGTGTGCGTAGAGTTGTATCGGTGGTTGATAGAACTTGAGAGAATGTTTATCCTACGTTTAGCTCCTCGTTGGGTTCGACACTCTTACTTATCGAAAAGGCTACACACGATCCCCTATACTTGTGGGACATCATGTTCCTTTTATATTTTCCGGCGATAGATGCGAACAATTCCGGAGAAGAAGAAGAAGTGGGATCAAACGAGGATTTTATTTATATTGTTGGAATTCTTATTTGACGGAGTTGGAGAAGTCCAGGGACAAACAAGCCAACCAAGACAAGCCATCTTTTGATCTCTGATTGTTGTGTCTCATATTGTTGTCACCTTGTTATTACTTTTATCTCTTGATCTTGTGTGTGTTATTCTCTTTGTCTTGTCGATGCATGCTTTGTTTTAAGCATGATGATCCTCTTGGTCATACTTCATGATCATCTTAGTAATTGTTGATATACTTTTTAATCATGGCTATGCCATCCTACCTTGCTGAGTTACATGCTTACCTTAAGCATGTGACACTTCTTGTCAATTCACTCCTACACCCCTTGTTAGTGTAGTAGTAATAACATCATAATCTTGATGTACTCTCATTTTGAGATGAGTATGCCTGCCTACCTTACGTATGTCAAATATCGTTGATCACCCTTACTTCTATTAGTGTTGGTTGGTTAACACCACAAATTTGAAAGTATTTTCCCTCTTATGTTGACAACATGCATGTTTACCGTACGCATGTATGCCCCCTTGACCACCTATATTATCATCTTCCTAGTGGAATGATGATTAACATCATGACCCTTGTTGTATCATCCTACCTATGCATGCTTATCCTAAGTATGTATGATCCCCTTGACACCTCAATCATCATCTCCTTAGTTGTTTGATGGTTAGCATCATGCCCTTGTTGATAGCTTAGTTCTCCATAGTGCAACCTTAGGTTGGGAAACCCCGATGTTTTATGTTTTAGAAAGACTTTGAAAACTTTGGGAAGATGTTGTCTTGCCCAAGTGTTGTTTCAAAAGAAAGGTCTTGATGTTTCGGAAAGCGGTGTATGGTTGCTTGTGGACAAACGAAGAAAGCGTGGGTAAAATGTTTTTAAAGGAGCACTGCGTATAAGTGTTCGCCATCCCATCTTGTTATCGCGCAACCACACTACCCTGGTGTGGGACGGGGCTTTGCCCGTAGTTTGTTGAAGCTGGCGTGGGACACCTCACAACTTTCTATAGGGGTGGATATGGCCCCTAAAGCCGGGTTGCGCTCTGGAGGAGGCAATACACTGTATTAACTTATAGCCGGACGATTACTGAGGGTCTTCTGTCGTGGCACCGGAGATACGCTCAAAAAGGAGGTATGCTGCCGGAGTGCCGGGAAGGGTTAAGCTCGCATGGAAGGACTCATGCCAGTGGAGATAAGCGAAAGGTTATGTTCGGGTATCCGTCGTGGCATATGTTGTTATGCGGGGATGATGCCCACACGATAGGTATCCGGATAGTTGTGGGAAAGTGTGCAAACTCTGCAGAGTCAAAACAATTCGAATAGCCGCGTCCGCGGTCATAGGCGAGTTGAAATGGTCATACTTAACCTGGGCTAGTTTTGTTTTAGAAATGTTTTTCAAAGGAAAAGAGAAAGTTGCTCTCGGAGTACCGGAAGGGTACGGGAAAGGTTGTTGACCATATGGAGATGGTCGGAAAGGATATAAAAAGGGCTACTCCCATCCTAGTGTTTAATGTTGTAGAACTCTCTTCAAGTATCTCCTTCCACAAAGATATAGAGCTGTCATAGGGTATCTTTCGAAGTATCTTCTTCAATAAAGATATAGAGATGTCATAGAACCCTCTTAGTGTCCCCATCACCTGAGATGCCAGGATGCTATATCCACAAGAGAAACTATTTCTCTTTCACATGCTATTTCCACAAGAGAAATTAGCTCTTCCCTCTTGTCATCTTAGTTAGTACTTGTTATCTTGCACTCTTGCAAATTACCTTCTAGATGGTTTGCGAGTACAATTCCAATATACTCACGGCTTTGTCCCTGGCTATTTACTTGACCAGACTTGGAGGAACACGACAGATGAAGAAGGAGTTGACGACGTTTATGCGAGCTAGGAACGTCTTCCCATCAGTTGCCTGTAGGGTTATGGCAGATGACTTGGGTACTGCGCTGCTGAAGTGATATTGCTACTCTGATGTTTAGTTAGGCCCTTCGAGGCTATTGTGTAAGTATTGGTCATATGACCTTATTGTAATTTTCTTATTCCGCTTTGTAATGGATAGTGTAATTTTGATATCAGTTCGGTTATGTGTTCACGGCGCACTGATCATGAGATCGTGAACTGTATACATAACAGAGATTTTGGACAGCTAGTCCGGGGTTCCAAGTATAACATTTATAGACAAAGATTGATTGCCGTGCTTGTGAATCCGATGCATAGACAAATGATACTTCTTCTGTTCCATACTCCCTCGGTTTTAATAAGTAAAGCGCCCTCGTTTTTATATTTTTTAATCAAGAAATATTCTAAATATATAAAGTTTGTTGGTATAAAATTAGCACCAGTAGAAAGCATTTGTCAACACGAATCCAAAGATACTAATTATATATAATATAATTAAAATTTTGTTTCTCAATGGTTTTGGTCAAAATTTATCTTGCTTGTTCATTGAAACGGATATACTATTATTTGTCACTGATTTTTCTAGATACACATGTATCTATATGTATTTTTGTGTGTACATACATGTGAATCTAAACATATCCGTGACAGGTAATTATATGTAACGAAGATAGTACTAAGTAGAGCATCATGAATCCCGATGGATACATGAGTATGTCTGTTAAAAAGACAACAAACAGTAATGTAAAAAGTGTTGTATCATTTATGGAGTACCAAATTTGTTTTTGATAGATTATGAAAAAACCTTTGTTCTTCCATAGGCCCCCAAGATTGAGACATTTACCTAAGTGAAATGCAAAGTCGACTGAGATTAAATGATACCTGCAGGGCCAGTCCTGAGATTTCGGAGGCCCGAACGAAACTAAAATTTTGGGCCCCTCTTACTACTTTTTTCGCATGTATGAGATAATGAAAAATAAATACTTTTAATTATACACAACTTCAATATTCATATAAAACAATGTTTATATGATTCCTTAAAATGGTCTCCGCCAATTTCAAGAAGCAAAGTCCGTGACGATGGAATCAATATTAAACTCGTCCATTAATTTCTTGTCGATGTATAGAGTTGCCAAACCAGTTAACCCCGCTCCTACAAATAAGAACAACAACTGCTAATCAAAATTCAGAGCCCGAATTATAGGCGAGCATATAGTAGAATTCCAGGAGAACTGCAGTGGGCATTCTTACCTCCTATCTTAATCTAATACGCAGATTGGATGATTGCCTGATTGACGACGGTCGGACTGTGACTGCCAACTGCGACAGCCACTGGCCGGTGGACTAGCAGGCAACACCGTAGTCCGCAGGAGGGCAGTAGTTAGCAGATCGTCTCGCGGTCGGTCGGTCGCAATCGGCGAGAGCGAGGGCAGAAACTAGTCGGCATGGGCGATAGCCACGAACCGCGAGAGGGCAGGCAGGGAATCGAGGCGTCGGGCTCGAGCAAATTGGCGATGTTTCACATATCAATAGATGGAACGGATTTCAGGCGCTAACTCAAGTCATGGCCGGCCAGCCAGATTGGAAACCAATAGGAAAAGAAAATGTCCAATTGTAGACCAAACCCATCTAAAATCGTAAAACTGCTCTTTTTTTTCTGCAATGTATAGTAAGCCTATACAAAAATATGGGCCCACAATTTTTTTGGGCCCAGGGCAGCCGCCCCGCTAGACCCTCCCCAGGGCCGGCCCTGGAACCCGTTCAGGTTTAGATGTAGGATGACTGAGATTAAATGCTACGAGGATACCCCATTGATGATTTACACTGTTTTGAGATTTTCGGAGAAGCACAATCCATGAAATATATATAGTTCACGAAAAATTATGTGTGGACTTATAGTACATGAATAATTGAATCTCTACCTGTATTGAAATTTTCAGATTTTTATTGCGTAACATTTGAATGATCTTTCTTTAGATGGGCTCCATTTTGAATCTCCTGATTAATGGAGTGATGCGACCGGCACGCTTTTTTTATCGGCCGGTGCTAGTGGTTGCTGGTTGGATAGAAGGAGGTGATTGGCCTGATTAGCAAGAGATGTTAAGATGGAGTCCTTTTTTGGACTTTGCCGGTAGGAGAGGGAGCCATTCACGTGCATCCATCAAGTCGGTCACTCGCAAACCTTTGGCCCTCCTTTCCCGAATTGGACGTCCCAGCCTCCCGTCACATGACAACTCGGCTGGCACATACTAGCTACACCTACGTGTACTTCCTCCCTTCACCATTAGTTCGTATTTTAGATTTTGTCAAAGTTAAATTTATAAAGTTTGACTAAATCTCTACTATTAAGAGCAAACTGGTGAATGCCTGGTGTCACATTTTTAGGATGGACAATAATACCCCCCACGTCTGTATCCTACGCGCGGAACAAAGAAAACGCAACAATAATACCCCCACATCTTTATCCTGAAAATGCCACCCCGCTTCTTATCCCCAAAATTCAGCAACTAATTAACAGCAACCGCGTATACCTCTCAGAAACGCGGAACTAACCGTAAATCACGTCAAATCCTCACCCACACCGACGGCTACTGCGCCGCCCAGGGCTCAGCCGCCCGCGCCCAAGCCTCCTCGCCCTGCCACGGCCTCCTCCCACGGGCTCCATCCGCTGTGGACGGTTGAGATCCTTAAAACTCGCCAGATACAGATAAGAGATAACCTTTCCCCACTGTACGCGTTGGTATCAGTTTGAGGTTTCTCGTAACTGAATCACCAATCCGTGCAATCGTGCTGGCAGTCCGGACTCCGGAGAAAATCTTCTCGTTTATTCCGCCGCCGCCGGTTCTGGACGACAGGACGAGACCAGCTGACACAACGTTCACGTGCTCATGGTCTCCTTCCGACGCCATGGTACTCAGCATCTTGGGAGGCCATGGCCATGGATAGCCGGCCGGGATGCATGATGCATGGGCATGTGGTGATGGTAGCCGAGGAGGAGCTCGCGTACCCATCTCCTTTCTCCAGGTGCAGTTGCAGCGGCGTGGCTAGGTTCTTTACATTATCAATTTAACACATTGCCGCATTAAACTATGTGAATAATATAGTCAGCAAAGAACACTACTTTCTGGCAGCAAGAGCCTTTTATCAGCTTTCCATTCATCGGATCATTAAGCCTCTCAAGTACGCAAGTATAAAATCCAACGAGACATCTTCATGGTAAGGGGAAATCATAATACATGTGCATTTGAAAGTGGAGGTAATTCATATGATGTTAATTGTTTCTAGCTGCTGCTCTTTTTATGCAGAAACATCTTCATGGTACGGGTAAATCATGCCAACCTTTTTTACTTTTATCTTCGGTGCAGATTTATTACCAATTCTATTCTGGTACATATTTGCTTAGATAGTCAGATACAACATGGTCTAGAAAAACATAAGCTACATAACATTAGCAATGAAAATTTTGACTGTTGTCGTAGAAAACTAATTATGCAACACACATGAAAAGTAACTTAGGCTCCATGCAGTTTGGCTAATAGGTGGATCCATGTCTTACGAAACATGCCCCCTAATTTAATGTTGCATTCAGAAATGTGTTTGTCGACAATCTTTACTATTAAAGGTAAATCTGAAACCGAAGAATGTTTCTACATCATTATATCATAGACAAAAGTTAAACCAGATATTTCACACACCAATCTAATAGATGATGGTTCTACATATTCTGTTTCCAGTTGATTTGATTCATACATTGATTTTGAAGACCAATGACTGCAGGTTACCACTTATCTGATTCATCTAATGAGGATAAAGACAATGCCTGTGGGTTTACTGTCGTATGGTATTTTCAAGATTAAACTTCAGTGATAAGCTAATAAATTTGGAAGATTATCAATATGTATTAACACTTAAAATGTTGCTTGGTATATTTTTCACTTGAAGTGTTGCAGATGAACTACTAATCTTTACTATTAAGGTGAAACATGCAATATCATGCTTCTCATGATGCCACACTTATCACAATTTACATACTAAATGTCACTATCGGTGGAACTAACAAACCGTATCTTCACTAACTAACACACTTGGGTAACAAAATTATCTTATCTCAACAATAGTTTAACCTTCCTGAGTATATGCGCCGGCCCCGGCGCTGCTGGTCAAGCTAACAACTCTCAACAAAGTAGCAAAACAATAACAATCCACGATGTGGGTCGCTGTTGTGCTTGGGTCCTCGCGTCCTTGACCTGCGTCCATGACTGCACTGCCGCGACGTTATAGAAGGCCATCGTTCTAGATGGAGAGGCAGTTGGGGTCGAGCAGCTTGGTAGAGGAGGAGGCCTGGTGCGGGCACGGAGAAGAACTGATTTTTCTTGCCAGCTCACGTGACATCGGCAACCACGCCACGTCTTCCCTTGTAGCCACCCACCCTAGGAGGTGCTCCTCTAAGTGGAGGAGCATGAATTCGGTGAACGCAGGTGTGGAACTTCCCGTGGACTCAAGTTACATGGTTCTGAATGGACACTACCTGCGCATGTTCCGCTCTTGGAGCTCTTGCCGACGGAGAGGAGCAATGCGCCGGAGTTGAAGCCACTTGCCCCGGTGCTCCTCCGGTCAGACGAGGAAGGAATTCGGTTGAACCCGTGACCTTCACGGGGATAACTCGTTGGCCATATTGACGCTCTCTGTCGGGCAATAAGAGGCGTGTGTTCTCATATGTTATATGAACTATGGGGCATTTTCGTCCGTTAAATGAACTACCGTTTTCATCTGTTATAGGAATTCTTGTGCTACAACTGGACATATGAACTATCGAGCTATAACATGTCTGGGCTATTAACAGGCATGCATTTTCATTTTCGATGGTCCACCATAAAGCTATGCATTGAACACAATAATAATTGATTTTTTCGAAATGGAGGATTTTCCCGAGCTTCTACATACAAATGATGCAAATATATTTTTATTATATTATTGAACAAAGACTTAAGAGAGAGATACAAAGATCAACTCGACCGATGAAGGGGGTAATCATGAACAGGGCCAGTGCCTGATATCACACCAATGCACATCATCTAAAAACCGAAAATCCTCACCAAACCACCTATTGGCGAGTAAGAAGCACAACCGGTCTAGCAAACCCTCAGCATGCACCAACGTACACACCGTAGAGGTCGTTACCTCCGTCTTCCGTGAACCCATCCAAGAGGGATCAATGCATTGACCTTTCCAGGGTGCCTTCGACGCCGCCATGACGCCAGATGGCGCCACCGCCCTGTGCGCGTCCATCATCCCACATTCATGATCGAGACCCCGCTGCACCATGCCGCCGACGATGGTAGATGGCATGTTCTCCCCTAGATCTGAGGTTTCCACGGAAATAATGTAGAGAGAGCCACCCCACCATAACTTCCTACGAGAAATACGACACCCACGAGCGTTGTCGTTCGATGGTGGCATACACACCCGCTTCAGCAGTCGTACAACCGTCTCCCCCTCACCGTGGAAGGTGGAGGAGGCCACATCTCTGCGTGACCGGTGCCATGGCCACACACACGCCGTCCCGAGGCGCCCGCTCAAGATCCTCCGCTGAAGCCACACCTCGTAGCTATGATGGAGGGACATTCTACTGCCACCATCATTCCCCCGCACGGTCTTCGCCCCACTAGGACCCGACAGCGGTGGGAGGGGAGATGGGGAGGGTGGCGGCTAGGGTTCCATACATATAAATTTGACTAATTGGATAAATTTGGATAATTTGGATAAATTTGTTAAACCGTGGCGAAGCACGGGAATTCAACTAGTATTTACAAAAAATGCCAACATCCACAATATAAAAGGTATAGTATTTGAATCACCATAAGCTATATTTTCATACTATGTGTATTTGGTATTATACTTGTTGATATTTTTCACGAGAGTGGATTTTGTATTGTGAGGACGTTTCCGTCACCGTCTGTTATAAATGGACGGCGACGAAAACACCTACACGCATGCGTGTAAGTACAAAAATGTTTCCCTATTTTTCACTATGATTTTTGTTAAAATTAATAGTGCTTGACTTAAAAAAAATGCCAGAACGTAATCTAACAAAAAAATAGACGAAATAACTGACGATCTCGTGCACAATTTAATTAGTCAGATGCAGATTAACTAATATCCATCATTAACAGGGGAAACGTATGTCTTTTCTTCATGAAGCAGGCAATGTATTCCTTGCCAAAAGCTCACATATATTGTGGGGTCTAAAAAGGGAATTTCTAGGCGGGTTTTCTCTTTTATATTATGTAAAAACGATGATTTGAACTCCATACCTCCAGGATGTAAGAGGAGATACTCTAGCACCACGCTAGGGCCACCCTTCTATGAAAATAGACAACACACCGTTAAAAAAATTCTGAGATGAGGTCGGCCGGTAAATAAATTGATGACAATGACAACTTCGACGATAATTATGGGCACAATATCCACACGGGGAATGCGTCATGCTAAAGCCGGTGGCTTCAAAATCATTTTTGAAATCAGAATGCCGAGATCACACATGCTACAAACCCTTTTTGAAAGGTTTTTCTTGAACTTTTGTATTTTTTTCTATTTGTTTCAGTCACTCCTCATAAGGCTTATGCTAGGTTGGCAGAGTTTTATGTCGCGAGGTCGTTAAACATAAGCATAGCAACTCCAAATTTAAAAAAATGATAAACTAAGAGGTTACCGGTCCACATTTCATATGGTTTCGTTAAACGGATTAGATGAAACCATATTTATTGTGAAAGCTACAATCTCTAACATGTACCCCAAAAAACATAACAACAATCCTAAAAGACACATCATTGATCTCACCATTACGTTAGTTTTAACCCTATTAGTTAGTTTTAGGCTGCCTCTCTTAAGTCTGGTACATCAAGGGATGTGTAACTTATCCATCCATGACCTGCATAGGGGCGGGTCAAACTCATCCTATGAGGCGACAAGGGCAGCCCATTACTTTTTTTTTACATCAAACGAAGGTGAGCGAGGTGAGCGTCCCTCATACATTAATTTTTCTTTCCTCCTTTTTTTGGACAAAGAGAGTTTATTTATTAACTCAAATATTGTGCAAATGCCATACAAGAAAAGAGTATGTATACAAGAAACCTCATGCAAAACAAAGTTTTACGTAGCCCAATGTTTTTAAAAAGATTTTAACAAATAACAAGCATCAATGAAAAAAGAGGAAACAACCTAAGGCGCAAGAGTCCCGACCCGTAGATTAAACTGCCATCTATACTAGTATAATAACCACTTTTGTCGTCTGAAACACTTGGGTACATACAGCAGTAAAAAGCTCATTGTGCTTTGGTTGCTATAGATGGAACTAAAAACAAAGAAAAAAAGTCAATCCTACAAAGCCACAAAGCCCAGCATGGGGCAGCTTCTCCAACAAGTATTTGGTTTTTTGTTACTTATGATGGAATAACTCGTACCCAGTTACCCAACATATTAGTAACACTCCATGGTTAATATAACTAGATGCAACCTTAAAGATTCGCCAAACTTTATGGGTGAATGTATATTCAAAAAAATGATTTTCTGTTTTATCAAGGTGACAAAAACACACTACTTATTTTGGTGCTAATTATGCATGCTCGACAGACCGCCTTTTTGTTAAAATGAACCCAATCTTAGGGACCTAAAAGATTCGCCAAACTTTATGGACCTGCATGGGTCCAAAGACACATGTCGCGCTGCCACGCCAGCACCTGAGAGCTGCTACGCATTTTCCAAGCAAATATGCTCTACATCGGACGAAAAGTCATGCATGCATATAGCTACCACTAGAGGTAGTAAATCTGCGTTATTACCTTTATTGCAACATTACCTCCAAAGGAAAAAAAAAATATTCACAACCTTTCTTTCATCCATCTCTGCTTCTCTTTCCTCCTCCTTGTGCTAAGATCAATTTATCCAGGGTGCACAATTGTTTTTTGTGTACGACCAACACATGAACATGAAAAGAGAACAACCGACGACAGGTAAATAGGTCAAGGGATTCAATGCCAGTCTATATTTGCTTAGAAGCATACTACCTCCATCCCAAAGTTTAAGAGTTATATTATTTTTACAAAGTTGAACTATGTCAAATTTGACTAAGTTTTTACCAAATATCATTAACATGCAAAATACAAAAAAAATATTATTAGATAGATAATAAAATATATTTTTGTATGGTATCTATAAAATATTATAATTGTCAAATGAATTAAATCAACGGGGGGCGATTTGCCCACCTGAACTCAAATATTATAATTGTTGATAGATTTTTCTAAAAGTGTGGTCAAACTTTACTTGGTTTGACTTAAAAAAACATTAAACTTTAGGATGGAGGTAGTACATAATTATCTAGGAAAAAACATTAACACACATGTAAGAAAGAGCATTCATGTTTGTGGTGGCCTGATCTTGCAATTGGCCCAAAGAACCTGGTCCCTGTGAACAGTTCCTTTTGTTTTGTGTTTCACTCTCCCTTCCACTTAAAAGTGCTACTGGCTCGTGGGGTGGATCAGATCAAAAAAAAAAAAACTTGTGGGGTGGATGCAAATGCACACTGAAAGGCAAACTAATCAGAAAATGAAATCTGCCTTTTTAACACTGCGGTGGCCTTTGTCAAGTGGCGCATCTTTTTCTATATTTATTTCCCTCCTTAGGCCCGGCTTGCTTCCCAGCTGGGAGGCACGGCTCCCTCCAATAAGCATCTAGCCTAGTGTGCAAGGAGCAAAGACATATGCGGTTTTGAATTTCAGATATACCATGCAGCACTTCACCAGGATTTACCTTTCATCTACGTAATAATATGGACCATATACTTCCTCCATCCTGGTTTACTAGCCTCTGGTTTAAAAATACAACTAATTCACTTCCAAGCATTCTCCGAATTATCGACGTCCAACTCCAGCATCATCAACACCGCAAACATCGTGTTGTTACCAAAAAAAGACGGCGCAGAGTCCATCACTGAGTTCAGACCCATCAGTCTCATCCACGTGGTTCCGAAGATCATCGCAAAAGCTATGGCACGCCGGCTTAGTCCTAAAATGAATGATATTGTGTCTCTCAGCCAAAGCGCTTTCATCAAAACCAGAACAATCCATGACAACTTCATGTACGTCAGAAACACTGCCCGCCAACTCCATCGCAACAAAACCCCGGCCCTTCTCATCAAGCTTGACATCGCCGAGGCTTTTGACACTGTTCGATGGGATTACATTTTGGACCTCATGCAACGCCTCGGCTTCCCCCAAAGATGGCGTGCTCTGATGACGACCCTCTTCTCCACGGCTTCCTCCTGCGTCATCCTCAATGGGGTCCCCGGGAAGGACATTCTCCATGGGCGCGGCCTCCGACAGGGTGACCCCTTGATACGTCCAAAACGTATCTACTTTCCCGAACACTTTTGCTATTGTTTTGCCTCTAATTTGTGTATTTTGGATGC
>NC_061508.1:267107161-267180149 GCF_022539505.1 Lolium rigidum
GAGCAAGTCCGTTTCCAGTGCAGCTGAATTGACAACTCCGCTGTTAAGGCTTTCAAGTATTCTTTGTCTCCCCTTGTGTCGAATCAATAAATTGGGTAATACTTCCCTCGAAGACTGTTGCGATCCCCTATACTTGTGGGTCATCAGACGTGATCGAGGAAATCATACTCACGGAAGAGCATCCCGAAGTACGTCTTCCACGGGAAGAAGTTGGCAGCGGTGGTGGAGATCTTCACCGGCACGCGCTCGGCGATGGGAATGTCGCGGATGACGGCGACGGAGGGGCCGACGAAGGGGTTGCTGCTGCCGGAGCCGGAGGAGTTGAAGCCGGAGGCGGAGGCGGAGGAGTCGAAGCGGTCCATGGCGGAAGCAGTGGTGGTGTTAGGAGGCGGAAGCGGCTAGGGCTAGGGTTGGGGTGGGGAGAGGCGGTGGTGGGAGATGGGGGGCCGGCGGCGCCCGGGGGTAGGGAGGGGCGGCGGCTAGGGTTGGGAGCGGCGGCGCCCAAGGGGAGAGGAGGGCGGCGGCTAGGGCTGGGAAGAGGTGGCCGGCTGCGCCCCTAGGGGAAGAGGGCGGCGGCTAGGTCAGGACCCGAAGGGTCTCTGATACCATGTAGAAGAGTTATTGGAGATTGCACAGCACCAATAGGGTCGGCTGCTCATATATATATAGGCGGACACATGTACAATTACAGGTACAACCCCGAGAAAACACGGGGACCTATACCTATACAATATGTTACTCAACAGAATCAACATGTAGTCCTCCTCGGCTCACTTCATCTCAAGGCGCTTGCGGGCCTCCCGATCCTCATGTGCCCCTCCGCGCGCCTAGCACTTAGTTGTTGTACTGGAGCTATCATCAAGATCAAGCGGGATGCGCAAGGCAAAGGTATGGCCTTGCTAGGTTTTCCTTTTACCGGTCTCAAGGTGGTTGTTGGGAGACCGGATTATAAGATAGATAGCCGCACTATCAAGAGGGGCTTTCCGTTGGGTAACTTGATCGCATCGTCTTAGGGAGCTCAATCCTTTGCATACTTTGCATATCCCTATTGCTTCTTGGTGTTTCTCTGTGTGAGGTTCTTGAGCTTGTTGCTAGCTTTACAACAAGCCCATGTTCATCGAAAACGGAATCCGCATGCATCTTCTATTGCGTTTTCAAGTTTGGACGTCTTCACCGTTTCTTGACGGTGGGAGACTCCCTCTCTAAAATCATCTAAAATGTTCTGTCAGGAGTCTCCATATTTCCAACAAAATTGGTTTCGTGTCAATCGGGGTCTAGACACAAAAGTTATCATAGTTTTTGTATAACATGTTTTCCTGCTCACCCGGTCAGGGACCCGGTCGGACCGGCCCATGCGGCGGCCGGTTCGGTCCGCGCCGGTCGGCCGGCCTACGGACCCGGCTGGCTCGGCGTGCCGTCCGGTCGACCGGTCGCCAACCGGGCGCCAACCGGGGGACAACCGGATGACCTCCTGGACGACACAAAGTGACCCCGGTCGGGGTTCGGCCTACCGACAGGTTTGGACCGGCTGGTCCGGTCTGTGGCCCGGTCTGACCGGGCCATGGACCGGACGACCCGGCCCCAGACCCGGTTGACCGGCCTCCTCGACGGTTGACTCATCCCAACCTTTCCCCAACGGTTATATTTGCTCTTGGGCTATAAATAGCCCTTCTTCCACCTTGGGCTGGGTTAGTTCTTCCCATTCTCTCTCCTCCATTGTTGCATTTGAAGAACTTGCTCTTCCTCTTGATTCCCCCCATGATTCTTGCCTATTCTTGAGGGATCTAAGAGAGGAGATCTAGATCTACACTTTCACCAATCCATTTCTCCTCTAAGTGAGGGGAACTCTTGGGATCTAGATCTAGGAGTCTTTTGTTGACTTTCCCCATTGTTCTTCCTCTCCAATCTCATCTTAGCATTTGTTGCTTGGGTGGGATTTGAGAGTGAAGTACTTGAACACCTCTAGTGTTCTTGCTTTGCATCATTGCATAGTGTTGAGCTCTCCACCACGATTAGTTCGAGTGAGAGACCGTGAGCTTGTTACTCTTGGAGGAAGACCTCCTAGTTGGCTTGGCGGTTGGTGCTCCGGTTATCTCTTCAAGAAGATTGTGAAGAGGCCCGGGCTTCTCCTTCGTGGAGCTTGTGAAGTGGTTGTGGAGCTTGCCATCTCCGGAGCGGAGGAAAAGCTAACCATAAGGAAAGGGCCATTATCCTTCGTGGGTGTGGTTCGGAGAATAGGGTGAGCCTTCGTGGCGCGGGGAATCCTTCGTGGGACGTCCACTCCTCCAAACGTGACGTACCTTCTTGCAAAGGAAGGGAACATGGGAATACATCCTCGTCTCCGCGTGCCTCGGTTATTTCTATACCCGAGCTCTCTTTCCTTGTGATAGCCATCGTGCTTGAAGTACATATATCTTGCTATCACTTGTGCTACATATATCTTGTGCCTATCTTGCTTAGCTCTAGTTGCTATTGTTACACTTAGTTGAGCTTAGCATATTTAGGGTTTGTGCTTGTAAACTAAACGATAGTTTAATTCCGCATTATTACAAGACAAATCCGTAAGAGTTTTTAATTGCCTATTCACCCCCCCTCTAGGCGACATCTCGATCTTTCACCATCGGACACCAATAGCAAGGGGAAGCCGCCGGGATGACGCCATTGGTGGGACAGGGTTGCAACGCCTAGCCACTCTAGTTCCCCGCCTATGGATAGTCAGGAGGAGGATTGGGAGGCCGACGACGGCAATAAGGAGGAGGGGAAGGCCGTAGCCGATGACAACCATGAGAAGGAGGAGGAGGAGGAGGAAGAAGAGGCTGAGGAGGCGGCGGCGGAAAAGGCGGCAAAGAAGAAGGCTAGGGCCCAGGCGAAGGAGAAGGCGGAGGCGAAGGCGCAGCCGGCGAGCACCGACAACGACGAGGGGGACACAAGTTCCTCCGACGCGTCGAACGACACCGACTCTTCGGAAGAGATGACGAGCAGGAAGCGCCTCCGTGAGAACGACGAGGGGCGGGGCCATCAAAGAAGAAGTAGTTTAACAAATTAGTTCACTTTTTCAAAGTTTTTATATTTAATTTGTTTATGTTGCACTAAATTGAAAATTAGTTCATATTTTTTGAAGTCTTGACCGTACCTACAAATTTCTTCTCTCTACTGAAATAAAAATACAAAAAAACAGATAATGCAATATTTTAATGTTTGGGGGCGCGTTTAGGGAATGCAGCTGGGGAGTGACGACCCCCAAACGTGGCACGAAGAAAAAGCGTCCCCCAAACGCTCGATCTGGCGCCATTTGGGAGATGCTTTGGGGGACACGGCTGGAGATGCTCTTAGCATCGATGCACAGACTTGATGTTGTACGCATTCACCGCTTGCACCGCCGAATGGAAGGTGTCGACCCATATTTTGTGTGTGTTGTGGTCGGTGATCTCCGCCACCCATCTCAGCGGGGCAAGTCGGCGTACTATGAGGAAGAGGAGAACGGTGACGAGAGGATCCGTACATCTGCGGTCCCAGTGAGATGGCTGCGGTTGGCCTTGATTCACATTCCCAATCAGTGGAGGGGATCGGTAGCGGGAGGATATGGCCATTTGAGGCGTCGGAGGGAGGCTCGGATTGCAGTGGGGGCGGCGGCATGGATTTGGGTGGTCGACGAGGGGGGGGGGGCAGCCGAGGAGTACATGTTTTACTCCTCTAAACCGCTTGAGAGTTTGGTTAGATCTTGTCTAGAGGAGTAAAATGCAACCGATGATAATAGATCAGTTAGAAATGCTCTTACTAAGAGCATCCCAGCCGTTGGGGCTCCCCGGGCCGAAATCCGGCGCTATTTAGCGCCAGATTGGACGAAACTTTGGCCCGGGGAGCGTCGAAGTTCCAGCCATCTCCCTGGTAGGTACACTCGGGGTTCGGCGATTTTTAGAGAAAAACGTCCCTGGATGACAAATTTCATGCATAATTCGGCCAATTTGACCACTTTTGCCAAAATTTGGCTTATTTTTACAAATAAACGTTACAGTTTAACAAAACAAGACAAGTTTTCAAAGAAATCAAATGGAAACTAATTGGTGTTGCCTCGAAGCGTCCATAAGTGCTCCACCAGATCATCCTGCAGCTGTTGATGCATTTTGGAGTCTCGAATCTCCTGACGCATAGCGATGAACGCAGCCCACGATGCCGACACCTGGTGGTCAGGCTGTGCAAGAGGACCCTCTCTGTCATATGGTACAACTTGTTCGCTCAGAGGGACCGGATGCTTCCGCTCATCCTCGATAATCATGTTGCGTAAGCACACACAACAGTTCATCACCTCCCACAGCTGATCTTTCGACCAATTCAAAGAGGGGAACCGGACTACAGCAAATCTCTGCTGGAGGACACCAAATGCATGCTCGACATCCTTTCGGCAAGCTTCTTGTTCCTTGGCAAACTGCTGCTCCTTCGGAAGACCGGGGTTTGAGATAGTCTTTACAAATGTTGCCCACTTTGGATAGATACCGTCTGCAAGATAGTATCCCTTGTTGTAGTGTCGGCCATTGATCACAAAGTTAACCGGGGGAGCATGACCCTCAACAAGCTTGGAGAAGACCGGCGAGCACTGCAAGACATTGAGGTTGTTGTTGGATCCCGGCATACCAAAGAAGGAGTGCCAAATCCAGAGATCATGGGTAGCCATTGCCTCAAGTATCACAGTGCAGCCTTTTTTGTGACCCTTGTACATTCCCTGCCAGGCAAACAGACAGTTCTAACATTTCCAATGCATGCAGCCAATGCTTCCAAGCATCCCTGGAAATCCTCGAGCTTCATTGACAGCGAGGATCTTAGCAGTGTCTTCGACAATCGGTGATCTCAAGTAGAAGTCCCCGAACACTGCTATCACCGCCCGCGTAACCGGTAGAAACAATCAAGGGCGGTGGACTCTGCCATTCGAAGATAGTCATCTGCAGAATCACCAGGAGCTCCATATGCCAGCATCCGCATAGCCACCGTGCACTTTTGAAGGGCGGAAAATCCTGTCGTGCCGGTGCAATCCAACTTGCATCTGAATAGGAGCCGTAGTCTCGAAGGGCATACACAATTTTCAGGAAGAGCTTCCGGTTCATCCTGAAACGACGCCTGAAAATAGCCTCACCGTGCAATGGATCGTCGGCGAAGTAGTCGGCGTAGAGCATGCAGTACCCCTCCATTCGCTGCCTCGGCTTGCACTTCCGGCGACCTGGTGCCGACCCACCACGGTGACCAATGACAGACTCGGCCTACAAGCCGGACAGGCAAGCGAGGATGAGCAGGTGCTCCACGTCTTGGGTGGCGGCCGCCATTTCTTCTTCAAGAAGCTCGGCGAACATCTTCTCCTCCTCCTCGTCGGAGTCCATGTCCGGCCAGGCAGTTGGACGAACACCTGCCGGACGTGTCGACGATGAGCGACGCGAGGGAGCTGCCCGGCGGCGGAAAATAGGCAGAGGGTGGAGGAACGGAGGAATATAGGCTGCTGGGTGGAGGAACGGCGGAGTTGGGGCAACCCGCCGGTGGATTGCCAAGGGGTGGTGCCGGCGGCGAGAGAGCAAAGGGAGGGGAGGAGGGATTTGCGTCGACAAAGTGGTGGGGTTCGTCTGTTCTCTCGCCGACAGAGCGGGCCCGTCCCCGCTTTTCTCTCGTCCGGAGTCCCCGAGCGCTCCCATGGAGGCCGGGATGGCCTGGGCTCTCCGGATGGATGAAAGGCCTAATCCGGACGAAAACGAGGAACCGGGGGCGCGGCTGGGCCGTTTTCGTCCATCCGGATGAAAAAAAGGCGTCCTGGGGGCCTCGTCGGGGAGACGACTGGAGATGCTCTAAAGGATTGGAGAGTCCATCATCTTGGAGCAAGTAGATACTGGACCACGTGAGAAAGAAATCTAGAGGGGGGCAGAAGGATGCTGCATATAATTAGTGCTATCTCATGCAATGCCAGATCCATGCAAAAGTTGATCTTGACTTTGGTGCATATGCAGGTGTGGTACTGAATTACTGATGAGTGAAACACACACTGCGTGAATGCCTTGCTTGAGACTATCAGTACTGTTGGTTTGTGTAGCTGCAGTCTGCTGGTGAATAACAGAACAAGCTAGCTGTAGCTGGTGTACATTGTGCTGTGGAGTGCTAAGCTGTGCTTTGCCTGTAGATAGCTAGCTACGTAGGTGCATAGTTGGGGGATGCATGCGTAGCGTACGAAGCGCCTCAATCAGCCAGGCCACCAAGCAAACTAATAACTGCAGCCCAAAGTGTGTTTGGTGTTAGCTGGGCGGTTGCTGCCATAGAGCCATCATCCAGCAAGGGGCAGAGGTAGATTTATGTTGCCAGCAAAACAAGGTACGTATTCGTCTGAGAGCACGTGCAAAAAAGAGAGAGCTTCAGTAGGTGCAAAATTAAATAGTCACCAGTATCACTCAGCAGAACTTTTTTTGTTTTTAGAAGATCACTCAGCAGAACTGAATGGAGTATGACCAATGAATCGTTTCACATGGCCAATTGATCTTGCCTCCTGGGCTTTCTGTGCAGGAACGTGGCCGTGGGCTTCAGCAGTAGTGCCGACTACGTATGGGCCTATATGGCCATACTTTTGTTATAGGCCCAATCAAGTACAGACACAAAAAACTGCTGAACCTCTGATCTGAACTTCCCCTAAAACAAAACAGAGAGAAGCGGAGAAGGCCGCCGCCCGCCGCTACCCTTGCCGGTCGGCGGCGCCGAGCTCGCGGGATACCTAACTGCGATTCTTGCTCTCCTGGAGGCTCTCCTACGCGCTCCGCGTCTCCGCCGGCAGGTCTGTTCCTTATGCCGTTCTTGTCCTCGGACACTTGCCGATTGGAACCTCCGAGAGTGATTTTCGTTCTGCAGATTGCGTGCGACATGGACGACTTCCGGTTAATTGCTAGTGAGTGACGCCTGGAGGTTCGTACCTTGGTATGCCGGTTTCTAGCTTCCAGTATTGATTTCGATGTGGGTGAAGGCTGTTTCTTTCTAAGGCATACTGCATTTTGTGTAGCATTTTCAGTGGAATTCAGATAACTTCTGTTTTCAGGACATACACTATTTTCTGAGCAAAGCAGTAATTTATACAGTAATGTACCATGATTAGAGTCTCTGTTGCTGTTTGATAATATGTTTTTGATATACTTTCACGTGATTTTATATTTGAATGTCTGTTACATTGCGGTGAATTATAATGTTCTACATGTGTTTGACACTTTTGCTGAAATCTAACTTCTATGTTAGTACTGTATCATATATATTCTTGAAAAAAAATAAGAGATTACTTCTATATGATCATTTGAGCTTATGCCATAGAAAGTATTGGTCCACTTGGGTAGTTGGTACAGATTTCCAGCAATAAATTGTTTACCTCTTGGTAGGGTATAACTAATGTTTGTGCCTTTTTGTATGCAGTGTGTTTTGCGTGATGGTACAATCCAACACACAGGTGGTGGACAGTAACGGATTGGGCATGTGTGCTTGTCGACCAGGTAATTAAGCCTAGCAATAACTTTTTTCATCACGTTTGATCTGCTTCATCGACACACATTATGTAATTATGCTAACATTTTTATGTAACATCTGACATCGTATTGACTATTGAGCTTTCCAATATACTTTGATCTGATCCATTACAAGTATGTTAAGTTTAACTACGTACAGAGCTCCCTTTGAGATAGAATTGAAGTATATCTATTAAGGAAACACTAAAGGGGTGCAGCGAGGACTTAGTCTCTATGAACAAGCAGGCCGAAATCTTTCTTAAACCTCTCCTTCCGTGAAGGCAAGGTTGGGGGAATTCCATTGAACAGATCCATCCAGATGCTCTAAGAGCCATACATGAGCACTTCCGTAAACATTGGTTTTGACCAAGCTGTTTTTACCATTGACACAATCTGCAGTCTCCGTTTTGCTGAAAATAAAGGGCATCTAAAGAAGAGATGGTCAAGAATTTCTTTTGGAGGACCTGAACACATCAGGCAGTTGTGATCATTCCTGATTTTTAAATGTCTCTTTTTCAGCAAGTTCCTTGTGTTCAGCCTGCCAGATAGAAGAAGCTAACAAAAGAACCTTCAACATAGGAATAGATTTTGCCTTCCAGATCCGCCCAATTGCTTCATGAGACACGATGTTCCTGAAACAAAACTTGTAGAATTGGCTTGCAGTATATTCTCAGATCCTCATGTTAGCATTATTGAGGTTTACCAGGGGACAGTGCTTCTTGTAAATGCCACACCAGAGGCTGTTCCTGGCCTATATTAACATGCATCCGACGCCGAGACAAAGGCAGTCGATTCACCTAGTTTGATATGGTATCAGAGCAGGTCTCTTCTACCTACGTCTAGCAAAAAATTCTCAAAGCCTCATCCATGGCGACAAATCCAGCCGTCATCACCCTCAACCATCAAGTTTCAAAGAAACTTGCCCGTGGAAATTTTCTCCTATGGCGTGCTCAAGTCCTTCCGAAGATTAAGGGGACTCAACTCTTTGGGTACCTTGATGGTACCACGGCGGCGCCATCAAGGACCATCACCTCCACGGATACCAGTGCCATTGTGCCAAACCCGGCATATGCGATCTGGGAAGCACATGATCAGGAGATCCTAGGATATCTGATGACCGGAACTGCTAGTCCAAGTGGCAGCACTGTCAACCTCCAAGGCTGTATGGGATGCGCTTGTGAGCATGTTCTCCTCTACATCATGCTCTCGGATCAACAACCTTCGTATTGCCCTCGCCAATGGAAGGAAGGAAAACAAGACCGTGGCAACCTACTTCGCTGAGATGAAGTCATATGCGGAAGAGTTGGCCACGGCTGGTAAGCCACTTGATGAGGATGAACTCATCTCATATATACTCGCAGGGCTTGACGAGAACTACAATCCTCTTGTGTTGGCCCTGGATGCTCGCACGGAGGCAACCACCCTCGACTATCCGTTCGCACAAATGTCGAATTTCGACTAGAGTGCTGAACTTCTCGGAGGATCGGGCATGGAGAGTGGCGGCAATTTCAAGTCATCCACAAACTTTTCTGCGGCACGTGGTCGTGGACGTGGAGGTTTCCCTCGTGGCCGCGGTAATGGAGGCCGTGGCCAAGGTCGTGGTAGCCGACCCTTCTTCTTCAACAACAACAGGGGAGTGCCGCCCTCTCGTAACAACACATATGGCAACGGAAAACAGGTATCAGATCGTGCCAAGATCCCTTGCCAAAATCTGCAGCAAACCTAGCCATAGTGCACGGGACTGCCGATACTGTTACAATGATAATGATCAAGAGGGACACTCCGCAAACGCTGCCTCCTATGGTGTCGACACTAATTGGTACATGGACAGCGGAGCAACAGATCACATCACGAGCGAGCTAGAGAAAGTAACTATCCGTAACAAGTATCGTGGACGTGCAGGTATGAAAATTAACCATATTGGTCACGGTTATTAAAACCCCCATTCGTAATATTCTATTAAACAATATCCTTCATTCACAAGATGCCTCTAAAAATCTTCTCTCTGTCAATCGTATTACCATTGATAATCATGCTTATGTTGAATTCTGGCCAAAATTCTCTTTTTTATTAAGGATCAAGTCACGAGGAGAGTGATCTATCAAGCCAGGTGTAAAGGAGGTCTCTGCCCACTGATTCCACATGCTAGTACTCCCAACAAACAAGCCTTTGGCGCTGTCAAGGTTTCCACCTCAAGGTGGCATAGTCGTCTTGGTCATCCCTCATTTTCTATTGTCGAACGAGTGCTTAAGAATAATAAACTTCCTTTTCATGGAAAGTTTGAGTTGGTATGTGACTCTTGTCAGCAAGCAAAAAGTCGTCAACTGCCTTACTCGATTTCTACTAGTGTCTCCAATGCTCCTCTTGAACTTGTGTTTTCTGATGTATGGGGGCCCGCTCCAACCTCTATTGGTCGACACAATTACTATGTGAGTTTCATAGATGATTTCAGCAAGTTTACATGGATTTATCTTATGAAAAAAAGGTCCAATGTCTTTCAAGTTTTTCATAATTTCCAAGCATTTGTCGAACGAAAATTTAGGAGAAAAATTCTTGCCATCGAATCTGATAGGGGAGGGGGAATATGAAAAATTAAATTCTTTCTTTCAAAAAATTGGTATCTCTCATCATGTATCATGCCCACATGCTCACCAACAAAATGGCTCTGCTGAACGCAAGCATCGCCATATTGTAGAGGTAGGATTGGCACTCCTAGCAAATGCCTCTATGCCATTAAAATTTTGGGACGAAGCATTCCTAACAGCCACACATCTTATCAACATGTTGCCTTCGAAAGTCATTGACTTTCAAACGCCCTTCGAACGTCTATTCAATGAAACTCCTGATTATACCACACTCCGTGTTTTTGGGTGTGCATGTTGGCCAAATCTTAGACCCTACAATGCTTGCAAACTATCCTTTCGATCTAAGCAGTGTGTTTTTCTTGGGTATAGTGCTACGCACAAAGGAGTAAAGTGTCTAGAACATTTCTAGAGATGGTGTCTTTGATGAAACAGTCTTTCCATTTAAATATCTTCATCCAAATGCAGGAGCTCAACTTCGCAAGGAAATCTTGCTCCTTCCTAAAAATCTAGGCTCTTTTGACCATGGGGAGGAAAATAACCGTTTTGATCATTTGGTTAATTCTCATACTGCTAACCATGTGTCTGAGCAGCTTGTTCCTGCAGAAAATAAAGTGGAAAATGGTGCTGAATTTGCTCAAAATCACGACCTACAAGTCCCTGTGATCAACGTACCAGCGCATGCAGAAAACGACGCGCATGCAAGCGATCCCGAGGAGGATTTGGTGGCTCCAGGGACGCCGGCCCAGGCAGATTCTCCTGCCACCACGGGATATCGCGAGCGTGACACACACACACAAGCTCACCTAGTGGGCTGATAACATCAACTTCTCTCATCACCGAGGGGTCTCCTAGTGGGTCGACAATAGCTGATCCAACATGATCAGCCTCGATCAGCAGCGAGGCTTCATGATCCCCCTCTGTAACAAGCAGCCTCGCCTATGCCTCTACGACCATTAACAAGACTTCAAAGAGGTATTGTAAAACCCGTAAAATTGTACAATGGTATGATAAGGTATGCTATGCTAACATCTACTAGCGAGCCTGAAAATATTGAGGATGCACTTCAAGATACAAAATGGAGAGAAGCCATGAATGAGGAATATATAGCCTTGATGAAAAATAAAACATGGAAATTGGTCCCACAAGAGAAAGGTAAAAATATCATAGACTGCAAATGGGTTTATAGGATCAAGAAAAAGGCTGATGGATCCATAGACCGTTACAAAGCAAGGCTGGTGGCAAAAGGTTTTAAACAGCGATATGGTATAGATTATGAGGACACTTTTAGTCCAGTTGTTAAAGCAGCCACCATTCGTCTTGTTTTGGCTATTGTTGTGTCTAGGAGCTGGAGTCTTCGACAGCTAGATGTAGAACGTGTTTCTTCACGGTGTTCTAGAAGAGGAAGTATATATGAGACAGCCCCGGGGATATGAAAACAAGAATGCACCATTTCATGTTTGCAAGCTTGACAAAGCCTTATACGGATTCAAGCAAGCCCCTAGAGCATGGTACTCCCGGTTAAGTTCAAAATTACAAGAGCTAGGTTTTATACCTTCTAAAGCTGATACATCCTTGTTTATCTATCACAAGTCTGGTCTTATGCTCATATATGTTGATGACATAATTGTTACAAGTTCATCTGATGAAGCAATTGCAGCATTGTTAAAAGATTTGGGTGCAAACTTTGCTCTCAAGAACTTGGGTGATCTACATTATTTTCTCGGAATAGAAGTAAAGAAAACAAGGAATGGTAGATTACTGAAAAATTATATGCCACTGATGGTGACCCACTTGGACAAGAGGACATCACAACGTACAAAAGTATTATTGGTGCACTTCAGTATTTAACTCTCACTAGACCTGATATTGCCTTCTTAGTTAATAAAGTATGCCAGTTTCTTCATGTACCTACTTCTGGACTGCAGCTAAAAGAATACTTAGATATGTCAAGGACACTACTTCTCAGACTTCCAGACTTTCATTTATGAAGTCTCCCTGCACCTTGGTTAGTGCCTTTTCTGATGCATGAGGTCTACATGAGGATTTGCAGTTTTTCTTGGATCAAATTTTGTGTCATGGTGTGCAAAGAAACAAGCAACTGTTTCAAGGTCTAGTACAGAAGCAGAATACAAAGCTCTTGCAAATGCAACCGCAGTGGGTCCAATCATTACTTGCAGAACTTGGGGTAAAGCAAGAGCAATCTCCGTGTCTTTGGTGTGATCATTTGGGTGCTACTTATCTATCAGCCAATCCAATTTTTCATGCTAGAACAAAATACATTAAAATTGATTTTTACTTTGTCAGAGAGAGAGAGTTGCAAATAAGAAACTAAGTATTCGATTTGTATATTCAAAGGGTCAAGTTGCGGATGGTTTTACCAAGGCTCTTCCAATCAAGAACCTAAAGGAATTCAGACGTAATCTCAACCTTACCAAGTTGTGATTAAGGGAGGGTGTTAGCATTATTGAGGTTTACCAGGGGATAGTGCCCCTTTCCTTTCCTATTCTGAGACGGGTCCTCTTCCTCTACTAAAAACTGTCATGTTAATTCTAGCATTTACTTTTTTGTATAGTGCTTCTTGTAAATGCCACATTAGGGGCTGTTCCTGGCCTATATTAACACGCATCTGATGCCAAGACAAAGGCAGTCGATTCACCTCGTTTGATACCTCACACATAGGCCATTTATCTTCATCCTCTGCCTAGATAGTCAGATCAGTGACATGAGTCTGCACTTTTCTCATTTCACCCATTGGTTGAGGAGATAAAGGAAATGAAAATTACAAGCAAGGTTGTCAGCCACAGTAGAATCCTTAGCAGATATGTATTCATTGATGACAAAGGAAAATGCCCTGGGGAATTGTTCTGCCAAAATCTCTTCGAACCACACATCCTTCAAGGAAAGAACAGAGGTACCAGATGCAGTTTCACATGTGGTGATTCCTCTATACACATGCATCAGTTTGAGAATATCTTCCTACCAGAAGGCACTGCATTGGTCAATGGCATGTGGCACTTTCCCTCTGTAATGTGTTCCATATTAGCTTGACCCATGGTGTGTCCTCTCTGTTGTAGAACTTGTGAAGGTATTTCAGAAGTAAAGCCTCATTCTGAATTTTCAAGTTCTGGGTGCCAAGTCGACCTTTTTTTCCTTTGGCATACGTACCTAATCCCAGGCAACCAAAGAAATTACAACTTTTACCATCATTTGTTTTCTTATTCAAGAGAACATGTGTCTTATGATTTCCACCACATGCTCTAGAATCTTTGGGGGCACATGTAGTGAAAACATAGTGAGCATAACTATAGAGGCGAGAAGAAAATTTATAATAGATTGTTCGAGATTGAATCTATTTTTTTTCAAATGCAGCAAATGCCATCTCAACCGTAACACTTAGGGTAGATTATCCGAGATTGAACAGTTTTTTGGTTGTCTTAGGATAGTTCTTTGAGGAGAACTCATTAAGATGGTACCTGGTTTTCCTGAAAATGTCGGCCAATGTTGTCAGCAAGAATGCTTGCACCACGGGCTAATCCTTTCCAACTAGCTCGGACATGCGAACTTGACATTGAAATCGGCAGCAACAAGCACATTCTGGCCGGTTTAGTGCTTCGTACCCCTAAATGTTCCAGCCTGAGATCTCGACACTTTAGCAGCCACATGAGTATCTTCAATTTCGCCAATACAATCATGTGATGGCATGAACAAACAGTTACGTTCACACCAACAAAATCTGTACAATCATGTGATGACATGAACAAATAGTCATGTTCACACCAATGCAATCTTGTGATGACATTAACAAACAGTACTGGTCACCTTGAAAGGTTGATACGATCTTCGGCTTGTTTGTATCTTCGATGGAGTTTTACCAGTTGGTGGATTGTCATTTCTCTTCCGAGGTTTCCAATAGCTAGATGTTGTCTCTGTGGATCTCCTCAATGTCACTCTAAACCTGAGGTTATGACCTACAACATGAAAGAACATTGCTACTTGCTCTTCCATAGTGGTGTGGATGTTATCTTGTAGCAAAAGCATGTCCCTAAGCTTCTTTACAACCTGGTAAAAAAGGGCTCTTCTCATCCGAAGCTTGTTGACAACCTCTACTATATTGACTTTTCTGGGATCTCCCCAGAAAGATTGTGTTTACTAAGATCAAGCATCTTGAGGTTTCGTACGTAGATACTCTTAAGAATTAAACCATTACGATGGTTGGCGTGGGATAGCTAGGCTCACCAACTTCTAGGGGAAAGATTTTTCAAGCTTTTGAGGTAGCTGCCATCAAAGATATTTTAATCAAGGTACATAAAACGAAGCCCATGTAACTTCTTCAGATTTATCGAGCCACTCTTTATGTTTATGCTCCTGCTGGAAAAGGTTTTCAATACTTGGAGGAACCGATTCTATGCCTTTTAGGAATAACCAGTCCCAAGCCCGGGTAAAGGAGGAGGGTTGTGATAGGCTTGGCGAGCCAACGTAAAAACCAGCCCTTCCTATGGATATGAAACCTATGGAGGAATTGATCAACCGGTCTAATAGTGATATCTAAAACTTCTACATATGCCTTGTTTCCTGAATATGTTATTTTCAGAGTCTATGCACTGCTCAACCTACAAGAACACCTTTAAGTTCAGACTATCAGTTCATGAATCTGTTAGTGATCTAGTAAAATTTCTTTGAAGTCTATTTGACCACCAATATACCACTATGCTTAGTTTATTTGGAATCGTTCTTACTCTTGCATAGAATAAGTACCATTTGGCTTGTTAATCTGTTTCATATGCATCAGCTAGACTTTGAAAGGTGTTCTTACTCGAGAAGGTACTTTGACAGCTTGACATAATTTCCCATCGTTGGTAGTTGTTGCCAATTTTTCCTGATCATACTTAAGATTTCTGCATATTATTGCAGCTCACCAGCATGTCACTGACCAAAGCACCTGATTTGTACCTTCTGAGGTTCCAGACTGGCTGATCGATCGAGCTCAGGCCGACATAAGCTTCTTCAACTTCATGCATGATCGATTATGTGAAGCCTACTGCCTATCAAGGAAGATTACAGGTAATGTGATGGTTGGGACATCGTTTCTGACAGTGAAAAAAGCTTCTTATTGAGTGAAAAATCACTGGATGACTGTTGGGTATTTCTTGGCTTGTAGGTAATATGAGATATGAAGGTCTCCAGGATAAAACGCGTTCACCTGAATATCTGAGCAGATAATTCTGATTTTGGATATGTATGTCTTCAGATTCATTGGTGAGTTGAGTCTTCCAGCACAAAAAAGACAGGCCTTTGGTGAATAGTCATAAGCAAGGAGAGCAACCAAACAGTACTTTTTCTTGTGGTATTTGACTCATAATTATTTAGCGGCCATTTTCTGGACTCGCGTAAATCCAAATATTCCCATCCACATTCCTCCGAGGTATTAATCATGTCCTTGTTGATGTAACTCGACGTAAAATGGCTTACAGTGCAGTATTTTCAACTGACTAAAAAGGACAGGGAAGGGCTCAGTAAATGAAATTAAAATAACCACCTCTAGTTTTTAGTGATATTCATTCAAAAGGGCAATTAGTTCATTTTATTGCTATTTCCAAGTCTCCACCTCCCATGTAGATTTTGTTTTCACATTATAGACAATAGTTTGGATTGTACACACCACAGATAATTAAACCATCTACTAACCTGAATATAACTGCAATTCAGGCCTGCACAGGATAATCCAAAGCAGTTTGACGACACGGTCGCCGCTGCATTTTCCACCTCACGCACAATAATCTCTTCAGTTTATTCAGCTCGTGAGGGCCACCAGATTTGTCTGCTCACCCCCACTTGGAAAGAAATACCACCATGTCACAGTCAATCCCCAATCACAACACAAGTTTGCTTCCTGTGTCACGCATGCGCTGTCCCAACGAAGACCGGACTCACTCCCCTGTTTCTGAAGCTACATCCCAAAGTTTCAGGCATCTCAATGCAACTCTGAATTTTGTATCTACCGTTCCCTGACTGGGGAATTTGGCCGCGGCGTGATCACTTCTCAAAACTGCTGGATCCATGTGACATTTCAGGCTTACAGCCGAAGAAGATACATGCACCGGCGCCTAGTTCAGCCAAACTGGTGGTTAGGAACCAAACAAGCCCTTCGGTGCCGCCGTGCCGGTCCAGAACTTGCGTTCTGTCCTTCCTGGAGATCGGCTTATGTTACAGATACATACTTACATGTTTACATCCTTCCTTCACCTTGACGTGTTGCACTACTGCTACATTCAAGATGCATTACTATTGTAGTACTGCTATGCTAGCTCGAGATCTTCAACTCTCCATGGACGGGCTTTGGCTAGCTAACTGGCAGCTACGCACTCGCTAGTGCTAGTGTGCACCTGAAATTTGCTCTCCTTGCTGGGCGGGAGTCTCCTAAACCGCGTGCACCACAAAGTTTCCGCTGTCCTCATCGTCATCATCCCACCTGCCGGAGTCCGACACGTCCCTTCTCCGGCTACCCTTCTTCGCCTGGAGAAGTGGTGCCCCACCATCGCAGTAGTCCAGCTGGCAAGCCTGTGCCTCAGCGGACATCCGGTCGCACCGGATGAGGTGCTGCAGGACCTCCTTCATGGATGGCCTCGCCGGTGGGTTCTCCCCCGTGCAGATCACCCCGAGAGTGAAGATGGATAGGATGTCTGACATATTGGCTGGGTCACGGATATGCTCGTCGATGACATCGTTGAACGGAGGGCCTTTCTGGTACCGTCGCCACGCCCACTCCGCCAGGCAGAAATCAGCGCCACCGTCGTTCGCGACCTTGCCAGTTGTAAGCTCCAGCAGAACAACACCAAAACTGTAGACATCAACCTTCTCGTTCACCCTTGGCCTGTAACCATATTCTGCACAAGTTCACCCAAATTGACACACAGGTTAGTTCCGATTTTTACGAGTTGATATGCCAACTAAATCAAGAACTGAATTTAGGATTCTCACCTGGCGCCATGTACCCAAACGTGCCACCGATGGCTGACACCGACTCTGGCTCCCCGGACTTGACAAGCATCCTGGCGAGCCCAAAGTCGGCGATCTTGGCATGGAACTCTGGGTCAAGCAAGATGTTGCTGGACTTGACATCCCGGTGCACGATCGATTGTGCGCAGTCATGGTGCATGTAGCTGAGTCCCTTGGCCGAATCGATCGCAATGGCCAGCCTCGTCGGCCAGTCCAGCGGCGCGGGCGCGCCCTCGCGCTCAAGGTGGTGCAGCCACCGATCAAGGCTGCCGTTCTCCATGTACTCGTAGACGAGCAGCTTGACGTCAGTACTGGAGATGCAGCAAAGCAGCTTGACGATGTTGTTGTGCCGGATGTTGCCCAGGACCTTCACCTCCGACTCGAACTCCTTGTCGAGCTTCGCGTCCAGCTTCTGTGTGTTCCATATCTTTTTGACGGCCACCATCTTGCTGCCACCATGCTCCTCGTCACCACTGCCGCCACTGGCAGGGAGGTGGATCCGGTACACCTTCCCAGAGCCGCCGCTGCCGATCACATTCTCTTCACGGATGTTGTTGAGCACGTCAGACTCACTGAAGCCCAGGTGGGTGAACTGTGTCATCTTCCAGTCGGTCACGTCATGCCTCTCCTTCCGTCGCCGGAAGAGCAGACATGCGATGCCTACACAGCCGACGAGGATAATACCAGCGAGCATGGAGAAGAGGATGATCAGTCCCATCGAGAGCTCGTCGGGAGCCTTGCCGCATTTTGGGAGGTTTACCCCCGAGTTCTTCCTAGCACAGAGCCCGCGATTGCCGAGAAAGCTGGTTTCATATGCCGCGCTCTGCAGCGAGAGCGGTACCTCGCCGGTGAGCTGGTTTGATGACATGTTGAGCGCATTGAAGTTCACGCCGCTGAAGTCTGACGGTATGCCACCTGTGAGTTCATTGCCGGACAAATCAAGGATAGTCAAAGATGGAAGCAACCCAATGCTTGAAGGTGGTATTACGCCAGATAACCGATTGTCACTCAAGTTGAGAGAATTGAGCTTCTGCAGCAAGTTGACTGATGCGGGTATGGAACCAGTTAGTTGGTTGCCTGACATTGACAAATCAATAAGGCTGGGAAACTTGCTCATGTTGTCCGGTAGCTCGCCGGAGAGCAGGTTGTTCTCCGCCTTGAACACGTGCAGCCCAGTTGCTGACGTTGGGAAGGAGCCAGAGAACTGGTTGTTCCCCATCTCAATCCGGGTGATGTTCACAGATATGGTGGCCGGCAGAGCCCCGGTGAAACTATTGTTCTGTATCATCACGGTGGTCAACGTTGGAAATGACCAAATCTTGGCCGGGAACTTGCCGGAGAAGCGGTTGTTGTACAGCATGATGTTGTTCAGCAGGACACAGTCGCCTAGGTTCTTTGGGAGCTCACCAGAGAAGCTGTTGTTGAAGGCGACGATGTCGTAGAGGCTCCCGTTTGCGCATAGTGACTCCGGGAGTGGGCCGGAGAGGTTGTTGTTGCACACCTCAAGGTTCCCCAGCGGCGAGTACTTCCCGAGCTCTTGCGGGAGCTCGCCGGAGAGCTTGTTCTCGAATATCCTGATGTCCCTGAGCTTAGGGAGCATCCCGATGCTTGCCGGAATGGTGCCGGTGAGCTGGTTGGTGTAGAGGAACAGCAGCCTCAGGTTCTTGAGGCTACCAATGTCTTGCGGTATTTCTCCGGTGAGCTGGTTGGTTGACAGATCGAGTTCTACCAGATTTACCGCCGTGATCTTGCGCGGTATCTCGCCGGTGAGTCCGTTGGTGAACAGGTACACTTTCTCGAGCTTGGGGTGCTGCAAGACCCACCCCGGGATCTTGCCGGTGAGCTTGTTCGCCATCAGGGCGAACATCGTCAGCTCCGTGAGGCTGGAGTACGCCTCCGGGATCTCGCCGGTCACGTTCATGCTGCCCATCCAGAGGTAGGTCAGGTTGGTCAGCTTGGCGAACTCGGCCGGCGCCGGGGCTGGCGCGAACGGGTTGGCCGCGAGGGTCAGCCGCTCGAGCCGGCCGAGCTTGCTTATCTCGTCCGCCGGATAGGTCCCGGTGAACTGGTTGGTGTCGAGGACCAGAGACTTCAGCACGGACAGCCCGGCCACGGCCGCCGGCACGGCGCCACTGAAGCTGTTGGCCGACAGGTTGAGGTGCTCCATGTGTGACGACAGGCTGTTGATGTCATCGGGAAGGACCCCGTCGAAGTGGTTGTTGGAGAGGTCGAGGAACCGGAGCTGGGAGCAGGCGTAGAGCGCCGTGCCGGGGAAGCCGCCGGTGAGGTTGTTGATGGAGAGGTCGAGGCGGGTCAGACTCTTGAGGTCGCACACGTGCGTCGGCACCCCGCCGGTGATGTTCAGGCTCGCCAAGGATATCTCCGTCACCACGCCGGCGCCGTCGCAGGTGACGCCGGTCCAGTTGCTGCAGTGGTCGGCGTGGACAGCGGGGTCCCACGACGCGAGCTGAGGGGGGTTTCCCCACTCATTCTTGATGGCTAGGAGAGTGGCCTGGTCGCCGGGGGTGGTCTGGGAGGTGGACTCGCCGGCGAGCAGGAGGACGGCGAGGAGTAGTAGAAGGGGAAAGGGATAGGTGCTCGACATTATTTTTGTCGGAAGCTCGTCGGCGGTGAGGTGAGGTGGTGAGCTGAGGTGGGCATGGGAGTGACGAGTGTGGCGTCCGGCTGATATACGGTGTGAAAAGGCAAGTCTGTAGTCAACGAGTCGTCGGTCGTCGGGCGTGGGGGCAGGCGCTCCGGTGGTGGAGAAGGAATGATTGATTAGTGGCCACTGACTGAACGCTCATCGACTTGGTTCTCTCTGTCGAGCTGTGTAGTGATGAAGCAGATACTGATCTATCGATATTGTATTATTGCGGTATTGCGTGATCCCGTTTCTTTTTGTTCGCATCTGAGAGTTGAGACGACGATGACTTGCCGCCCGGCATGCGTGATGGATTGCGGTGTTCATTTAAGAGTGGGTTAAGATAGTGTTTCATCCGTGACTCTACTATCCAGTGACAATGACAAGAACTTGTCACATGAGTCATCACAAATAATTTCGTTACTACTGTCACCGGCGTGAACCAAGACATAGCCTGGTGGTAGTGAGCTGTTGATAGCTTCTAGCCCGGTCTAGTTCGCGTTTCAATACTCGTATTTTGGTGCACACAGTTACCTTGTTCATGTGATTTTTGACTTGGTTTCCTCTTACTAGTTACTACCTCCATCCCAAGTTTAAGGTTTTTTTTTTGGAAAAGTCAAAGCAAGTAAAGTTTGATCAAAATTTTAGAATAATCTATCGATAAATATGATATTTTGTAGATAGCACATGAAAATATATTTCAATATCTATCTGATAATATTAATTTTATATTTGACATGTTAAAGATTTTTTATAAAAAGTTAGTCAAACTTAACATAGTTTGACTTTCTGAAAAAAGATATAAACCTTAAGCCTTGGGATGGAGGTAGTATTAATTAGACTGGTCTTTTGGTTCTACAATATGAATCATCTAGAGCATGTACATCGCGGGTGCCTATTCTGAGGCGCTAGGATTCCAATCCTGGAATGTAGGCAGTTATGACTAGCAATCCTGGCGATGGGCGCTAATCTTCACGGATCGACGCAAGTTGTTGAGCCGGGCGCTTGTTGACTTCAGCAGAAAAATCGGGATAATTAATTAGAGAAACAAGCGCCTAGAAATATGATGCGTGCGTTGGAGCTGCAGCCTCTTACGCTGACGCTAGGGTTAATTTCCAATTCAATCTCCGCTCAAGCGTCTAAATAGGCGCCCAGCATTGGACATGCCCTTATTCTCTAGATCAATGAATATTTTGTTTCGCTTCTGAAAGAAGGAAAGAAAAACAAATGTCACCCCGACCCGGTGACCACTTAATTATGTTCCAATTTGGCTCTCAAGAAGATGCATTATTGGTACAAGGGATAACCAGTTTTACACTTCATTCATCCATCCGCCCATCACGTAAGCAATTGAACAACACCTTACGTCACCATCTTCTCTAGGATGAGGAAAGAAATTATGTCCACATCTAGGCACACCATTTAATTAGCAACTTGCAATGCTTGTTGTACAAAAAATGGCAGCATGTCCTTGTTATTAGTGGCAATGCTTGTTGGTAACAGCTCACTAAGAGGAGAGAATTCCCTACATGATAAGAGCTCAATTCTCCGATATACCATTGATGGAAACCGGTTATTCAAATCGGATCCCATGGGCATACTCTTGTGAAACAATGTTTCTAATGTAAAAGAAACACGAGGTATACATGTAAAAAAATCATGAACAAACACATAAGTTGTGGCTTGTGCAAAAAATAAACAAATTTGATGCCCCAGAAATTGTTTGTTTATATCACCATGTTTTGTTTTCTTTTGTTTTTTAGTCATGACATAACATTGTTTTTTCTTTGTCAAACTTTACCTGCACATAAAAAAACATAATTTGCCCATATATTGAACTTGTAGTGCAATCATCTCTATTTCATCTTAAGAAAACAAAAAAATCTCTATTCTATCTGGCATAAAAATGTAATTTTAGGCCATGATTTTCAAATGTTTGGTTAGAGGAATTGAATGGTTGGACAAGGTGTTATGAGTTTTCAACCGACATCTTATGTGTGCCTTAACACAATTATAATAAGGATTTTTATTTATGTTCCCCTGGTTTCTTATTCTGGTCAGTTTTGCCAAATGTTTGGGTAGAGGAAATGAAGGGCTTAGACCTAAATCAACAAATAATTGAGCTGACTTTTCCAGGAGGCAAAACTAAGTACAATTAAGGAACTAGGGGCACAAAAATAGAAATCCCCTTATACTAAGGTAGGCTGTTTTTGGCAAACCTAAGGGCATGTCAAATGGATGGCATAGATGAATTTGTAATCACTATTTTATGACATATATGGCACATGTCATTTGTGTTTGTTATACATCGAACGGGTAGATTGAAAGAGCATGGAGCGACCATGTGCGGTTTGCTAATTAATAACAATCCATATGGATAAATGTTTGCATTGAGTTTTAGTTGAAAGATTTGTCCATATGCAATACTTAAACCACATGGTAGCCTCAAGATTGAAAGATAAATATCATGGTGCTATTCAATGAGTGGTCTGAAGATTGGTCATGAGAAGTATCTCTTAAAGAAGAAGATTGAGTGAGCGCTCATTTGTACCTTTGTAATGTCCCAGGTTTAGAGACGATCGAGGGGTAGATTTTAGAAAGGGATGTGCATTGCATAGTAAATTCTGGGGAAATTTCGCGCTTTTAAACAAAAATTGCATCGAAGGGGGACAAGTTTCTCTCTCGACACCTTACAGGGTTAGGGTTTCGAGAGTGCGACAAACTTGTAACTCACCTAATTAAATTAGGGTTTTGAGAAGAGAGAAGAGTATTGCATTACAACTTAAGTTGCATGATTGAATTCAAACACAAGAACTTTTGAATTTCAAACTTAAACATAATATGAATATCTCATAATTCAAAATTGAGGTAATTCATTAAACAAATATGAATAATCAAGGAATATAAACATCACATTTATTTAGTAAAGCTCATTAGGGAAACTTTGAGCTTTATTGATAATCACACACATAATACAATGTCAATTACAATATTCAGAATTGAAATAAAGGAATTACTTACAACTCATTACACAAATTGGGATAAATAGAAAAAGAAGATAAAATAAGAGTACAAGTATGAATCTATCCTAAATACTACAATGTGAATATCATCTAATCTTGAGCTTGAAGATCATCTTGGTCATCACTTTGTTCCCGCACACAAGCACAACAAAAAAAGAAATTATGCCAAGTGGCATTGCCACTTAGCGAGGTTAGCAAATAATGGAAATGAAGAGGATATGATCAAGTTTCTGCCGAGCCAATCCTCTCAAAGCCCAAGTGCAAAGCATCCGGTGTACACACACACACAGCACGCTCACAAGGCCGTGTGCATGCAACACACACACACAACACGGTGAGGAGTCACCAACACATGCCGAGCCGTCGTTGCTCGACCATAGAAGCTAGGGCCAGCCATATAAAAGCTTTTTCACCAAGAAACCCTAGCTGCTCATCGGCAGAATCTCCAAAGGGTAAGAACTAGCAAGAACAGCTCAAGAACACCAAGAACAGGTGAACGATCAGAGCTGTCTCACCTATTCCCCATCACCGAAATCAACCAAGCATCACCAGACAAGTCGGAGGAGCGAGGCGGGCATAAGATCATCACAGAAGCAAACCCTCTACACCAACAACCTTTCTAGGAGCTGGAGTGAGGTATACCACACAAGAGCTCGAGCAAGATCATATCTTGCTCATACTTAAGCATGCTTGCATCACGAGAGCACGAAAGGGTAGAAAACCCTGGGTGTATCATCATTTGGTTACTAAACCAATTGGTGCCAAGCAAGTACAACCAAGGCTAAAAGGAAAATAAACCGGGGAACATCGGTTGTGACAACACGAGTGTCAAAACCAGAGAAATCCGAGCATGGATTTACTCCTTGCAGACCATTCGGAATCACAAAGCACCTATTGATCTAGCTAAACCCTCGGATTGACGAGGCAACATGTGCCTATCCTAATTATCAACATCAAGGCTACCGGAAATTCACTAAGTGACTAGCCGGTGAGCATCTATCCATCACGAAAGCCACCAAATAGGGGAGCCATCCCAGGGCAGCACATGAATACTGCCAGGATCACCTCAACCACTTAACCAATTCCAACAAAGAAGCCATGCACAGATATCATCACCCAGTAGGGTTCAAAAGGAGGGCTAGGGTACACAACCAAGTGTTGGCATCCATCTAACCCTACCAAACTCCATGAAATGATCATAACTGCAGAAGCAGTTCACATCAATTATCCATGTGATTAAGCCAAACTAGACAGATAATTGAAATACACAAGCAACCTAGTAATACATACACTTGCTCATGATCTAGAAGATCATCTGCAAGCCACAGCAGTCTTAGGGGTAAGCAAGAGCATGCACCAGCACATGCTTGAATGCCACACGAGGCCAAGTAAAAGCATCGGTGAAACACAAGCCATAGGACAGATGAGAAAATCATCAAGCACCGATGATTATATGATCATCGTGGCTTGCCTTAGCATACAAAAGCTTGACAAGGGCAAGTCCGGCAGCAATCCATGATTCATATAAATTAATAAGCCAACAGTAAGTCCTGGTGATCACAGGATCATCCAAAGCCACAAATTAACCAACCATTGCATCACAGATAATCAAATATATGAAATATAAATTGTATGCAGAAGCACCCTAACAAGGGATGAAGCTGTCTAGCCAACAGTCATGCTCAATAGAACATTCCTATGAATCACAACTCAGTAAGCATCACACAGTGGCACTGGCACTTGCATAATGCAAGGATCATGCATAATGATCAAGCCAAGGCCAAGATTTTCGCACACACAGAATACCCTAGTGGCGTAGTCATATCCGGAGCAAGCCGAAGGCCATGAACATCAATGGATGCTCATGAGCAATTACGGGAGGGCCACAGCAGGGGACACGGCATGAACGAAGTAGTCGAGAAAGCACGAAGCATGCACATCGATAATCAAGTAGAGCAGGCACAAGCTAGAACACGGAGATAGCGAGCAGCACATAGCAAGCATACGCATGTAGGCAGTAGCAACTAGCACAACAAGGTAGAGGCCAAGGCAACCAGAGGAAGAAGAGGAGGTAGAGAAGACGGGAGAGAAGGAGGCACACACACCTGGAGCAGAGCACCGCAGCGTGCCCATGGCGGCACGGCGGCACGGGCCTAACACGGCGGCGCCGAGCCGCAGCCGGGCCGGGCGTCGCCGGGCGCAAACGCCCCAAGCACCACCACGGCGAGGCACACGGCCACGTCGCGCGCGCGGCGTCCGGATCATCGACGGACGACGAATCGCTCGGAATCGCCACGGCCGTGTCGCGGATGCGTTGGGGGCGAAGCGAGCAAGCAGCGCAGCACGAATCGCCGCGGTGGATCCGAATCGCCGTCGAGTGGCGGTTCAGATGCGCCACACCTCGCCGGCGGCAACGGCCGGAGATGGCCGGAACAAATCGAAGAAGACGGCGGCGACATGCGTCGCCAGAGCTCAGGGATTAGGGTTCGCGAGGGAGACGGAAGGGAAGTGAGGGCGACCGAGTGGGCCGGACCAGAGCCAACTCGGGTTGAGCCCAACCCACTCGGGTTCACCCCGACAGAGTGGGCCCGAGGGCAATTTGGGCATTTCCAAAATACCATTTAAGTAAGAATTTCAAAGAACTTTATAAAATAGAATATGGCTCTAAAAAAATAATTAAAAATATGAAAATCAATCAGCATAAAATTCTCCATTCAAATAAAATATCAAAGAGGATTTTTGAAGATAATTATGAATAAGTCTTAATTTGATGATTTAAATAATCATTTAAATCACCTAGATTATTTTCAATAATGAAAATAAGTCCATAAATTCTTTTGAATTTTAAAAAAACACCTTGACAACAATTCAAGGTTGTATTTTACTTAAAATCAAGTATTTCCAAATTATTCTTAGTATTAACCTCTTACATGAAATAATAACGACATCGGAAGGGGGGAACAAACCCTAAAAATGGAATCATGCATAATTGCTTCTTTAACCATTGCCCTTATCGGACAATGATGCTATTTTTCGGAGACGAGAGGACAAGGGTCAGTCCACACCTTCCAACTGCAAAACTTTGCGAGTGTTCAGTGCAAGTTCATCACTTGCTCATGTCATTTGAGTATTTCTATCAAATTAATTGCAAAGTACTATGGTTATCACTATTGCATAAAAATCAAAACCACTACTTTCATAACTATGAATATGACTATGTGGTGGGCAATGGAACCATGGATTGTGTTGATATGGTGGAGGTTCCATTGCACGGGTTTATATCCATCTAGGATTAAACAACAAATGTCGCCGATGATTCTTGTGCTCGTAATACCCGTGTTAACCATAAGATCCGGAGTGGGACGGAGTAGTCAAAAGTGTTTCCACCTCTCGTTCATCAACGGATGCGCTTTACCGTAGACACTTGTATCTGTCAGGGCAAGCGGTTGGCTGGGGAAGCCTTAAGTCCCCACGGCATAGTCCGTAGACACTTGTCGCTCGAAGTGCAAGCGGTTGGGCTGGGGAGGCCTTAAGTCCCCACGGTATTGCGGTCTATGATGGGTTGCGGCTACCGGCGAAGGAGTTTGGTTAACGAGTCCCAAGCTGTTGTCGTGGTCGGGGTCCACCCGTGAGTGGGAATAATGGGACCGGCGAGGACCCGGGGGTCGGGGTATGCAACAAAGGGTGGGTGTTCGAGGTAGCGGAGGAACATGATTGGCTAGACCTTATACCGGGCCTCACACCATAGGAAGTGTGGACGGGTTGCGCGCCGGTTGGCACCAAGGTTAAGATCTCTTATGGGTAAAGCAACACACCTCTGCGAGTGTAAAGAACCGTGACTCGTCACTCCCTCGTTCCGGGATATGGAGCTGCGAACGCTGCCGGAAAGGAGCTCCATGAAGTTCTAGTAAACCGGTGAAGGGTTGACGGACATAGCTCTTTGAAATAAAAGCAATCTCTTGAAGAAATGTTTATCAAAACTTGCATTAATATTAGACTTTCTGGTCTAATATCGTAGCTAGTGCATTAAACACCTCTTATCTATAATGAACTTGTTGAGTACGCTCGTACTCATACCACTCTTAAATCCCATGCTTAGATTGTCTGAATCGTCTGGAGGAGGACTACGACAACAATGAAGGAGCCGAGATCATCGGCTACGAAGAACCGGACCTCTCGGGAGGAGTTGAAGGCGTAGACTACCTCATCGTCTACGGATCCGGAGAGGCTTCCGGAGGAGAACAAGCCTAGGGATATTCGCTAGTTGTAGTACCCGAGCAGCACTCGAACTCTTAGTATTTAGTCTGCTCGATGAAATAAATGTTTAGTTTAATGAAACTCCGGTATTGTAAGTTAAGTTGGGTTCACCTCGAACCCGGGGTATTCCTCTTAGTCCCCAAGAGGAGCTCCAAGACGACATGTGTATGTTAATTGTAATAATATGTGAATAAGTTATGGACCCTGCTATGTTCTGTTGTACTACTCTGAGGGATGTAATATTTGCGGAATGGTACTTCGTGAATATTATATCAACGACCGGCATACTACAACATGCGGTGGTATGCGGGGTCACCACGGTTGGTATCGAGCAAAAGCTTTGACCTTAGGTTGGAACCTAGTAAATGGGACTAAAACGTTAGGAGTCAAATAGGATTAGTAAAGAATTCTCTAAAAATATGGTGTATATTCAATTGAGAATACAACAACCATATCTTTTAGTGCGATAATTCTTTATTATCTCTATTATGATGCATTATTACTAATCTCATAATCTTTCTATTTCTACAGCCAACATGGCAAGTTCACGACCGGGAAGAAACGTGAAAGTTATGGATTCCACACTGAACGAGTACCAAGGAGGACTTGCAGATATCTTACGAGCCATGTTACTGGAATTTGGGTGCGATCCCCAGATTCCAGTAAAGAAATACATGTTCTATGATGGTCCGGTATTGGCCAAGTGCAGGGTAGGATTGCGACTTCCCGAATCTTTGGGAATGAGCGTAGTCATGCCGACTGGGAAGCAAGGACAACCAATACAGCTTACCATATAGTCGTTATGAGAGCCATAACCGATATTCGGGAGCATAAGACGAAAGCGCTTATGGGTTCCGAATTCACACACATTCCTCATATGGAGGAGGACAATGATCCCATGCTGAACCATTTCAAATATGCCAAAAGCAAACCAGCCGAAGCAGACCAAATACATGGACAATAGCCGTAACTTCCTATCATTACTCTTTCGGTTGAATCATCATCCGATAGGAGCAATTGATACGATGCTTGAGGAGTTCACCGAACCCAAGGAGGAGAGTAGGGGGAAAGAACCTATGGAGAATGTGGTACACACACCGGTTTATTCAGGCTGGTGACTACATCGGTATTGATCCACTTGCACGTGAACCTACACCTGTTACACCGGGAACTATGTGGGTAGTTCCTATGGGGGATACGAAGGCGGAGAGGAATCCGGAAACAACCAGCGTTCCGAGACTCCTATCGAGAATTCTAGGGGTTGGCGTTGGGGATCGGATACGGGAACTCATAGTACCACCGCGTATTATGATGGAGAGATGAATGATGACGCAACAACCCGGAACCGGAGCTATCCTAGTAATGAAGGAGTGGATGGAGGATATCCGACACAAGTTGAGTCGGGTATGAGTTTTGGTAACCCTTATGGTGGGGCTACAGGAGAGTACACCCGATGGGTGGATTACGATGCACCTGAATGATCGGTTTGTGAACACCGATTTCGCCCTAGGATCATCGTCGGATTCCGATTATCGACCAACGGGGAGACCTTATGTTCCGGGTTTTGTCGGGAGAACGACACGTTCGACCGGATGGAAGCCTGGAATGTATCGGGAGTGAAGATCGACTAGAAGTCTACCAAGAGAAGCCAAGCTACAATACACAAGTACCACGTGTATTGTAGAGTGTAATATTTCGTAGAAATTGTATATATACTTTAATAAGTGAGTTTGCATACTCACATCGACTTGAGTATTGTAATAAGACCACTTAAGTATGTAAATATATGGTATATGTTTTGTATGATTTGGATTTGCTTCTTGATTTCCATTGCGTGACTAGTTACGTGCACAATGTTGAGCTCGGAAAACTTGCGCATGGAGTAACTATGAGTATCATCTTGTGTTGCGGAACTAGGGGGTTATGTCGGGAACGCTAGGAGACGAGGTCGAAGCGCGGCGCATGGAGCGCGAAGCCAAACAAAAGGAGGAGGCCGAGGGTGCAGCCGGAGATCAGTTTCCACCACCACCACCCATGACGCAACGAGAATTTCATTCGGTACATGCGAGATGGTGGAAGAGAGACAACGTGTCACGTTGGAGCAGCAGAACAAATTCTTCCGAGGATTTGTTACAGAAAAACGAGGTGGAGAGACTCGAGAATCAGGGAGTCACCTTAGCAGACTTCCAGAACACCAAGCCCATATCTTTTGCATACGCGCCCGAGCCGATGGACGCGGAAGATTGGCTGATGGATACTGAGCGAAAGCTCAACACCGTTGGATGCAATGACCGAGGAGAAGGTCCGTTATGCTACACACTTGTTGTGTGGACCCGCCGCATCTTGGTGGGATAATATAGTAGCCGTATATCGAGCTCGGAAAGGTATTCACATGGGAGGAGTTCGCAAGGAAATTCAGGGAATCCAATGTCCCCGAAAGTATTGTGGAAGCTGAAGCGTCGAGAATTTGAAAGTCTCGAGCGGAAGGACAAGGCAATCCTGACCTATGTCAGGGAGTTCTCTAAACTGTCCCGGTACGCTGTTGAAGAAGTCAACACCGAGGACAAGAAGAAGAAGAGGGTTCTGAGGGGGTTAAGTCCCCAGTTCAAGGTACAGCTCCGTATGATGAGAGCGACGGAGTTTCAAGAGTTGGTGGATGCAGCCATCACTCTGGAAGATGATTTCAAACAATTGAAGGAGGAGAAACGGAAAAAGGCCAAGTTTGAGCCTAAGAGGTTTGTTAGTAACAAGCCTAATACCAGCTTGAGTTTCAAGCCCAGATACAACAACAACAACAACAACAACAACAACAACAGTAACTACTACGGTAGTAGGAGGAATCAAGCTTTTCGGACCGCCAATCCAATGGTCCGTCGAATCGTGGACTTCCGGGGCATTTTGCCAAGGACTCGTAAGAAGCCAAAGATTATATGCTTTGGTTGTCGCCGGGAGGGGCACATGCTTGAAGGACTGCCCCAAGAGAAACACTTGGAGGAGGTCAATCGGAGGAGGAGGAAATCGAGGAAACACCGGAGGGAGCTGGAAGAATAAGAAGCCCTTCGGCAAGCTGAACCGCACTAGTCCGGAGGAGGTGGTCAACTCCGATCGGGCGGTGATAGGTACGCTCCAGATACTCACTCATCCCGGCAAAGTACTTTTTGATACTGGTGCAACTACATCATTCATTTCTCAACAATTCATCATCAAACATGGGATTAGTTGCACTAAGTTAGATACACCCATAACCATACTTTCTGCGGGGGAACGATAGTAGTAACCCATGCCAAACAAAAACAAGTCGTTATGATCAATAAGTGCGCGTTTGACGCGGACCTCGTTCATTTTACCGATGAAGGACATTGATGTCATTCTTGGTATGAAGCTGGTTGGAAGCTAATGGAGCATTGATCGATCGTGTGAACAAGACGGTATCGTTGAAAAGCCCCGATGGAAGTAGAATGATCTACCAAGGCGACAAACATACACAGATTGAAGTTGAGCTACAGCTCGAATAGCATGAAGGAGGTGAAGTTAGAAGATATACCTGTAGTAAATGAATTCCGGGATGTGTTTCTGCGGAATTACCTGGTATGCCACCAGATAGGGAGATAGAATTCACTATCGACCTAATTCCAGGAACAGCTCCGATTGCCAAAGCACCATATAAGATGGGGCCTAAGGAGTTGAAAGAGCTTAAGGAACAACTGGATGACTTAGAACAAAAGGTATTCATTCAAGAGAGTGTTTCACCATGGGGATCACCTGTGATCTTCGTAGATAAAAGAGATGGAGGAAGAAGGATGTGCGGAGACTACGGGAATCCGAACAACGTCACAATCAAGAACAAGTATCCACTTCCAAGAATACAAGATCTATTTGATCAAGTGAGAGGCGCGGGAGTCTTTTCCAAGATTGATCTAAGATCCGGTTATCACCGGATAAAGATCAAGAAGGAAGACGTTCGAAAACTGCCTTTGTCTCAAGGTATGGACACCATGAATACCTTGTAGTACCTTTTGGATTAACCAATGCCCTGGCAATATTCATGAATCTCATGAATAAGATATTCATGCCATATCTAGACAAGTTTGTCATCGTATTTATCGATGATATTCCGATATATTCCAAGAACAAGGCGAGAACATGCCGAACATTTGAGGTTAGTGTTGCAAACACTAAGGGAACATCAACTTTATGCCAAACTTAGTAAGTGTGAATTTTGGTTAGATCAAGTGGAATTTCTTGGGCATGTCATTAGCAAAGATGGAATCGCTCGTCAACCCGAGTAAGGTAGCGGCAGTTCTAGAATGGGAAGCACCAAAGACTGTCAAGGAGATCCGAGGATTCCTAGGAATGGCGAGGATATTACCGGAGGTTCATTGAAGGATTCTCCAAAATAGCGGGACCAATGACGAAGCTGTTAAGGAAGAATACACCATTTGTGTGGTCAGAGGAGTGTGAAAAGAGCTTTCAAACTCTAAAAGAGAAACTCACCACGGCACCGGTGTTAGCAGTTCCGGAAGTTGGTAAGGATTACACCGTGTACTGTGACGCATCCAAACATGGATTGGGTTGCGTACTCATGCAAGATCGGAAAGTGATATCTTATGGATCGAGGCAACTCAGACCTCATGAAGTAAACTATCCAACACATGACTTGGAATTAGCGAGCGAGTCGTATTTGCACTCAAAACTTGGAGACATTTTCTCTATGGAGCTAAGTGTGAGCTCTATACGGACCATAAAAGCCTCAAATATTTCTTCACTCGGAAGGAACTCAACATGAGACGGAAAAGATGGCTAGAATTGATCAAAGATTATGACTCGACAATCAATTACACACCGGGGAAGGCTAATGTTGTAGCGAGATGCCCCGAGTAGGAAGAGTACCGGAGGAGTGGAACAAGAAATATCACCGGAGTTGAGGAAGGAAATAAGTCAAGCCCAAATACAACTTTGGGAGAAGGAAGCCCATGAAGGATTATCGGCGTTGCAAGTAGCCGATGAGTTGAATGTCAACTCGAAGAATGAGATAATGATGGGTCGAGCTGGACGATCCATTCATCGTGGAGGAGATGAGAAGAATAGATGAGGGAAGACCATCAGAATTTCACCGCGGAGAATCTGGATCATTATGGTTCCAGAAAAGAATTTGCGTTCCGGATATTGCTGAAATTAAGGAAGTAATACTCCGGGAAGCTCATCAAACACCATATTCCATACATCCGGGAAGTACAAAGATGTACATGGACTTAAAGGAACTATTCGGTGGAATAACATGAAGAGGGAGATAGCACAATATGTGGCAGAATGCCATACCTGCTAAAGAGTGAAAGCAGAACACCAGAGTCCGGCAGGGAAGTTACAACCTTTACCTATTCCAGAGTGGAAATGGGAGGAGATAGGGATGGATTTCATCACCGGACTACCCATGACTAATAAAAAGAAGGACATGATATGGGTAATCGTGGACCGGTTGACGAAAAGTGCACACTTTTTAGCGGTAAACCAGCAGGATAAAGGAGAGAAACTTATCGATCTTTACATCAAAGAGATCGTGAGTAAGCATGGAGTGCCTAAGAAGATAGTATCGGATCGAGGATCCGTGTTCACATCAGACATTCTGGAAGCAACTTCACGAAGCTTTAGGATCCAAGTTGGACTATAGTACCGCTTATCATCCCCAGACCGGTGGACAAACCGAGAGAACCAACCAGATCTTAGAAGATATGCTTAGGGCTTGTGCCCTAGACTTCGGAGGATCATGGGAGGAGCACTTGCCACTAGCAGAGTTTTCATACAATAATAGCTATCAAAGTAGCATCAAGATGGCACCATTTGAAGCTCTCTATGGAAGAAAGTGTAGATCACCGATATGTTGGTATGAAGCCGGAGCAAGTAAGGAGTTCAATCCTGATTATGTCAAGGAAAAACAACACATCATTGATATTATAAGAGACAGGCTTAAGATAGCCCAAAGTCGGCAAAAGAGTTATGCTGATCAGAAGAGGAGAACATGGGAGCCACGAGTTGGAGACATGGTATATCTTAAGGTGAGCCCGATGAAAGGACTCCAGAGGTTTGGAGTAAAAGGAAAACTCAGTCCTAGATACATCGGACCTTTCAAGATACTGAGTCAGAACCGAGGTTTAGCCTTTGAATTGGATCTACCAGGAAGGCTAGCACAAGTTCACAATGTATTCCATGTGTCGCAACTCAGGAAATGCTTAAAGACCCCGGATGAGCCAATATCACATGCAGAGCTCGAGTTACAACCAGATTTGACTTACATCGAGAAGCCAGCCAAGATTCTCGAGGAGAGCTGGAAACAACTCCGAAATAAAGCTATCAAGTATTGCAAGATACAATGGAAGCATCACCCCGAGAGGGAAGCCACCTGGGAAAAGGAAGAAGACCTGAGGAAAACATACCCCGAACTGTTCAGGTATTACAACCACAACTCCGGGATGAAGTTTTCTTTAAGGGGGAAAGGCTGTAATGTCCCGAGGTTTAGAGACGATCGAGGGGTAGATTTTAGAAAGGGATGTGCATTGCATAGTAAATTCTGGGAAATTTCGCGCTTTTAAACAAAAGCTCGCATCGAAGGGGGACAAGTTTCTCTCTCGACACCTTACAGGGTTAGGGTTTCGAGAGTGCGACAAACTTGTAACTCACCTAATTAAATTAGGGTTTTGAGAAGAGAGAAGAGTATTGCATTACAACTTAAGTTGCATGATTGAATTCAAACACAAGAACTTTTGAATTTCAAACTTAAACATAATATGAATATCTCATAATTCAAAATTGAGGTAATTCATTAAACAAATATGAATAATCAAAGAATATAAACATCACATTTATTTAGTAAAGCTCATTAGGGAAACTTTGAGCTTTATTGATAATCACACACATAATACAATGTCAATTACAATATTCAGAATTGAAATAAAGGAATTACTTACAACTCATTACACAAATTGGGATAAATAGAAAAAGAAGATAAAATAAGAGTACAAGTATGAATCTATCCTAAATACTACAATGTGAATATCATCTAATCTTGAGCTTGAAGATCATCTTGGTCATCACTTTGTTCCTGCACACAAGCACAACAAAGAAAGAAATTATGCCAAGTGGCATTGCCACTTGGCAGGTTAGCAAATAATGGAAATGAAGAGGATATGATCAAGTTTCTACCGAGCCAATCCTCTCAAAGCCCAAGTGCAAAGCATCTGGTGTACACACACACACAGGCCTGCTCACAAGGGCTGTGTGCATGCAACACACACACACAACACGGTGAGGAGTCACCAACACATGCCGGGCCGTGTTGTCGACCATAGAAGCTAGGGCCAGCCATATAAAAGCTTTTTCACCAGGCAAACCCTAGCTGCTCATCGCGAGAATCTCAAAGGGTAAGAACTAGCAAGAACAGCTCAAAAACACCAAGAACAGGTGAACAGCCAGAGCTGTCTCACCTATTCCCCATCACCAGAAATCAACCAAGCATCACCAGCAAGTCAAGAGGAGCAGGGCAGGCATAAGATCATCACAGAAGCAAACCCTCTACACCAACAACCTTTCTAGGAGCTGGAGTGAGGTATACCACACAAGAGCCTGAGCAAGATCATATCTTGCTCATACTTAAGCATGCTTGCATCACAGGAGCACATAAGGGTAGAAAACCCTGGGTGTATCATCATTTGGTTACTAAACCAATTGGTGCCAGCAAGTACAACCAAGGCTAAAAGGAAAATAAACCAGGGAACACTCGGTTGTGACAACACAGATGTCAAAACCGAGAGAAATCCGGCATGGATTTACTCCTTGCAGACCATTCGGAATCACAAAGCACCTATTGATCTAGCTAAACCCTCGGATTGACGAGGCAACATGTGCCTATCCTAATTATCAACATCAAGGCTACTGGAAATTCACTAAGTGACTAGCCAGGTGAGCATCTATCCATCACGGAAAGCCACCAAATAGGGGAGCCATCCCGAGGCAGCACATGAATACGCCAGGATCACCTCAACCACTTAACCAATTCCAACAAAGAAGCCATGCACGGATATCATCACCCGAGTAGGGTTCAAAAGGAGGGCTAGGGTACACAACCAAGTGTTGGCATCCATCTAACCCTACCAAACTCCATGAAATGATCATAAGCTGCGAAGCGAGTTCACATCAATTATCCATGTGATTAAGCCAAACTAGACAGATAATTGAAATACACAAGCAACTCGAGTAATACATACACTTGCTCATGATCTAGAAGATCATCTGCAAGCCACAGCAGGTGCTTGGGGGTAAGCAAGAGCATGCACCAGCACATGCTTGAATGCCACACAGGCCAAGTAAAAGCATCAGTGAAACACAAGCCATAGGACAGCAGAAAATCATCAAGCACTGATGATTATATGATCATCAGGGCTTGCCTTAGCATACAAAAGCTTGACAAGGGCAAGTCTGGCAGCAATCCATGATTCATATAAATTAATAAGCCAACAGTAAGTCCTGGTGATCACAGGATCATCCAAAGCCACAAATTAACCAACCATTGCATCACAGATAATCAAATATATGAAATATAAATTGTATGCAGAAGCACCCTAACAAGGGATGAAGGCATGTCTAGCCAACAGTCATGCTCAATAGAACATTCCTATGAATCACAACTCGAGTAAGCATCACACGGTGGCACCGGCACTTGCATAATGCAAGGATCATGCATAATGATCAAGCCAAGGCCAAGATTTTCGCACACACGGAATACCCTAGTGGCGATAGTCATATCCGGAGCAAGCCGAAGGCCATGAACATCAATGGATGCTCATGAGCAATTACGGGAGGGCCACAAGCAGGGACACGAGCATGAACAAGTAGTCGTAAAGCACAGAAGCATGCACCGATAATCAAGTAGAGCAACACAAGCTAGAACACGGAGATAGCAGCAGCACATAGCAACGATACGCATGTAGGCGGTAGCAACTAGCACAACAAGGTAGAGGCCAAGGCAACCGAGAGGAAGAAGAGGAGGTAGAGAAGACGAGAGAGAAGGAGGCACACACACCGGAGCAGAGCACCGCGAGCGTGCCCATGGCGGCACGGCGGCACGGGCCTAACACGGCGGCCGCCAGGCCGCGGCCCGGGCGCGGCGTCGCCGGGCGCAAACGCCCAAGACCACCACGGCGAGGCACACGGCCACGTCGCGGCGCGGCGTCCGGATCATCGACCGGACGACGAATCGCCCGGAATCGCCACGGCCGTGTCGCGGATGCGTTGGGGGCGAAGCGAGCAAGCAGCGCAGCACGAATCGCCGCGGTGGATCCGAATCGCCGTCGAGTGGCGGTTCGGATGCGCCACACCTCGCCGGCGGCAACGGCCGGAGATGGCCGGAACAAATCGAAGAAGACGGCGGCGACATGCGTCGCCGGAGCTCGAGGATTAGGGTTCGCGAGGGAGAGAGAAGGGAAGTGAGGGCGACCGAGTGGGCCGGACTCGAGCCAACCGGGTTGAGCCCAACCCACTCGGGTTCACCACCGACAGTGGGCCCGAGGGCAATTTGGGCATTTCCAAAATACCATTTAAGTAAGAATTTCAAAGAACTTTATAAAATAGAATATGGCTCTAAAAAAATAATTAAAAATATGAAAATCAATCAGCATAAAATTCTCCATTCAAATAAAATATCAAAGAGGATTTTTGAAGATAATTATGAATAAGTATTAATTTGATGATTTAAATAATCATTTAAATCACCTAGATTATTTTCAATAATGAAAATAAGTCCATAAATTCTTTTGAATTTTAAAAAAACACCTTGACAACAATTCAAGGTTGTATTTTACTTAAAATCAAGTATTCCCAAATTATTCTTAGTATTAACCTCTTACATGAAATAATAACGACATCGGAAGGGGGAACAAACCCTAAAAATGGAATCATGCATAATTGCTTCTTTAACCATTGCCCTTATCGGACAATGATGCTATTTTTCGGAGACAGAGGACAAGGGTCAGTCCACACCTTCCAACCGCAAAACTTTGCAGTGTTCGAGCAAGTTCATCACTTGCTCATGTCATTTGAGTATTTCTATCAAATTAATTGCAAAGTACTATGGTTATCACTATTGCATAAAAATCAAAACCACTACTTTCATAACTATGAATATGACTATGTGGTGGGCAATGGAACCATGGATTGTGTTGATATGGTGGAGGTTCCATTGCACGGGTTTATATCCATCTAGGATTAAACAACAAATGTCGCCAAGTGATTCTTGTGCCGTAATACCCGTGTTAACCATAAGATCCGGAGTGGGACGGAGTAGTCAAAAGTGTTTCCACCTCTCGTTCATCAACGGATGCGCTTTACCGTAGACACTTGTATCCGTCGGGGCAAGCGGTTGGCTGGGGAAGCCTTAAGTCCCCACGGCATAGTCCGTAGACACTTGTCGCTCGAAGTGCAAGCGGTTGGTCGGGGAGGCCTTAAGTCCCCACGGTATTGCGGTCTATGATGGGTTGCAGCTACGGCGAAGGAGTTTGGTTAACGAGTCCCAAACCGTTGTCGTGGTCGGGGTCCACCCGTGAGTGGGAATAATGGGACCGGCGAGGACCCAGGGTCGGGGTATGCAACAAAGGGTGGGTGTTCGAGGTAGCGGAGGAACATGATTGGCTAGACCTTATACCGGGCCTCACACCATAGGAAGTGTGGACGGGTTGCGCGCCCGGTTGGCACCAAGGTTAAGATCTCTTATGGGTAAAGCAACACACCTCTGCAGAGTGTAAAGAACCGTGACCTGTCACTCCCTGTTCCGGGATATGGAACTGCGAACGCTGCCGGAAAGGAGCTCCATGAAGTTCTAGTAAACCGGTGAAGGCTGACGGACATAGCTCTTTGAAATAAAAGCAATCTCTTGAAGAAATGTTTATCAAAACTTGCATTAATATTAGACTTTCTGGTCTAATATCGTAGCTAGTGCATTAAACACCTCTTATCTATAATGAACTTGTTGAGTACGCTCGTACTCATACCACTCTTAAATCCCATGCTTAGATTGTCCGAATCGTCCGGAGGAGGACTACGACAACAATGAAGGAGCCGAGATCATCGGCTACGAAGAACCAGTACCTCTCGGGAGGAGTTGAAGGCGTAGACTACCTCATCGTCTACGGATCCGGAGAGGCTTCCGGAGGAGAACAAGCCTAGGGATATTCGCTAGTTGTAGTACCCGAGCAGCCTGAACTCTTAGTATTTAGCTGCTCGATGAAATAAATGTTTAGTTTAATGAAACTCTGGTATTGTAAGTTAAGTTGGGTTCACCTCGAACCCAGGGGTATTCCTCTTAGTCCCCAAGAGGAGCTCCAAGACGACATGTGTATGTTAATTGTAATAATATGTGAATAAGTTATGGACCCTGCTATGTTCTGTTGTACTACTCTGAGGGATGTAATATTTGCGGAATGGTACTTCGTGAATATTATATCAACGACTGGCATACTACAACATGCAGTGGTATGCAGGGTCACCACAACCTTCAAGACATCATCATAATAAAGAAGAAAAAAATGATACAAGGTTGAGAAGTGCAAATTCAAGACGAGTTATCTTGAAGGGATAAAATACTTAAGCTTGTTGTCAACTTGGTGATAATGGACATGTGAAGATATATATAAATGAGGCTTTCCGATAGAGGAGTATGGGGGAGCAATACGCAAAACCGCTCCAAGGAAGCGCAATCATGGAAGGCGTTCCATCTTGAGGAGCTCAAGATCGTCATCATCTAACTCAAGCGAAAGTCAAAGGTTTTTCCTTGATAGATTTTCTCTTTTACAAGTATAGTGTTATTAGTTGGGAGACCGGGTTTTAGAATAAATATACATACTATCAAACGGGGGATGTTGAGTGAGTTACTACTTGATCATATTGTTCGAAAAGAGTTCAAACCTTTGCATCATCTTTCTCCGTTGCTATTTCGATATTTTCCCCGTGAGGATTTATATATTACGATTATTTTCTTGACAATATCTAGTTCGTCAAAAAAAAAATAGATTTCGTATGAAAAACTTATTTCGACTTTGATGTTGTAGATTTTATCGGTTCTTCGTTAAAGGAGGTTTCACAGCTCTAAATTCTTGGTAAAATCTCCCTTGATGGTTCTTAATAGTTTCTAACTAAATTGGTTTCATATTATTCGGAATTTGGATGCGAAAGATCTTGCAGTTTTGGTTTTAGCTATTTCTATAGTTTTCAGTTCGAAGATTCCTGCCCCTAGACTGGAGACTCTGTTCTACCAGCAACGGAAGCTCCAACCTAAAGAGCCAAAGACTCCAGCCATAGTGTCCGGTCTGGCAATTTTGGTGAATCGTCAATACGTGTATCGTGAGAGCATCTCCTGCCGCGTTTCTCAAAGCATCTCCAAAGAGATTTGGGGGATGCTGGACACTGAACCTCTCCCAGTTGTGCGCTCCAAAGGCTGCTTCGGTTCGAACATGTTCCAAATATTGTCCAGCGTCCTTAGCCTGTCCCCTGTGTATAGAGGTTCTATCAGGGACGCCGGACACGACTTTTACACTTGTTTTTTTTTTGGAGGTCACGTTTGGAGGATGAGGCTAGAAATGGGAGCTCCCCCAAAGCGGCACCACGCCGCGGCGTCCCCAAACAACCAATCCGACGCTTTTGCCAGACGTCGTTTGCGGGGTGCGACTAGAGATGCTCTTACGAAGATTGAGCGAGGACTCTATTCCGGACCGGCCCTGCCCAGTCCTTGGCTTGTTCGCGCGGAGTCTCCATCCTCCCAAAGACCGAGCATTTATGTAGGTCAACGACTCTGGAAGCATCTCCAGCCGCGTCCTCCAAAGTATCCTCCAAAGGGATTTGGGCGCGCCGGACAAAAAATCGTTCCCAGCCGCGCCCCAAAGGCCCTCTCCATCATGTGCGGCCCAATATGGTGGCCGGCGCCTCGAGCCCGTCCCAGCTACATAGGGGACGCTCCGGGCACACCGGACACAACGAAAAACGAGGCGAGGAGTGGCAGGACAGACGTGTCAGCGGCACATTGAAGTTTAACCTAGCTGTCGCCTACCTCGCGATGGAATTTATTGGCGCGCGGCGACGATGCAGTTCCTGCAGAGGCGCAGTGAAGTGTCTCGTTGCGCCTAGCTCTGCGTGCCATTGTTAATGAGCGCCACCGCTCCTCCGCCTCCCTCCGGCCTATAAAAAGGGGGCGCTCTCTCATCGTCCCTCACACACAAACCCTAGCGCCTCTCTCCCCAACCCTAGCCGGCGCCATCTCAAGAGTCAACGCCATGGCTGGTAGAGGCAGAGACCAAGGTCGCGATCGTGGCAGAGCTGCACGCTCGCCGTCGCCTACGACGATGTCGTCTTCATCGTCGGACCTGAAGGAGGAGGAGGAGCAAGTGTTGTTCGAGTTCGTTTTTGTCCTCAAGGGCGACCCACTCGGCATCCAGAGGTTGCCGTACAAGTTCGCCAACTTCGTCGCCGGCAACAAGCCGGTCGCGCTGCATCTGCGGGAGACTGGTTGCGACTGCTGCCGGTGGCCGGTGGACCTGCTCTTCGACGGGCGCGGCAAGATGTACCTCCACACCGGCTGGGAGAAGTTCGCGCGCTACCACGACCTCGAAGCCGGATGCGTGCTCACATTCTCCTACCTTGGCGACGCCGATATGAGTGTCAAGGTGTTCGACGAAACGCGCTGCCGGCGGCACTACCACGGCGACACTGATGAGGAGGACGATTGAGTATTGTTTCTTCGCAATGAAAATAGGCACGGAGGTTTCTGGATGTTCTTCCTCGAAAGGACCAACAGAGCTATCATCACCAGCTGGATTTTCCATTTTGGGTGACTGGGAGTGCCTGGGAGTGTTCTTTCTTGGCAGCGGACACACGAAATCTGTGATGCCAACACTAGTTAGGTTTATTCATTTTTCCAATGTTTTAATTTGTGTCAACCATTGTTCACACTATGTATTAGTTTGTGTAAACCATGTTCCAAACTATGTCTTAGTTTGTGTAAACAATGTTCCGAATTATGTATTAGTTTGTGGAATGTTTCTTCTCTCTATTGAAATAATATGCAAAAAATAAAATAAAAGAGTATTTTAATGTTAAAAAAAGTTTGGAGGCGGCGTTTGGGGGACGCGGCTGGGGAGCGACGTCCCCCAAACGCTCGATCCGGCGCCATTAGAGGGACGCTTTGCGGGACGCGGCTAGAGATGCACTAGGTAAGTTTTCCTATAATGCTAGTTTTTTGGGAGGCCAATAAAAGGACCCCCCTTTCTCGTAGGGCTTGTTGCTTTTTCCCACACTCGATCCTCCAATGTTGATTTGAAGACCTTGTCCTAAATCTATATTCATAATATGATTCATGCACCTTTTTCAGGGAAAAGAGATCTTGATCTACATTTCCACCAATCAATATCTTCTCTTGGTGAGGGGAACCTATTGCATATAGATCTTAGAGTTTTTAATGTGTAATTCCTACTATTTTTCTTCCTCTCCTATTACTCCATAGCATTATTAGTTGTGGTGGGAATTGGGAGAGACTTACTCAAGCACTTCTTGTGTTATTGCCAATTCATTTGGTGCATCGGTTTGGATTCTCTACGAGGGTTCGGTTGTTGAAAGGTTGAGAAGTTAATTACTCTCGAGTGGTTGTACCCGGAGCTTGATCCTATTGGGTTCATAGAACCCTAGATGGCTTTATGGATTGGCGGTGTCGTAGAGCTCAATCATTGTGGTGTAAAGCTTGAGGTTAACTGCCAGGAGACCAGCATTACCTGTAAAGGGTAAGAATCGACAGATTGTCTCAATCCGACTCTACTAAAGAACATGCGCCCCTCGCGGCTTCATCGGCAAATCCAATCCAATCGACCTTCCTCTTGATATTTTGATAACCTTCTGTTTCTATAGAGGTACGGGAAACGGTTGGGGGCAATAAAGTAGGTGAAGTGGTTGGATTTTGCGAGCTGTTCCAACCACTGCTGGATGTGATTCCAAGAGCCGAACGAGAATGAATACCACACAGAAGAGTCAAGACCGGGCTCCCTAATAGAATGTTTAACCGATCCATTCCGGATCGATCGAATTGGTACGGAAGTTGTAACATGGGAAAAGCACAGAAAACACGACTTATTTGAATAACTCGGTGACATACCAATAGTATAAGTAGGATTTTTGGCAAGCAATAAGCACTTAAATAATACAATTTGGGAGCCTCCAATTAAGTTATGGAGATTGCCCCAAGCTTATACTGGTTCGGTGACCATCCAATATTCGACCGAGGAATTCTATTTTGGTTGGAAGGCTCGAGGAGAATATGGTGAACCATTCTGGAATTTTGGGAACCTTATGCCTCCACACTGCTCCAACATAGTAGCATCGGCAAGGGTGTGAATCTCGGGATACATCGTCATCTCTCCATGCCTCGGTTGCCTCTTTACACGAGCTCTTTTACTCATACATTTTACTTTGTACTACTAGAAAAATAACTATACATAGATGTCCTACCTATGGCGCATGCTGAGCGTGATGCGCCACGGCTACATAATGGTGGTGCATTGGCTCTAGATGCGCCACACCTATCTACCTTACATGTGGCGCATGTCGGAAAGAGGTGCGCCACACTTATTTCCTCAACTCCCAAGGAGGTCCACCTACCCTTAGCTATGGCGCATCCGAACGCAGTGCCCTATGGGTATTGTTTGTACCCGTGGCACATCAAAAATATAGGTGCACCATGGCTATATGGAAATTTAGAATTTAAAATGTGGGGAATGCATTGGCGTGGCCCATGGGCCTTGGTGGGTCACTTTTCAGTTTTTGGTAAAAATTAAAGAAAATGACAACAAATTCAAAAAAATAAATCCTTAAAGACGCCTATGTGTTATGTCATCTAGTTATTAGGAAAAAAGGTAGCAAACATAAATTTCCATATATTATGCAAAATGGTGTCATGTTTTGGTAAAACGATTTTTCTTGGAGTTTTTTTAGCATTTAGTTTTTGTTGCGAAATAATTCAAAAAACTGCCCATGGTGCACCAAAATGGTGGTGCGCCACGGCTACGTGTGAATGGGCCACCTACCCACCCTGGCTCCACCTTATCCTCTCGCATCCACACAACCGTCTGTCATTGCTCTCTCACCTTCCTCTTCTTCTTCCTCTCTCTTATACACATGGATATGGTAGACTTCCTCTTCGGGGCCTCTTCTTCCTTCCTCTCTCTCTCTCTCACACATGTATATGGTGGACTTCCTCTTCGGCGCCCCTATCGATGTCCCCCATGCCAACAAAGTTGGTTTCCTGGGCCTTGTGGTAGACAAGGTGGCTTAGGGCCGCCATGAGAGCCTCCTGGGAGAACTCAACAACGCCCATGCGGCCTGCTAGAGGTCTAGGTGGATGTCGGTTGGCTTGTTGTCCTTAGTCCGATCACCTTAGCGACGTCCTTGATGGCTTTAGTAATGTTGTTGAAGGCCTGGAGCTCATCATCGGCCATCCCACCCCTCTTCCTCTTGCCTCTAGATGCCTGGGCATTGGCAGGCTTATCTAGGCCATTGATGATGATGGTATCAGACTCCTGCGTGTTGATCAAGCTCCCTCCTCGGGTGGAGTTGAAGGCTTGCCAAGGGGCTCATTGGACCCCATCGAAAACTTGCTCGTGGCGATACTACCGACAAATATGGTGAGCATCTCATGGTAGTTGTGTATCGGCTTGTTGAGGAACTCGGCGTCCTTGGGGTGATCCTAAAGAAGGACGGCAAGGAAGAGTGATAGAAGTGGCCCAAGATGAACAAATGACAAGTGCCAAACAGTAGGATGTAACAGATGTGTTAACCGAGACGTGTCCCTGGTACTGGTCACCTCTAACATGATGTTGCAGTTGTCCTCATCTCATTGAGCACCGCTCAGATCTCTGAGCTTGCTAATATGAATCCACCTCATCCTCCACTTCATCAGGTGGTTTACACCTGAGTAGAAGTCACCTCCGCTCCACAATGCTTGAAGAGAGCCTTGGAAACAACAGTGAGTTGGACCACCTTGAACCCTTTGTCAGTACGGACGTTGGCTCTGATGATATCACACATCTTCTCTAGCACGAAGGAGGACTTGAATGGCAGCCACTTCATGGTGCCCTTTATCTGCGTAGTGTGGGATTTGCACGCTTCGCGAGCATCATGCACCTCACGCGCCCTCCTTGCCTTAGCAAGGTTGAAGGCAACCTTGGTGCCATGTTGCTAATAAGGCTATGCGCTGTGCTATGCGACATTGATCCGACCTGCGCATGCTGAGGCTGCTTAGAACCGTGAGCCACCTCCACATTCATGGAGTTCTCACCCAAAGTGGGACTGAGAATCGTCGACAAAAGGAAGGATCTGCGAGTCCTCAAAGTGGACAAGAGCCTAGCTAAGAAAATCCTGACACAATGAGTGCTATAATTACTAAGAATGTACAAACTAATTAAACGATGGTAGAATCGACGTAATACAAGATCATAGGCCTACGATAAACTAGATCAAGGCATAGAAACAACTAGATCATATGAGACTACCATTGCACAATCTAATCAACCAACATGATAAAATATGACAAACCATGCTCAATGAGGTAAGGATCAAAGATCTAACAGTGTACATCCACGAATGGAACCTATAAGCCTACATCGGTGACAAATCTAAGCTAAAAGGCCAGAGATCTAACCCTACCCACATGGAGGTGAAGGAGAAGTCATTGTGGTGTTACTCACAGTCATTGCTGGAGGTCATTGCTGGAGGTGACGAAGGAGTGGAGAGCTCGATGTAGTGGTCGGAGTCGCCCTGCCGCCGTCGACGCCGCGTACTTACCTTGCTTGCCAACCGGAGAAGAGTAGGGGTAGAAATAATGGCGGTCTCGGTGGGAGTTGATGAAATCCTCCCGCCTCGCTTGCGCGCGGGAGCTCCCGCCATCTCCATGGTCGCACTAGCGCGTGCAGGCGTTAACCCTTTTTGGTTGTGGGGAGCCAGCGACGAGGTTGGCTCTGGGTAACGGCAAATTCAGGCCCAGAGGTGCTTTGACGCGTGTGCCCGCTACAACGTAGCCGCTGCCCAGTCATCCAATTAGACCAGTTTCTCTGTACAAGCTATCAAACGCGTTCCAGATTTACAATGGTGGCTGGACCACCCAGCTAATATCGAACTGATGAACCATCACCTACTGGCAGGTTCAGCTAGGTTGCGGAGCAGGTGATGATCGTCCCAAGGCCAAAAAGAAGGTTCCATAAATTCTCTCGCCATCGCCATCCATCATGCCCGTGACTCATTTGCCGTACCGACCTCACCATCCTTTGGCCCTGCACACGTCAGATTTGTTAAGCCCTAGTATTTCTAAGCTGTTAACTGCTACCACTACATTCGAGTTGTTTATGGTAATGTCGTCGCAAAAAGATTTCGTTTGTTCTGGTCGTTGATATTTAAATGAATAACATGATCGATTCCTCGCGTAGTTGGGAATTCGCCTTGTTCTGTTCTCGAGCTGCCTTTTCCGTGAAAGAGAGATACTGTATATATCTGCAAGACTCTGCCGGTTCACGGGGGAAATGCATCATTTTTTCTGTATCTAGGATCGCATGCGTAGTTGGGAACTTGAGATACTGGAAGAAGATCACGATGTCCGACAGTTCACATGGCAGTTTAGCTGAAAGATAACGCTGACGAATAATGATGTGCCGTATTTCACGCAGCGATCTTGATAGAAAGCGTTCGTCTCTGGATGCAGCCGTCGGTCTCTCCCGCACCCGTGTGAGAAAGAAGGCAGGATCATGTTCTTCTCATGATACGGTTCAGACAGAAGCTACAGAATCTTGTGGAAGAAAAAAAAACAAACATGGTTCGTAAATGTGAAAACGAGCAAGTGGAATGGTATTTCCAAAGTTCGGTTCTGTGCACGTTGCTTTGTTCGCACGGGTCGACGCTTCCAAGGAAGAAGAAAAGGTGGGTCATTACCGCCTGTCGTTTTCGCCATGTTGAGTGCACGGGTCACCATATCCATGGCGAGCGTGCAAACTACGGAGATAAGTTGGCGACGCCTATCTTTTTCAGTGCAAAGAATCTATTCTATCCGTTAGATATAGGGCGCATTTGGTAGGTTGGGTGGACTCTTCTTTGCATGGATGGAGGCACACAACGTCTTATTTGGTTGTTCACGTTTTTGCATCGTACGGTTTTTAAAGCACTATTTTGCCAAATTTGTTTTGCCTACATTTGGAGGAACGCTCAGTTCGGACGTTCCTAGCGGGCATGTCCCGTTCTCGGGCCTACTTGGTTCCAGCAATGCAACTGATGCACGTGTTCCTGGTTAAGCTCACTCTCTCTTACACTGCTCCACACACATTCTCCTCAAAGCAACACAAACATGGTCCGAATCGAAATAAATTATACATGAAAAAGATGTGTGTCGATGATATGAATCAATTCCCACAATTGGTTTCGATTTCATGTATGAAGCTTTGAGTGGATTTTGCCAAATTCATCGCACACGCTCAACCGTTTGATATTTCCTTTGAGGAGTAGGTTCACCTCACCATTCCGCATGACTTTCGTGTTGACAGGTTTTTGTTTTGGTGTACATACACTGATAGATAAATGACTCGCTAGTATACTGTAATGTGGTATGTGTGAGTATAGTTTGGATTACTTTTGCTTCACTTCTCGCTCGCCATCTTCATGGACGACGACGTGGTGATGATGTGTGAGAAGTGAGAGGTGATAATCCATGGTGGTGGAGGCTTGATGGTGTTCGTCTTCGTGATCGGCAACGTGGTGATACTTGTGACTGACGTGACCGACGGTGTCATGGTGGTCTTCGTCTTCGTGGTCGGCACCGTGCCCATACTTGTGACCGACATGAACGACGGTGCCATGGTGGTGTTTGTCTTCGTGGTCGGCGACGAGGTGATGCTTGTGACCGGCGTGACCGGCCGTGTCCTGGTGGTCTTCGTCTTCGTGGTCGGCGATGTGCCCGTGACCGGCATGACCGATGGTGTCACGGTGGTCTTCGTCTTCGTGGTCGGCGACGTGCCCATGCTTGTGATCGGCGTGACCAACGGTGCCATCGCCGACGTGTCGAAGCTTGTGAACGGCGATGCCATGGTGGTCTATTGATAGGTGAGGTAAGGTCACCATGTTGCGATATATGTGAGGCTAGGAAAACCATGTGACTAACCAATCAAAGTGTCACTTGGGCCCCGATGCAACCTAGCCTATCAAACGATGTGCGATTTGTGTGCCGGAGCTCGTTCGGAATGAGATGGGAGTCCCATCTCGCTGGCGCAGTGAGGCATGAATCGATGCAGTCTACCAAACGCGCCCATATCATCTAGAGTTAAGACAAGACATGTACTTGCAAGTTGCAAGTTCGTGACCGGTGGCGAGGTGAGCCGCCGGACCTGGCATGGCAGCATCCTTCGTTTCTACTGCACCCAGAGTTCAAACTATGTGTGAATTCAGATAAAATCATCTTGTCTGCCAGCCGGCCGGCGAGATCCTCCCGGCCCAAATCTTCCCGCCGGTGGCAAAAGGCTGGTGTGATATCTCCCATTTCGGAAAAAACTTCCCGCCGGCGGCAAAAGGGACGGGGAGGGGAGTTGCGCCGTCAAACTTTGAATTGAAAAGATCATTTTCAGTGGCCAGTGGGTCTCACCAAACACAAACTGTCTACAATTTCGGGCTACTAATTGAACATCGAAGCGGGTCCACGATCAAAGATTAGCCTTGACTCACACAGCCGGCTGATGCTCTGCGTCGATCCTAATCTACCTCTGCCTCCCCCCCTTTTGTGAACTATGTGCTCGTCTGATGCCCATTAGCACTAACCAGGGATTCTTCAGCTCGATTACCAACCCATTACGCGAGATATGCGTCGATACGGTCTACGGTGTTTAATCGTAGATTAGGTGCTAGTTGGGATTATTTTGACTAGTACTCGACGGCCAAGACTCGTTGAACAACAAACCCTGGTGGGTGGCTAGCTAGGACCTCCACTCCACTTCTCCTTTAGCAGAATAGCAAAAGGTGTTGCCGTATTTGTTCTGAGAGCATTTCTCTGGTTGGTACACGAATTAACATTGCTGAGCTTTTGCGAGGCATCTGGACTTCTTAAACATTGCTAATTTCTTAACTAGTAAATGCTCTCTAAGAGTAAGCACACGGGCCTCTTGATTCGATCAAGAGATTTTCATAGGAATTTGTTTGCACTAAAAGTGCTGCGGAATTTTTCTATGTTAGTTGTTTGATCCGTAGGATTAGATTCTATAAGAAATTGCTCATAAGTATTTTTTTTGTACTAATGTCATAGGAGCACCAAACCCTTTAAGGAATTCTGTGCTTTCCGTGTGTTGCAAAAGGAGTTAATGTTATAAAACCACCACACTGAAGGCTAAATGTATCATTAGGTGCCACTTTTTGGTCTTCGGACAGAAAATTCCACCACTTCAGAAAAATGTTTCTGCAGAAAAGTTAAAACCAAATTTAGAGTAAAACGAAATTTTGGTTGAGTGTGCGTGGGTGTTCTTTGAGAGGAACAAAAGAGTGAGAAATTAGAGAGAAGGAGAGGAGCTGCGATGCAAAGTGCAATTCCAACAATTTGTATTAGAGCCTCGTTTCGTCGAGGTCTCCATCATTGTTGAGTTGTGTCACGAGTGACGGAGAAAATACACAGTCCGGTAAGTTGCGCCACCGGTGGCAAGGAGGTGATGGCCAAGATGCGGAGGCTATTGCCATGAAGAGTTCGTTGTTCATGTTTGGACCGTCGACAAGGTGTGTCATCGTCGACAATATGGAGGCGAGTCGCTGGTGAGCTGCGTCACCAGTGGCGAACATGGAGGCGAATCACCAGCGAGTTGCGATACCGACGGTGAACATGCGGCAGCAAGCATGTCACATCGGCGAGCTCGTGGTGAAGGCGTAGGAGGTGTGTCTTTCATGGAGGTTGGCGGTGATGACGGCAATCGGTGCGACAAAATGGCATGCGGCCGTGTACGTATTGCAACGACGACATTGACGTCAATGAACTTCAAGAGAGAAATAAAAGATAACAAGGTTAAAGGAACGATTGTTGGAGTTAATCTTGTTGAGTAGTTGTTTCATCATGTTTAAGTTTTATCTCTTGCATCTAGTATAGCTGATTAGGAGTAATTAGTTGTGCCAAGTTGTGAGTGTTGCATGATAAAAGGCAGTGCCTTTGTATCAGCTAGTATTTAGAGCATGTCCAACTGTCGCGCTAAACAACATCCTATCACGTTTTAACTGGCAAATAGCGCGCGTGAACCCTCCCACGCTCCTCCAGCGGCGTGCTATCACGCTATCCCGCGCGCCAATATTGCCGCGCCGGCTGGCGCGCACTATAAATGTCGCCGAGCGCACGCACACCAACCGCCAGGAAATTTCCACGCGCCGTTTCTTCTCGCCACGCGCTAGCGCCTCCGCTCTCCCACGCGTCGCTACTACCGCTTCTCCTTCATCGTCGGGATGCGTCGGAGCTGGCGGCGCGCGCGTACGACGTGACCGCGTGGCGACTCCGGCGCCCGCGACGCGACCTCAACTTCCCGCACGTGGAGTCACTCGAGGAGGCCGAGTTCCTCGCGCCACCTCGACGATGAGGATTGTCACCGCCACCGTCAGGTGCAGCACCGGCTCGCCATCGCCGAGCGCGACGAGGAGCTGATGCGCCAGTGGAGAGCTCAGTTCCCGAGTGACGTCGTCGACGAGGCGACGTTCTTCAACGACATAAGGGCGCAGAGGAGGGCAGACCAGCGCCGCCGTCGGGATATCGCCGAGCGGGAGCTAGTCAACCCCAATACGACTTGGAGCGACGATGATGATCGGTGGGACAACATTTGGACTGAGACCACCTCCGAGGACGAGTAGAACTATCAGGTAGTAGTCTTTATCTATTTTTAATGTCTTTTTAGATCTTCTGTTAAGACTATCTACTGTTAAAATATGTTTGTGGCGTTGTAAAATAGCGCTTCCGCTGCGGGCACTTTTGCAGCGGACCACGCGCGTTGCGAAATAGCGTCTCCAGGGAGGAGAATTCGGCGCATCGTGTGCAAAGAGTTTGTAGCGCGCGAAGCACGTTTTGCAGGCTGAAATATTGCGTCTCTATTGGAGATGCCGTCTGACTGGCAGAATTTGTTATACTCCGTAGCAAAATGCAGAAGCTCCGTGGTGTTCTAAGTGGCCGAGTCGTGTGGATCAGCATGCAATTTGAAGTGGACTCGGTTAGTTGAGGCTTGTGTCTTCTGCCGTTGTGGGCTGCAGCTGACAATAAATTTGGTAGTGACTCAAAGCTTGCGCATGTGTAGCTAGTAGTGTAGTAGTAATAGGATCAGGCCGTTGTGTGGCACGATAGCGTGGACGGCGGCCACCTCCGCCCCAGATTTGGAAAGATCTATGAAGATGTTTTATCTTAAGAAGTGTGGTTTTGACAATCCTAATGTGGCCTAAGTTTTTCTCTCGTGTCTAAATCGAATTTTAATTGTGAAACTGCATTTTTATGCATTGTTGTATGCTTTGGTTCGGTCATCCTTCACACAAGTGTCGCACTACACAAACAGTAAATAGGTGACATGGAACAAAAGGAGTAGTACACTTTGTATCATGTATATGTGGTTGGCACCTCTTCCAGTGAATGCGGGATGAAGAGTTGAGGAAAACAAACTCAACACAAGACACACAACCAGTTATTCCTCGTAGGTCCAATACACCTATCCAACAGATTTGCAAGAAAAAGACCTAAACGAGTAGAATTTCACGCAGAGAGATTGGAGAGCAATTTAATAGAATTTGAAGGAAAATTGAGCCCATCAGATGTTTGAATGATCTGCACCATTCTCTTGCCGTTCGCATGGACTGAGCAGCAGATTGGAGACAAGGGGGGACTTCAGGAGGCGAACAAGCACCAACAAGGGCAGATGTATAAATGGACGATTTCAGTCGATGCATCAATTCCTTCCTAGCTCACAATGGGCACTCACTAGCGGTGGTCGAAACTTCAGCCTTTTTGCAGTGTAGTTGGAGCTTCTTGTGTTGTTTTCCTTTGTAATTGGAGTACGGGTGGTGGTCGTTTATTTTTCTGTGATCTTTGGTCATCGTGTAACCTGTTGTACTTTGGCCTTCTTTTGGCCTTTCCTTCTTCTTAATATATTACATGCAAGGCTTTTGCATGGTTTGAAAAAGAATTGCCAAGTGAAGAGATTGGGTATTGGTAGAGTTGCTAGGCAAGAGACTAATCTAGGATACAATGCATTTGGAGAAGATATCAAATCACAACAAGAAGGCATTGATACAACTCAATAGATTTGGTAGTTTATGTAGAAATGTTTATCACTTGGGAGCATAGGCGGATCTAGCATCCTTTTGTCTGGGCAGCCGTCCAGGCTTCTGGCCAGTCAGCAAGCCTATTTTCGCGTCAATTTTATATGTATCTAATAAAAATTTAGCACACTAAGCTTGTTTGCCCATGCTTCAAAATTTTGTTGGGTCCGCCTATGCTTGGGAGAGAGGCATAAACCATAAATACTAGGGTTTGCAAATGGAGGCATGTGTCTATATATAGGCAACTACGAGCTAAGGGTAGTTTAGGTACAAAAAAACATAAAGATGGATACATGGGCTAATGCCCAACCATCTAGGCGCCGCAGTTGTGGCTTAAGCGGTAGTACCACCGCCGTAGCCAGAAGTATTGGTCATACATACATCAATATTGGCTATTTTTTTATTTTGAGCTCCACAAGCGATAATTTCGGTGCAAACCGGCCTAGTACCGGTGCGAGGACATAGAGAAGGAAAGCTTAAACGGTAGTGTAGCGATATCAGCAACGGTAGCATCACTCTTGGATCCGGGCGGGTGTAGGATGGTAGTGGGCAATAGTGCCATCCTAGGACGTTCGGAGCAGTAGTACCATTAATTGGTGTACCGCTCTGCGGATTTTTAGCTTCTTCTTGATGTTTGCTTCTAGGCTTGATGTCTTTATCTAATGGATGGAGTTCTTGGGGGGTTGTACCTCATAACACATAGAGTATTTGCATTGAGTAGTATACCATCCAAAGGGGTGTCGAAGTTAGATATCGAAAGGAGCGAGTTCCCTCATCTTGTAGTGCTTTGGCGCGAGCTCGAGTCATGCGTCCACTTGGGGGACTTACCTGTCTTGAGGGAGTATCGTCCATGGGATAGGCTGCATCATCTCGCCCCTCCCTTGGAAAAAGTTGTCCTCCACTCGTGTTCTTCCTTATCTCCGTGATATGGTGAGAGATCCGAGATATTAAAAGTGTTACTCACCAAGTACTTCGTTGTTGGTATGTTGATGATGTAGGCATTGGTGTTGATGCGCTTTAGAACCTTGAAGGGTCCGTCCCCACGGGGTTTGATCTTAGGATTGTTTTCTCGAGGGAACCTATCCTTGCGAAGGTGTAGCCACACGAGATCGTATTCCTCGAAGATTGTCTTCTTATTCTTTGCGTTGAGCCTTATAGCTTGACAAAGAACTTGTTGCTCAATAGTTTCCCTCGTTTCTTCATGAACTTAGCGTCCAACGCATCCCACAGTTCCTTCCCATCTCGGATGTGTAGATAACTGATGGCGTGTATTTCACACGTTCGTTGGGGAACCCCAAGAGGAAGGTATGATGCGCACAGCAGCAAGTTTTCCCTCAGAAAGAAACCAAGGTTTATCGAACCAGGAGGAGCCAAGAAGCACGTTGAAGGTTGATGGCGGCGGGATGTAGTGCGGCGCAACACCCGGGATTTCGGCGCCAACGTGGAACCTGCACAACACAACCAAAGTACTTTGCCCCAACGAAACAGTGAGGTTGTCAATCTCACCGGCTTGCTGTAACAAAGGATTAACCGTATTGTGTGGAAGATGATTGTTTGCAGAGAAAATAGTAAAAACAAGTATTGCAGCAGATTTGTATTTTCAGTATTAAAGAATGGACCGGGGTCCACAGTTCACTAGAGGTGTCTCTCCCATAAGATAAAAGCATGTTGGGTGAACAAATTACAGTCGGGCAATTGACAAATAGAGAGGGCATAACAATGCACATACATTTCATGATAAGTACAGTGAGATTTAATTGGGCATTACGACAAAGTACATAGACCGCCATCCAACTGCATCTATGCCTAAAAAGTCCACCTTCGGGTTATCGTCCGAACCCCCTCCAGTATTAAGTTGCAAAGCAACAGAAAATTGCATTAAGTATGGTGCGTAATGTAATCAACAACTACATCCTCGGACATAGCGCCAATGTTTTATCCCTAGTGGCAACAGCACAAGCACAACCTTAGAACTTTCGTCACTTGTCCCGGTGTCAATGCGGGCATGAACCCACTATCGAGCATAAATACTCCCTCTTGGAGTTAAGAGCAAAAACTTGGCCAGAGCCTCTACTAATAACGGAGAGCATGCAAGATCATAAACAACACATATGTAATAACCTCGATAATTAACATAACATGGTATTCTCTATCCATCGGATCCCGACAAACACAACATAGAGTATTACGGATAGATGATCTTGATCATGTTAGGCAGCTCACAAGATCCAACAATGAAGCACAATGAGGAGAAGACAACCATCTAGCTACTGCTATGGACCCATAGTCCAGGGGTGAACTACTCACTCATCACTCCGGAGGCGACCATGGCGGTGTAGAGTCCTCCGGGAGATGAATCCCCTCTCCGGCGGGGTGCCGGAGGAGATCTCCGTAATCCCCCGAGATGGGATTGGCGGCGGCGGCGTCTCCGGAAGGTTTTCCGTATCGTGGTTTTTTCGCCTCGGGGTTTCGCGACGGAGGCTTTAAGTAGGCGGAAGGGCGAGTCGGAGGGCCGACGAGGGGCCCACACCACAGGGCGGCGCGGCCCCCTTGGCCGCGCCGCCTTGTGGTTTGGCCACCTCGTGGCCCCACTTCGTATGCTCTTCGGTCTTCCGGAAGGTTCGTGGCAAAATAGGACCCCGGGTCTTCGTTTCGTCCAATTCCGAGAATATTTCGTTACTAGGATTTCCGAAACCAAAAACAGCAGAAAACGAGAACCGGCTCTTCGGCATCTTGTTAATAGGTTAGTTCCGGAAAATGCACGAATATGACATAAAGTGTGCATAAAACATGTAGGTATCATCAATAATATGGCATAGAACATAAGAAATTATCGATACGTCGGAGACGTATCAAGCATCCCCAAGCTTAGTTATGCTCGTCCCGAGCGAGTAAAACGATAACAAAGATAATTTCTGAAGTGACATGCCATCATAACCTTGATCATACTATTTGTAAACATATGTAGTGAATGCAGCGATCAAAACAATGGTAATGACATGAGTAAACAAGTGAATCATAAAGCAAAGACTTTTCATGAATAGTACTTCAAGACAAGCATCAATAAGTCTTGCATAAGAGTTAACTCATAAAGCAATAAATCAAAGTAAAGGTATTGAAGCAACACAAAGGAAGATTAAGTTTCAGCGGTTGCTTTCAACTTGTAACATGTATATCTTATGGATAATTGTCAACATAGAGTAATATAACAAGTGCAATATGCAAGTATGTAGGAATCAATGCATAGTTCACACAAGTGTTTGCTTCTTGAGGTGGAGAGAGATAGGTGAACTTGTTATCACCATAATTTGACCGAATCAGGAGGTGGGCCGTAAGGGAGATGGGCTTGAAAGATTACACGTGAAGGATCTCTGAAGCGGTCTTGCACTAAGAATTTGGGCTAGATTGCCTGTGTATCTTTTATTATAGTAGATTGTATCGTAGATTGAAAGTTAGAATCTTACTCGTGCACGGTTTGGTGCACGCCCGCATTAGAAAGTCCGCTGGACTATAAATATGTACCTAGGGTTTATGGAATAAACAACAACCAACGTTCAACCACAAACAAATCTCGGCGCATCGCCAATTCCTTCGTCTCGAGGGTTTCTACCGGTAAGCATCATGCTGCCTAGATCGCATCTTGCGATCTAGGCAGCACAAGCCTGCCCACGTTGTTCATGCGTTGCTCGTACTGAAGCCTTTTTGATGGTGAGCAACGTAGTTATCTTAGACATGTTAGAGTTGGCATTGTTTTCCATATTACATGCTATCGTAGTGCAACCCTTGCATGCCTAGCCGCCCTTACACCTATCTTAGGTGTAGGGGCGGTACCCCGCTTGATCATAGTTTAGTAGATCTGATCCGTTACGGTTGCTCCTTGTTTCATCAAGGATTAGTTTAACATCCGCAATAGTTAGGCCTTACAAAGGGTTGGAGGATCCAGCGGCGTGTAGGGTGGCGTTTGCTAGCCCTAGAAAGGATGTTCCGGGGATCAACCTCGTGTTGGTTTTTAGGCCCTGTCTAGGATCGGCTTACGGTCACCGTGCGCGAGCGCGAGGCCCAATCGTGAGTAGGATGATCCGATTATGCGGTGAAAACCCTAAATCGTCGTGGATCTCATTAGCTTTACCTTGATCAAGCGGGACCACCATATATTCGGACACCCCGTCCGGATCATGGGTGGATCGGCTCTTTGAGCCGATTCACGAGATAACCCGAGAGCCGATCGAGGCTCGTATTTAACGTTTACGTGTGTGCCCTGCAGGAAACTAAGAGAGGCATCATCCACACCTTCCTGACCAGGTATAGGTCAGGTGGCACGCCCTTGTGATAAACATCGGACGTGCGACCAGGAGGCTTTGCGGGCCGTCGCTCTGCGAGGGACCGGGGCCAGCCGCAGCCCTAGTTGTTCCCGGCTCTACGGTGTTGCCCGTCTCCGCCCGCCGGGGGGTTTCGACGTCAACACATTCCGGCACGCCGGTGGGACCGCCTTCGACATCCACAACATCGCCATCTACATCCGATATGGCGGAAGACACTCCGGTCACGTACGAGGATCTGCCTGATGAGCTCAAGAAGAAACATGACGAGATCAAGGCAACCCTCGAAGCCGAACTCATCGGCTCCTTCCACCGAACCCGCTCCCATGGCGTCAGGTGGAAGGGTTTCAACACATTCTGGCACGCCCGGTGGGACACCGAGTAAAGGAAAGCCGATGACGAGACATCGGCTGGTACGAGCACGATGCCCGTCCTCCCGACGGAGCCTAGTGCTCCAGGGTTACACGAGGGATATTACGAGACCTTCATGGAGCGCTTCGATCTAGCGAGTCGGCCAAGATTATTCTCACCACACGGTCTGCTTGGGTTCAACGGTGATCTAACGAACAGCGGCCACGTCGGCTACACGAATCCCAACGGAGCCGGCGTACGAGTACGATCCCTTGGCATAATACAAAGCCGATATCTGCAGTCACCTGACAGATTCGGCTCGGGGGAGGCATGTGATCAGCAGACAGACGCATGGGTAAGAAAATGTCAGGAGCCGATGGAAAATCGGCCAGTAAAAAAATAAAAATATTAGCAAATACAGATGTAGCAAGTACAGAAAGACCCAGTCCAGCGAAACATCATCTGTCTCTGAAGGCCCTACTGAAGAAACGCGCCGAGGGCGAGAACGGCGTCAACACGGATGCGATCTGCCTCAGCAATCTCAGCCTGGTCATCCTCGTCCTTACCCGTCACCAGCTGATGGCTCAGAGTACGGATTTCAGCCAGATCGGTCTTCAGATCGGCTGTGAGGCCTCTTGCTTCGGCTTGAGAATGGGCAACAAGGGCTTCCTTGTCTTGGATGAGCTGTTTGGTCACCCTTACCCTCTCTTCAAGATTCTCCAGCTCCTTGCGCAGGGTCTCGAGTTCGGCGCGAGTGGCAGAAGTGTCCGTCTTGGCATCCAGAGCAGCCTTCTTCTCATTGAGCCGTCGACACTTTTCGGCAATATCGGCTCTCAGCGGAAGTTGGGAGTGGCGAAGAGTAATCCTTTGGCGAGCCGATTGCACCCTTGACTTGAAGACCGACAAGGTAACAGGCGGGCCGAGCTTCACTTGCGGGGTCATAGGGAGATGAGGCTGGATTTCCTCGAGGATGCCTTTGGCTTCCTCGAATTTTCAATCAAAGTCTCGGTCGAAGCGAAAGCGGGTCTTTGAGACGCTGGAGTGGACCACGGACCGTACTAGGGCTCGGCTCCCCACTTGCCTTGGAAGAAGTTGGTTCGATGGATTCTGGGTCGAACGTAAGCAAGCTCGAGAGATCACAACCCTGATAGGGTAAACAAAGTGAGTTTAGCAGGCAATGGGGGAATTGATGAAGCCCAGGGGATGAGACATACCTCTCCCAAGGAAGGAGGAACAGCCGACGCAGTAACAATCGGCTTTTCTGTGGACTCGGATGGGTCAGCCACTTGGGCAGCCGCTATCGTCGAGGTAGCTAGGTCCAGGGTAGCGGACGGCATCGGTACCTCCTCAACGTCTCCGCTAGAAGTTTCTGCGGCCTGCAAGAGGAAGTGATTAGCCGATCCGAATGACGACGGGATAGCATGAAGTATGACCAAGAAGATAATTACATTTGAGACCTCCCGGCTTGATGAAGAGGCTCGTGGGTTCTTACGAGCCCTTTTGACGCAGCGGCGCTTCGTGCGTGACCCCGATCCGGTCGAGACTTGGGGGCAGGGGGTTCGGTGATCGACCTTTTCTTGGAAGCCGGCGCCGGTGAAGCCGTTCGGCTCGGGTAGTGGACCTCTCGGAATTACCCGAGCTCGAGTCCCCCCGGCTGGTTTCTTCGGCCCGCCGGAGGTTCCTTCGGTGGAGGCCTCGTAGGAAAGAATACAAGCGTGTTATAAACAAATTTTTGGAAGCGGACAAGCGCCTACAGGGTCTGAACCAACTTACACGCAAGCTTTCTTGGGCCGGAGCTTTACGCTTCAGGGTTTTCCTGGCAGCCACCTTCCTCACTGCCGTCCTCGCCTGAGTCGAGGCTCGGGGGGCAACTAGCCCTGAAGATGCTTTACCCTTGGGAGCCGATTTCGGTGAAATCGGCTGACTCTGCATTATGACTTTCTTCAGGGGTGGCGAGCTCTGGCAGAAAAGAACCACTGGTGCCGGAGGAAGAAATACGAAAGGGGAACCGTCGGCTTGTGTGGGAGCCGGACCATCTTGTTGCTGCTAGGAGAAAGAGTCAGGTCACAGACGATCACCATAAGGCAGTTACAAGGAATGCTTAAGTGACGGTACCTGGTCTGCAGGGGCATCATACTCGGCGTCAAGCTCTTTCAGCAGCGGTCCTAGGGCCCTCCTGAAGACGTGGGTCTTCCACATAGACCACCAAGTTTCGAAACCATCGGTGGTGAAGGAGAAACGGAGGTTGTGGGGAATTGGGATGACCAAAGCGTCAAAGAAGGTATAGCACCTTTGGGCAGTGAGGATGTCAGGAAGTTCAGCTCTACTTGCTGTCAGTGGTGTAAGAAGAAGTGTGGAGGCACCTGTCCGAGACCAAGCTGTCGAGCTGCTACTACCGGTTGGTAACACTCATAACCGGGCTTGATGATCCGGTTCGAGGTACTCATGCCAACAGGAGGAAGCAAGGACGAATCATGAGGGAGTACAAGTGCTGTAGTGGCTGGCGTCATCGGCAAAGTCATCCAATCGAAAAGAGACTGGGTTTTCAAAATTTGCCGATTCAGTATAAGGGTGGAACAGGGGGTTGTCCAAACCTTGGAAGAAAATCTTAAACCACCCTGCCGCTTCCTTGGGGATCAGCCTGCTGCCCGGGAGACCATACAGGGCTTGGCCGTAGCTGGTGCATCGAATTTCCTTTCCATTCGCATCCGGAAAGGTGCAGGTGGTCAGCGATGGGAAGTCTGGGATTTGGTTTTGGAAGTATAGTTGGGCCCACAACTGAATGAACCACCGAGGGCCGCCAGTTTTAACTGTCTTGCGAGAGAACAGTTTGACAGACATCAGTTGAAGGGATCGATAAATCTCTCCAAGGAATAGTTTGCCTAGGCCGAGTTGGGTGCCTTTGGCAAGTTCATAGGCCAGGGAGAGGTAATTCTTGGTGGGAGCAAGTGATGGGCCGCAGAATATGAAGTGCTCCAGCCAGAAATTCAGGAAGGCTGTGTGCTCCCTCTCTGTCACGGGGCCTTTGGTTTTCATATAACGACTGAGATAGGCGCCCCAACTGGTACACTCTTTTTTAGAGGAGAGAGTGAAAGGGACTTTTGGCAGTTTGAATGCAGAAGGGCTGGGGGATGCAATGTCTAGCCCTGTGATCATGGCCACATCCAGCAGGGTCGGGGTCATAGGGCCATGACCAAACATGAAGCAGTTCAGTGCATCAGACCAGAAGTAGCCGATGGTTTTCGGGATGTTCTCATTCTTCTCAAGAGGAGATAATGATAATGACAGGGCATCGGCTATCCCTATGGTTTCCCAAGTGGCATAGTGGGATTTTGATACTCTATTGTACCATGCCACCCAACCCTCGGGAGGATTAGGCCGGGCTCGCAGCGGCCGGCCCGGAAGTCAGATCTAGGTTCTGACTCACAAAGGGGATTCTGTTAGCTTCGCACGAAATTAACAGGGCAGGACTCTCAGAAGAACGAGGACCGAGGCACATCGAGTTTGCGAGAGAAGGATGTGGCAGAAGAATGTCTGAAACCTAAATTAGTAGCGGAGCGAGACATTAATTCAGGTGTTTGCCATTAATCCCATGTCAAGACGAACGGCGAGAGGAGGTTGAGGATTACCTTCAGTCCGGAAGTCGTGGTATCGGTATTGGATGATTCCGCCATGAGATGCGTTGAAGGAGTTGGGGGCGGCGCGGTCGAGATCTGTGTAGGTGGTTGTGGATTGGAACTGCTCAGGCGGCGATTTGGGGATCTGATTTTGCCTTTTCAGATGGAGGTCGCGGGTTACCGTTTGGAAGGGCGGCTAGGTCGACGTTACTAGTGTTTTTATGATAGAGACCGATGCGATGCCATCGGTTCTTTTTGAAGATTGTGTGACTTTGACTATCGGCAAAACAATTGACTGGAAACGCTTCTTCATTAACAAAGGAGGGTTTTTAACGAAGAGCCGATTGCTCAAGAAAAGCCGATTGCTTGCATACTACTAATGCTATGTCACTAATCCTCGCTGCCCTCGTCGTCGGCATCGTAGGCTGTCACCAGCGCTGCTTCTGGAGAACTCCTCATCACTGCTGCTCCAGTTTTCGACCGGAGCTTCTTCCTCTGCGTCGTCATAGTCAGCTTCACTATCTGCCCAGACACGGAGGCGCTTCGCCGGTGGGTATCCAGTGGAGGAGGAGGGGTTATTCGGCACAGTTTAATAAGGAGAAGCCTAATGGGGGACTTAAAGCCATTGCAGTTTCCAAGGAAATGGTGCTAAAATTATCAAGTTTTGCAAAAAAGGCGAGGAGACAAGACATCATGGTAAAGGATACTGCAACGGTTCTGCCATGACATGACCCGACGAAAGAAAAGCGTAATGATTTTGGAAATGTCATTTCCAAAACCAGGGGGCATGTGTTATCACCATAATTTGACCGAATCAGGGAGGTGGGCCGTAAGGGAGATGGGCTTGAAAGATTACACGTGAAGGATCTCTGAAGCGGCCTTGCACTAAGAATTTGGGCTAGATTGCTCGTGTATCTTTTATTATAGTAGATTGTATCGTAGATTGAAAGTTAGAATCTTACTCGTGCACGGTTTGGTGCACGCCCGCATTAGAAAGTCCGCTGGACTATAAATATGTACCTAGGGTTTATGGAATAAACAACAACCAACGTTCAACCACAAACAAATCTCGGCGCATCGCCAACTCCTTCGTCTCGAGGGTATCTACCGGTAAGCATCATGCTGCCTAGATCGCATCTTGCGATCTAGGCAAGACAAGCCTGCCCACGTTGTTCATGCGTTGCTCGTATCGAAGCCTTTTTGATGGCGAGCAACGTAGTTATCTTAGACATGTTAGGGTTAGCATTGTTTTCCATATTACATGCTATCGTAGTGCAACCCTTGCATGTCTAGCCGCCCTTACACCTATCTTAGGTGTAGGGCGGCACCCCGCTTGATCATAGTTTAGTAGATCTGATCCGTTACGGTTGCTCCTTGTTTCATCAAGGATTAGTTTAACATCCGCAATAGTTAGGCCTTACAAAGGGTTGGAGGATCCAGCGGCGTGTAGGGTGGCGTTTGCTAGCCCTAGAAAGGATGTTCCGGGGATCAACCTCGTGTTGGTTTTTAGGCCCCCGTCTAGGATCGGCTTACGGTCACCGTGCGCGAGCGCGAGGCCCAATCGTGAGTAGGATGATCCGATTATGCGGTGAAAACCCTAAATCGTCGTGGATCTCATTAGCTTTACCTTGATCAAGCAGGACCACCATATATTCGGACACCCCGTCCGGATCATGGGTGGATCGGCTCTTTGAGCCGATTCACAGGATAACCTGAGAGCCGATCGAGGCTCGTATTTAACGTTTACGTGTGTGCCCCTGCAGAAACTAAGCGAGGCATCATCCACACCTTCCCGACCGGGTATAGGTCAGGTGGCACGCCCTTGTGATAAACATCGGACGTGCGACCAGGAGGCTTTGCGGGCCGTCGCTCCGAGGGACCGGGGCCAGCCGCAGCCCTAGTTGTTCCCGGCTCTACGGTGTTGCCCGTCTCTCGCCCGCCGGGGGTTTCGACGTCACCGTAACCGACTCAACATAAAAGTAAAGAGAATGGTCCTTCAAAGAGGAAAGCATCGATTGCTATATTTGTGCTAGAGCTTTTATTTTGAAAACATGAAACAATTTTGTCAACGGTAGTAATAAAGCATATGAGTTATGTAAATTATATCTTACAAGTTGCAAGCCTCATGCATAGTATACTAATAGTGCCCGCACCTTGTCCTAATTAGCTTGGACTACCGGATCTTTGCAATGCACATGTTTTAACCAAGTGTCACAATGGGGTACCTCCATGCCGCCTGTACAAAGGTCTAAGGAGAAAGCTCGCATTTTGGATTTCTCGCTTTTGATTATTCTCAACTTAGACATCCATACCGGGACAACATGGACAACAGATAATGGACTCCTCTTTAATTCATAAGCATGTGGCAATAATTATTATTCTCATATGAGATTGAGGATATGTGTCCAAAACTGAAACTTCCACCATGATTCATGGCTTTAGTTAGCGGCCCAATGTTCTTCTCTAACAATATGCATGCTCCAACCATTAAGGTGGTAGATCTATCTTACTTCGACAAGACGGACATGCATAGCAACTCACATGATATTCAACAAAGAGTAGTTGATGGCGTCCCCGTAAGCATGGTTATCGCACAACAAGCAACTTAATAAGAGATAAAGTGCATAAGTACATATTCAATACCACAATAGTTTTTAAGCTATTTGTCCCATGAGCTATATATTGCAAAGGTGAATGATGGAATTTTAAAGGTAGCACTCAAGCAATTTACTTTGGAATGGCGGATAAATACCATGTAGTAGGTAGGTATGGTGGACACAAATGGCATAGTGGTTGGCTCAAGTATTTTGGATGCATGAGAAGTATTCCCTCTCAATACAAGGTTTAGGCTAGCAAGGTTATTTGAAACAAACACAAGGATGAACTGTGCAGCAAAACTCACATAAAAGACATATTGTAAACATTATAAGACTCTACACCGTCTTCCTTGTTGTTCAAAACTCAATACTAGATGTTATCTAGACTCTAGAGAAACCAAATATGCAAACCAAATTAGCAAGCTCTAAGTGTTTCTTCATTAATGGGTGCAAAGTATATGATGCAAGAGCTTAAACATGAGCACAACAATTGCCAAGTATCAAATTATCCAAGACATTTTAGAATTACTACATGTAGCATTTTCCAATTCCAACCATATAACAATTTAACGAAGAAGAAACTTCGCCATGAATACTATGAGTAGAGCCTAAGGACATACTTGTCCATATGCTACAGCGGAGCGTGTCTCTCTCCCATAAAGTGAATGCTAGGATCCATTTTATTCAAACAAAACAAAAAACAAAAACAAATCGACGCTCCAAGTAAAGTGCATAAGATGTGACGGAATAAAAATATAGTTTCAGGGGAGGAACCTGATAATGTTGTCGATGGAGAAGGGGATGCCTTGGGCATCCCCAAGCTTAGACGCTTGAGTCTTCTTATAATATGCAGGGTTGAACCACCGGGGCATCCCCAAGCTTAGAGCTTTCACTCTCCTTGATCATATTGCATCATACTCCTCTCTTGATCCTTGAAAACTTCCTCCACACCAAACTCGAAACAACTCATTAGAGGGTTAGTGCACAATAAAAATTAACATGTTCAGAGGTGACACAATCATTCTTAACACTTCTGTACATTGCATAAAGCTAACTGGACATTAATGGATCAAAGAAATTCATCCAACATAGCAAAAGAGGCAATGTGAAATAAAAAGGCAGAATCTGTCAAAACAGAACAGTCCGTAAAGATGGATTTTATTAGGCCACCAGACTTGCTCAAATGAAAATGCTCAAATTGAATGAAAGTTGCGTACATATCTGAGGATTATGCACGTAAATTGGCTTAATTTTCTGAGCTACCTACAGGGAGGTAGACCCAGATTCGTGACAAGCAAAGAAATCTGGAACTGCGCAAGTAATCCAAATCTAGTACTTACTTTACTATCAAAGACTTTACTTGGCACAACAAAACATAAAACTAAGATAAGGAGAGGTTGCTACAGTAGTAAACAACTTCCAAGACACAAATATAAAATAAAAATACTGTAGTAAAAACATGGGTTGTCTCCCATAAGCGCTTTTCTTTAACGCCTTTCGCCTAGGCGCAGAAAGTGTAACTCAAGTAACATCGAGAAATGAAGCATCAACATCATAATTTGTTCTAATAATAGAATCATAAGGTAACTTCATTCTCTTTCTAGGGAAGTGTTCCATACCTTTCTTGAGAGGAAATTGATATTTAATATTACCTTCCTTCATATCAATAGTAGCACCAACGGTTCGAAGAAAAGGTCTTCCCAATATAATGGGGCAAGATGCATTGCATTCAATATCCAAGACAAAAAAATCAACGGGGACAAGGTTATTGTTAACCATAATATGAACATTATCAACTCTCCCCAAAGGTTTCTTTTTAGCATTATCAACGAGATTAACATCCAGATAACAATTTTTCAATGGTGGCAAGTCAAGCATATCATAGACTTTTTAGGCATAACGAAATACTTGCACCAAGATCACATAAAGCATTACAATCAAAATCTTTGACTCTCATTTTAATGATGGGCTCCCAACCATCCTCTAGCTTTCTAGGAATAGAAGTTTCAAGTTTTAGTTTCTCTTCTCTAGCTTTTATGAGAGCATTTGTAATATGTTTTGTGAAAGCCAAGTTTACAGCGCTAGCATTGGGACTCTTAGCAAGTTTTTGCAAGAACTTTATAACTTCAGAGATGTGGCAATCATCAAAATCTAAATCATTACAATCTAAAGCAATGGGATTATCATCCCCAAGGTTGGAAAAAATTTCAGCAGCTTTATCACGAGTGCAGATTCAGCAGCTTTAGCAGCTTCAGTAATTTTGCGCGCTTTGCACTAGGAGTAGAAGCATTGCCAACACCAATTATTTTACCATTGATAGTAGGAGGTGCAGCAACATATGAATCATTAGCATTGCTAGTGGTGGTAATAGTCCAAACTTTAGCTACATTTTCCTCTTTAGCTAGTTTTTCATTTTCTTCTCTAACCCACCTAGCACGCTAGTTCAGCCATTAATCTTATATTCTCATTAATTCTAACTTGGATGGCATTTGCTGTAGTAACAATTTTATTTTCAATATCCCTATTAGGCATAACTTTCGATTTCAAAAGATCAACATCGGAGGCAAGACTATCAACTCTAGAAGCAAGAATATCAATTTTATTGAGCTTTTCCTCAACATGATTTGTTAAAGGCAGTTTGCGTACTAATAAATTCTTTAAGCATAGCTTCAAGTCCAGGGGGTGTATTCCTATTATTGTTGTAAGAATTCCCATAAGAATTAGCATAACTGTTACCATTATTATAAGGATATGGCCTCTAGTTATTACTAGAGTTGTTCCGATAAGCATTGTTGTTGAAATTATTATTTTTAATGAAGTTTACGTCAACATGTTCTTCTTGAGCAACCAATGAAGCTAATGGAACATTATTAGGATCAACATTAGTCCTATCATTCGCAAGCATAGACATAATAGCATCAACCTTATCATTCAAGGAAGAGGATTCTTCAACAGAATTTACCTTCTTACCTTGTGGAGCTCTTTCCGTGTGCCATTCAGAGTAATTAACCATCATATTATCAAGAAGCTTTGTTGCTTCACCAAGAGTGATGGACATAAAGGTACCTCCAGCAGCTGAATCCAATAAATTCCGCGAAGAAAAATTTAGTCCTGCATAGAAGGTTTGGATGATCATCCAAGTAGTCGATCCATGGGTTGGGCAATTTTTAACCGGAGATTTCATTCTTTCCCAAGCTTGAGCAACATGTTCATTATCCAATTGTTTAAAATTCATTATGCTACTCCTCAAAGATATAATTTTAGCAGGGGGATAATATCTACCAATAAAAGCATCCTTGCATTTAGTCCAGGAATCAATACTATTCTTAGGCGGAGATAGCAACCAATCTTTAGCTCTTCCTCTTAATGAGAAAGGAAACAATTTTAATTTTATAATGTCACCATCTACATCTTTATACTTTTGCATTTCACACAATTCAACAAAATTATTGAGATGGGCAGCAGCATCATCGAACTAACACCTGGAAAATTGCTCTCGCATAACAAGATTCAAGAAAGCGGGTTTAATTTCAAAGAATTCTGCTGTAGTAGCAGGTGGAGCAATAGGTGTGCATAGGAAATCATTATTATTTGTGCTAGTGAAGTCACACAACTTAGTATTTTCAGGGGTAGCCATTTTAGCAGTAGTAAATAAAGCAAACTAGATAAAGTAAATGCAAGTAAACTAATTTTTTGTGTTTTTGATATAGAGTGCAAGACAGTAAATAAAGTAAAACTAGCAACTAATTTTTTTTGTTTTGATATAATGCAGCAAACAAAGTAGTAAATAAAATAAAGCAAGACAAAAACAAAGTAAAGAGATTGGGAAGTGGAGACTCCCCTTGCAGCGTGTCTTGATCTCCCCGGCAACGGCGCTAGAAAAAGAGCTTGATGGCGTGTATTTCACACGTTCGTTGGGGAACCCCAAGAGGAAGGTATGATGCGCACAGCAGCAAGTTTTCCCTCAGAAAGAAACCAAGGTTTATCGAACCAGGAGGAGCCAAGAAGCACGTTGAAGGTTGATGGCGGCGGGATGTAGTGCGGCGCAACACCAGGGATGCCGGCGCCAACGTGGAACCCGCACAACACAACCAAAGTACTTTGCCCCAACGAAACGAGTGAGGTTGTCAATCTCACCGGCTTGCTGTAACAAAGGATTAACCGTATTGTGTTGAAGATGATTGTTTGCAGAGAAAACAGGTAAAAACAAGTATTGCAGATAGATTTGTATTTCGAGTATTAAAGAATGGACCGGGGTCCACGAGTTCACTAGAGGTGTCTCTCCCATAAGATAAAAGCATGTTGGGTGAACAAATTACAGTCGGGCAATTGACAAATAGAGAGGGCATAACAATGCACATACATGTCATGATAAGTACAGTGAGATTTAATTGGGCATTACGACAAAGTACATAGACCGCCATCCAATCGCATCTATGCCTAAAAAGTCCACCTTCGGGTTATCGTCCGACCCCCTCCGGTATTAAGTTGCAAAGCAACGGACAATTGCATTAAGTATGGTGCGTAATGTAATCAACAACTACATCCTCGGACATAGCGCCAATGTTTTATCCCTAGTGGCAACAAGACACAGCACAACCTTAGAACTTTCATCACATCGTCCCGGTGTGTCAATGCGGCATGAACCCACTATCGAGCATAAATACTCCCTCTTGGAGTTAAGAGCAAAAACTTGGTCGAGCCTCTACTAATAACGGAGAGCATGCAAGATCATAAACAACACATATGTAATAACTTGATAATTAACATAACATGGTATTCTCTATCCATCGGATCCCGACAAACACAACATAGAGTATTACGGATAGATGATCTTGATCATGTTAGGCAGCTCACAAGATCCAACAATGAAGCACAATGAGGAGAAGACAACCATCTAGCTACTGCTATGGACCCATAGTCCAGGGGTGAACTACTCACTCATCACTCCGGAGGCGACCATGGCGGTGTAGAGTCCTCCGGGAGATGAATCCCCTCTCCGGCAGGGTGCCGGAGGAGATCTCCGAGAATCCCCCGAGATGGGATTGGCGACGGCGGCGTCTCCGGAAGGTTTTCCGTATCGTGGTTTTTTCGCCTCGGGGGTTTCGCGACGGAGGCTTTAAGTAGGCGGAAGGGCGAGTCGGAGGGCCGACGAGGGGCCCACACCACGTGGCGGCGCGGCCCCCTTGGCCGCGCCGCCTTGTGGTTTGGCCACCTCGTGGCCCCACTTCGTATGCTCTTCGGTCTTCCGGAAGGTTCGTGGCAAAATAGGACCCCGGGTCTTCGTTTCGTCCAATTCCGAGAATATTTCGTTACTAGGATTTCGAAACCAAAAACAGCAGAAAACAGAACTGGCTCTTCGGCATCTTGTTAATAGGTTAGTTCCAGAAAATGCACGAATATGACATAAAGTGTGCATAAAACATGTAGGTATCATCAATAATATGGCATAGAACATAAGAAATTATCGATACGTCGGAGACGTATCAATAACAATTCACCAACTTGCCTCCAAGCACACTTAAGATTACACCCACCAAGAGTACGGTGGCCTCCCTAAAGGCCTTATCCTCATCAGGAGAAAGCGAACTTCTCGGAGTACCAGCTGGCATGCGTATACCATATCGGGTACTCAGTATTACCATCCCTGGTGCAAAATCCAAGAAGGAATAGGCGAAGGCCCAACCGACATGGAGTCGAAGCCCAATACATGTCAGAATAGGAAAATTAGGCCCATATCGGGTGACCGACTTATACGATGTAATTACTCCTCGAGGTGGACTCTGAGACCTAGCCTAATATATAAAGGCTTAGGAGGAGCCACCGAGGGGGATAAATTCATGGACACAATACACCATAGAACCCTAGATCTTGAGTAATACAATCTCAGCGATTCGCCCTTGATCATTGATGCGCGTAATTGACACGTCCGTTGGGAACCCTGATGACCCACAAGTATAGGGGGTGTATCGTAGTATCTTCGATAAGTAAGAATGTCGATCCCAACGAGGAGCAGAAGGTGTTGACAGGCAGTTTTGATGAAGGATTCACTGTAAATGCTCACAGACAAGTATTCAGGGGGTTTTGATGTAACAGATGAATAAAGTACGAATAAGTAAAATGCGAGAGAAATAATTGCAGCGAGTGGCCCAATCCTTTTTAGCACAAAGGACAAGCCGGTTTGTTTACTTATAATGACCAAACGTTCTCGAGGACACACGGGATTTTAGTCTAGTGCTTTCGCTACATACAGTTGATTAATCTTCATTGTTTTGATAAGTGTTGTGTGGGTGAACCTATGCTAATGTACCGCCCTTCCTAGGACTAATACATACTTGTGATTATACCCCTTGCAAGCATCCGCAACTACAAGAAAGTAATTAAGATAAATCTAACCACAACCTTAAACTCTGAGATCCTGCGATCCCTCCTGCATCGATATACCAACGGGGGTTTAGGTTTCTGTCACTCTGGCAACCCCGCCAATTGGCAAACGAGTACAAGATGCATTCCCCTAGGCCCATAAATGGTGAAGTGTCGTGTAGTCGACGTTCACACGACACCACTAGAAGAATAACACCACAACTTAAATATCATAACATTGAATATTACTCAACCATAGTTCACTACTAACAATTAGAATTCACCCATGTCCTCAAGAACTAAACGAACTACTCACGAGACATCATATGGAACATGATCAGAGGTGATATGATGATGAATAACAATCTGAACATAAACCTTGGTTCAATGGTTTCACTCAATAGCATCAATAACAAGTAGAAATCGAGTACCGGAGAGTTTCCCCTATCAAACAATCAAGATCAAACCCAAATTGCTACAGCGGTGACGATGTCCAGCGGTGGAGATGGCGGTGATGATGGTGGAGATGATGATGATGATGGTGATGGAGATGATGTCCAGCTCGATGGCGGTGACGATGGCGTCGATTTCCCCCTCCGGGAGGGAATTTCCCCGGCGGATTCCTGCCCGCCGGAGAGCTCTTTTCTCTCTCGGTGTTCTCCGCCCCGCGAGGCGGCCGTAACCCTTCGTGAGGATTCCTCTCGTGGCTTAGGTCTTCGGGACGAAGGGTTTCGCGAAGAAAAGGAGGCGAAAGAGGCCGAGGGGCCCCACACCACATGGTGGCGCGGCCGAGCCATGGGCCGCGCCACCCTATGGTGTGGGCCCACCCCGGGTCCAGCTCGGCTCCCCCTCTCGGCTTCCTCCGTCATCCGGAAAAATAGGATTTTACGTAAAACTTCCTTCCACAGTTGATCTTCCGAAATATTGCATCCTGACGGTGCTTTTTCCAGTGAGAATCCGGCTCCGGTGCTCGATCTCCAAATAATCATGAAACATGCAAAATAGATGAAATAACATAAGTATTGTGTCCCAATATGAAATATATCAATGAATAACGACAAATTATGATATAAAATAGTGATGCAAATTGGACGTATCAACTCCCCCAAGCTTAGACTTCGCTTGTCCCCAAGCGAAACTGAACTCTGTAAACAGGTCCACATGTTTATGGAGTGAAGAGTCGATAAATAAAATACGGGCAAGAAGCATCATATTCATTCACACAAGACATTATAGTAAACAATTTCCTCCTACAACTCAACTTGAAACAAGTATAAGGTAATCACAAATAAAGGTGCATAAGGAATCATAATTGGTGATGGCAAACTTTGTTCTTGGTCAGAGAACAGTTAACAGATTATACTTTATCTATTGAGCAGCGCTCTCATATTAAAGCTTATGGTAAACTTGCATACTCAATCATATTAATCATTAATGACTTTCAAAGCTATATTCATTCAAGGTAAAACTCGTACTAAACAAGAAAGAGTAAAGACATGATGAAGCAAATCACAATATAATGGTTTGATCACAACAACTCAAATGCTTGCTTGAGATGGAGGGAAATAGGTTTACTGACTCAACATAAAGTAAAAGACGAGGCCCTTCGCAGAGAGAAGCGAGAGATTAAATCATGTGCTAGAGCTTTTTCGGTTTTGAAATCATATAAAGAGAATAAAAGTAAAGTTTTGAGAGGTGTTTGTTGTTGTCAACGATCGGTAGCGGGTACTCTAACCCCCTTGCCAAACAAAACCCCCAAAGAGCGGCTCCCATGAAGGACGTTATCTCTACCAGCAAGGTAGATCATCCCTCTTCTCTTTTGTTTACACATGTATTTTAGTTTATTTAAGGGTGACACTCCCCCAACCTTTGCTTACACAAGCCATGGCTAACCGAATCCTCGGGTGCCTTCCAACAATCTCATACCATGGAGGAGTGTCTATTGCAAAATTAAGTTGCTTACTGATGAATCAGGGCAAAACATGTGAAGAGAATCATTAATGAAAGTTGATTAATTGGGGCTGGGAACCCCGTTGCCGGCTCTTATTGCAAAATTATAGGATAAGTGGATGAAGCCACTAGTCCTTTAGTGGAGGCTGCCTAACAAGATTGAAAGATAAAACACCACATACTTCCTCATGAGCTATAAAACATTGACACAAATAAGAAGTAGTAAGTTTTGAATTGTTTAAAGGTAGCACATGAAGTATTTACTTGGAATGGCAGACAATACCATGCAGTAGGTAGATATGGTGGACACAAATGACATAGGTTTGGGCTAAGGTTTGGATGCACGAGAAGTATTCCCTCTCAGTACAGGTCTTTGGCTAGCAAGGTTAATTAGCAAGCATAAGAGTTGAGGGAAACAAACAAATATACATGTGATAGAAACAATCATGCATCTTACTCGTAAGCACAAACAGTTTTAACTTTTAGAATACTAAGCTAAGAACTGATAAGAAAGATAATAACATCTTCTACATTTGTTTCCTCTATTCTTCTAAAACTCAAAGTGTTGTTGCTATTGACCATTGCTAAGTTTGCCAAAACCAAATAGATTTACTTAATGCTCCCAGAGTGGTACCAATACTAAAATCAAGATCAATCATATAGTAGAAATTGCAAACTAAAATAAGGTGTGCAATATGTAAATGATAAGACTTCTCATTAATATTCCATAACGATAACTCACACCAAGGGATACACAGACAAACTAGAGGGGAGATACTTCCACACTGCAACCCATCTCATACGATAACTTCCCTACTCATGATATGACACTACTTGATAGTAAAAGTAAAAGGTAGTGATAATGTGATACCGCGGCACTCCCCCAAGCTTGGAACAAACCAAGGGGATGCCAATACCGACGATGAATTACTCCTTTGGTGATGGTGGTGATGAATTCCCGTCTTCAGACTTCCAAGATAGAGGCTCTCCATCGACAAATGACATCTTGGTCTCGGGAATCCTGAAACTAGCAGCACGGCTTATATGTTTAAACCTGTTTTCATACTCACAGTTCTGATTATGAATGTCATAGAGTTGAGCTTGGAGTTTGTTGGTGGTGTCGTGAAGTGAGAGGATGTCGCCCCATAGCTTTGCAGTTTCCTTCTCCTTTGGGACCCTGAACATCTTTGATCTGCAGTTTTCCCTCGACGAGCATCAACTCCTTTGGGTGCATCCTCAGCTCCTCCATGTACAAGTTGCCAACATCCTTGCAGGAGCTGTCCTTCGGAGTTCCCGATGAAGACATGATGGCTCTAGATCTAAAACAAATCCTGGCAGAAACAACTCGAAACAAAACACGTCGAGAGAACGATATACGGACCTCCAGGGGTCCGGGGGATTTTATAATAAAAATTTTCAGATCAAACGGAAAGTACCAGGTCGAACCAGAGTCGGAAAGGAGCGACGAGGCGGTGCCACCATAGGTCGGCGCGGCCAGGCTGGGGCCCGCGCCGGCCTGTGGTGTCACGCCCTCGTGCGTCTTTTCCACTCCGTTTCGATCTCGTAATTTTTCATATTTTCCAAAAACAACAAAAATAATGTTCGGAAAGTAAATCGCGAACTTTTCATTACCAGTTCTTGTTACCTATTCAAAGTTGAGTTCACGCGGATCGTCAATTTGTCCTTTGATGAAAGCCTCCGGTGTTTCCACTCGAATAATATCAACATCAACATTATAAGAATCACCCGAGATATAATGCTTGAGTCTTTGTCCATTCACCACTTGCGTAGCATTGCCTTGGAGACAGCTAATTTTAATTGCTCCCGAACGATACACCTCCTCAACAACATACGGTCCTTCCCATTTCGAGAGTAATTTCCCTGCAAAGAATCTGAGACGAGACCGATACAATAGGACTTTATCCCCAATATTAAACTCTCTTTTGATGATCCTTCTATCATGCCATTTTTTAACTTTTTCTTTAAAGAGTTTAGCATTTTCATAAGCTTCACTTCTCCATTCATCTAAAGAACTTAATTGTAGCAACCTCTTATCACCGGCAAGTTTAGGATCTTTATTTAATTCTCTAACAGCCCGATAAGCTTTGTGTTCTAGTTCCAAAGGTAAATGACAAGCTTTTCCGTAAACCATTTTATAAGGTGACATTCCCATGGGGTTTTTATAAGCAGTTCTATAAGCCCATAGTGCGTCTTTCAATTTACTAGCTCAATTCTTTCTAGATTTATTAACGGTTTTCTGCAAGATAGATTTAATTTCTCTATTTGATAGTTCTACTTGACCACTACTTTGAGGGTGATAAGCGGAAGCAATTCTATGATTAATACCATACTTAGCAAGAGTTTTTCTAAAACCTCCATGAATAAAATGAGAACCTCCATCGGTCATAA
>NC_061508.1:267180249-267196070 GCF_022539505.1 Lolium rigidum
CTGCGATCCCCTATACTTGTGGGTCATCAACGCTCCAAGCAAAGCACATAAGATGTGATGGAATAAAAATATAGTTTCAGGGGAGGAACCTGATAATGTTGTCGATGAAGAAGGGGATGCCTTGGGCATCCCCAAGCTTAGACGCTTGAGTCTTCTTAAAATATGCAGGGGTGAACCACCGGGGCATCCCCAAGCTTAGAGCTTTCACTCTCCTTGATCATATTGTATCATCCTCCTCTCTTGATCCTTGAAAACTTCCTCCACACCAAACTCGAAACAACTCATTAGAGGGTTAGTGCATAATAAAAATTCACATGTTCAGAGGTGACATAATCATTCTTAACACTTCTGGTCATTGCACAAAGCTACTGGACATTAATGGAACAAAGAAATTCATCCATCATAGCAAAAGAGGCAATGCGAAATAAAAGGCAGAATCTGTCAAAACAGAACAGTCCGTAAAGATGGATTTTATTGAGGCACCAGACTTGCTCAAATGAAAATTCCCAAATTGAATGAAAGTTGCGTACATATCTGAGGATCGCGCACGTAAATTGGCATATTTTTCTGAGCTACCTACAGAGAGGCAGGTCGAAATTCGTGACAGCAAAGAAATCTGTTTCTGCGCAGTAATCCAAATCTAGTATGAACCTTACTATCAAAGACTTTACTTGGCAAAACAATGCACAAAACTAAGATAAGGAGAGGTTGCTACAGTAGTAAACAACTTCCAAGACTCAAATATAAAATAAAAGTACTGTAGTAAAAACATGGGTTGTCTCCCATAAGCGCTTTTCTTTAACGCCTTTCAGCTAGGCGCAGAAAGTGTATATCAAGTATTATCAAGAGATGCAGCATCGATATCATAAGCTCCCCATATGTAGTGGTACTAAGGGCTTTTTCAATTTTAGGCCTATAATAATATTTTTTTGGTTTAGGCACTTTAGAGACATACATAAACTTTTGCTCCTTACCCACATAAGCTTTCTCTCTAAACTTTATAGATGAAAAGGTTGAACCCAATGTTCCCATAGCCTCTTCAAGTTCACTAATCCTTTGGGTTTGATTATCATGGATAGCACAAGATTCTAAGATGGTGATTCTCTCATTCATTCCACCTAGAGATTTATCAAGTTTATCAGTGCTATCAAGTAGTGCTCCCAAAGTAGTATCAATATTTGGAAGGTTTTGCTCTATGGTTTCCAACTTTTTCATGACATCTTCAAGAGAGGTTTCAATTTTAACTTCATTAACAGGTGGTGTTCCAAATAAACTCTCAATAATGCAACTAGCTTCTAAAGCGAGGAGCGCCTAGGAAGTTACCTTCCGCGAGACAATCAAGAACATACCTATTCCAGCTAGAGATACCAACATAAAAATTCTCGAGTAGGATAGTGGTGGAGTGTTTCTTAGTGCACCTATTATGGGCATCACTAATTCTATACCAAGCATCTTTTAAACATTCTCCCCCTTGTTGCTTAAACGAACGAACTTCAACTTCAGGATTACTCATTTTAGCAGTAGTAAATAAAGCAAACTAGATGAAATAAATGCAAGTAACTAATTTTTTTGTGTTTTTGATATAGAGAACAAGACAGTAAATAAAGTAAAGCTAGCAACTATTTTTTTTGTATTTTGATATAATGCAGCAAACAAAGTAGTAAATAAAATAAAGCAAGACAAAAACAAAGTAAAGAGATTGGATTGTGGAGACTCCCTTGCAGCGTGTCTTGATCTCCCCAAGCAACGGCGCCGAAAAAAGAGCTTGATACGCGTACAGCACGCGTCCGTTGGGAACCCCAATAGGAAGGTGTGATGCGTACGGCGGCAAGTTTTCCCTCGATAAGAAACCAAGGTTTATCGAACCAGGAGGAGCCAAGAAGCACGTCGAAGGTTGATGGCGGCGGGATGTAGTGCGGCGCAACACCAGGGATTCCGGCACCAACGTGGAACCTGCACAACACAACCAAAGTACTTTGCCCCAACGAAACAATGAGGTTGTCAATCTCACCGGCTTGCTGTAACAAAGGATTAGATGTATAGTGTGGATGATGATTGTTTGCAGAAAACAGTAGAACAAGTATTGCAATAGATTGTATTCAATGTAAAAGAATGGACCGGGGTCCACAGTTCACTAGAGGTGTCTCTCCCATAAGATAAATAGCATGTTGGGTGAACAAATTACAGTCGGGCAATTGACAAATCGAGAGAGCGTGACAATGCACATACATGATATGATAAGTATAGTGAGATTTAATTGGGCATTACGACAAAGTACATAGACCGCTATCCAGCATGCATCTATGCCTAAAAAGTCCACCTTCGAGGTTATCATCCGAACCCCTTCCAGTATTAAGTTGCAAACAACAGACAATTGCATTAAGTATGGTGCGTAATGTAATCAATAACTACATCCTCGGATATAGCATCAATGTTTTATCCCTAGTGGCAACATCACATCCACAACCTTAGAACTTTCCATCACCGTCCCGCATTTAATGGAGGCATGAACCCACTATCGAGCATAAATACTCCCTCTTGGAGTTAAGAGTAAAAACTTGGCCGAGCCTGTACTAATAACGGAGAGCATGCAAGATCATAAACAACACATAGGTAATAGATTGATAATCAACATAACATAGTATTCTCTATCCATCGGATCCCGACAAACACAACATATAGCATTACAGATAGATGATCTTGATCATGTTAGGCAGCTCACAAGATCCGACAATGAAGCACATGAGGAGAAGACGACCATCTAGGTACTGCTATGGACCCATAGTCCAGGGGTGAAATACTCACTCATCACTCCGGAGGCGACCATGGCGGTGAAGAGTCCTCCGGGAGATGATTCCCCTCTCCGGCAGGTGCCGGAGGCGATCTCCGAATCCCCGAGATGGGATTGGCGGCGGCGGCGTCTCTGAAGGTTTTCCGTATCGTGGCTCTCGGTACTGGGGGTTTCGCGACGAAGACTATATGTAGGCGGAAGGGCAGGTCAAGAGGCGACGCGAGGGGCCCACACAACAGGGCCGCGCGGGCCCCTTGCTGGCCGCGCCGCCCTGTTGTGGCGGCGCCTCGTGGCTCCACTTCGTGATTCCTTCGGTCTTCTGGAAGCTTCGTGCAAAAATAGGACCCTGGGCGTTGATTTCGTCCAATTCCGAGAATATTTCCTTACTAGGATTTCTGAAACCAAAAACAGCAGAAAACAACAATCGGCTCTTCGGCATCTCGTCAATAGGTTAGTGCCGGAAAATGCATAAATATGACATAAAGTATGCATAAAACATGTAGATATCATCAATAATGTTGCATGGAACATAAGAAATTATCGATACATCGGAGACGTATCATACACCGCCTATTCACCCCCCCTCTAGGCGACGTCCTAGAACATTCAAAAGTGTTTTTTGATGCCTTTCAAAAAGGGAAATTGGACATTGGGAGGTTGAATCATGGAATAATTACTCTCATTCCAAAATTATTAGGTACATGTGGAATTTAAAAGTTTAGACCAACCTGTCTATTATAAAAGACTAACCAAATTAATAGCTAATAGACTGGGTTCGGTTATTCAAAAATTTATTGCTAATACACAAACTACATTCATTAAAGGCGGATTATTATGGAAGGCATCGTGTTTCTTCATGAAAAATTCACGAGTTTCACCACAAGAATTTGTTAGTGGTGCTTTTCAAATTGATTTTGAAAACCTATGAAAAAAGTCAACTGGGATTTCATACACCTGATGATGCAAGCCAAAGGCTTCAAAGATTTGTTCTTTGGTTGGGTGATGAAATCAATCAGAGGTGGGAGAGTTGAAATCAAAGTAAATGACCAGATTGGCACCTACTTTCCAACTTACGCTGGAGTTACATAAGGTGATCCATTGTCACTAATCCTCTTTGATGTGGTTGCTGATGGATTAGCTATGATGCTTGAACAAGCACATGACCAAGATCATATTCATTGGCTAGATCCTCATTTGGTGGATGGAGTTTTGTGTATATTGCAATATCCAAATGATAGTATCCTTCTACTTGAAACAATCTAGAGAATGTAAGAAATATCAAATACATCTTGTCTGTGTTTGAATAGATATCTAGGATGAAAATTAATTTCCATAAGATAAAATTTTATTTCCTTGGGGAGGCAGTTGCAATAGAAGAGCAACACAGACACTTGTATTTCCACAAAATCCTATGATATGTCTATGTATGCTTGTAGATGAAAAGAGGCTTGCAAAATCACAATGGAGACCACTTGATGATAAATTTGGAAATAAGCTAGTTAGCTAGAAAGGGAAGAAGATTTCTGCGGGAGGCACAGTAGTTTTGGTTGATGCTTGTCTTAGTAGCATAACTTTATATGTGTGGTATTTCATGGAAGCACCAAAAGCCTAAGAAATGGGGTATACAAATAAAAATAATGGTATGACATGAGCTGGATATGATAAGAATAAATATCACTTATTAATTGGTAGACTATATGTTTGCCAAAAGATTTGAAGGCTTGGGTTAGAATTGAAAACTATGAATAAAACTCCGTTGTGAAAATAACTATGGAAGTTAGAGAATTCTGATGGAACTTGGCAAGAACTATTGAAGAGGAACTACTAAATAGTCAAGTTCTTTCCCAGGCCAATGTCGAGCTACACCTCTGGCCCATCGGAATTACTTTAGGGAGTTCATTATTGTCAGCAGAGTGAAGGAGGACTTGTATTTGATTTCTAAGAACTTTTTATGTGTGTGGGTGGGGGGAGTTTAGTGAGTGGAATGGATAATTGTCACTCTCACCATCAAGTATTTTCACCTGAGATCTGATTGAGGTTTCCCATATAGATTTCTCTAGAATACGAAAGTTCTTTTGAAAGTCACAATATTTATGTGCTTTCTTCTCAAACATAGTATCTTGAATAAATTATTAGAAGAGGATGGTGTAACATCCAAGGACTTAGGACAAATGAGGGGTAGATTTAGAAAAGGTTTGTGCATCGCATCACAAAACAGGGGAAATTTTCACGCTTAATTGCATAAAACCTAAGAGGGATCGAGGTTTCTCTCTCGTTGCAGCTAGGGTTTAGTGTAACGAGAGTGCGATGAATTTTGACATGATCTCTTTTGAAATTAGGGTTTTGGAGGGGATTTGAATTTTATTTAATATTCAAATTTGAATTCTAAACAATGATTGAATATGAGAAACTATCATATCAAATGAAATAATAATTCATAACTCAAATTCAAATAAGATTCATACAACACAAATCCAAAATGGATATTCACATTTTACATAAAGCTTAGAAGTAAAACCTTGAGCTTTATTGATAAGCTCACACACACATACATTGTCTTTACAATATTCAGTATACATGAATTAAAAGGAATCTGATAAAATAAATAAATGAAGATTACAATTTACGAACTAAAAATAAAATCCCAAACTAAGTTTCTCGAATCTTCTTGTTCCTGTATCTTCTCCAGTCTTGAATTCCTGCACACACCAAACAAACATACCCAAATTGAAATAAAACAAGTGGGAAATGCCACTGGTCAGTTGCAAAGTGGGTAGATAATCACAAACCAGCCAGAGCTGATCCACTGTGGTTCAAGTTTCCACCCCAAGCCCACACACAGCTCACTAGGAGCATTGCATGCTCTCCAACACATACCACAAGCACATTCACCCAGTGAACCCAGGCCTGTGTGTCAAGCCCTGGTAGCAGTAAAGCTAATACAAATAGACAGTTATAGATGGTGGAGCAGCCTCAATCGACACACCTCACCAGAAATAAGAACACAAGGAACAACAACAAATATTCATAGCTGTTCTTCAACAAAAACACATCTAGAAGGAGCGAATGGAGGGATAAATCACGAATCAACCAGAAGCTAGGAGGAGAAGGGCAAGCTGATCAAGATCAACTAGCAAAAGACCACCACATCAACTTAATACTTTGTCTAGGAGCTAGAGCAAGGTATAATGAATACCTGGAGGGGATCTTGAGGATCAAATCCATATTTTTGCATGCTCAGAAAACACCAGTGAGCAGAAGCTCATAAGGGATTATCATCACTTGGTCTATACCAAGTGATGCTAGCAGCAGGAAGAGCAACCAGAGACTTATGCTATCCAGAGGCTAGTTTGTGCAAGTAGGGAATAATAGACGCACAACTAGCAAACCACCAGATAAGTATCCAGTCACTAGAAGCTACAAACACCACCTAGCATCACTAGCCCATTTAAACCATCAGAAATTAGTATTTTCTTCTTAAAACAATTCACAGTGGCATTCATATACATGATCCTACTGTGAAGGATTCCATTTAATTAAACCAACCATTTTTATCCATCTATGTGAGCAACCGGTAGCAGTAGCAAGTGCTACCGAGGTCACATCAAACACCAAGCTAGTCACATCAAAAGAACAAGTCATCATCACCTTGCAAAAGGTTCAGACTCATGATTTATGTCCAACAAGTGTTGGTAATCAATCAAATCCATTCAATTATGATTGAATTATCACCAAAAAATAGTTCATCAATTAATGGTTCTAGTAACCATTCACAAACCAATAAGCATCCATGATTCAGTAAGCAACAATAGCATAACAATTTATCCAGATAGGCAGTAGCCATAGCAACCAGGCAACAACAACATAGAAGTGCCAATAGTATAGTACCAGAAGCACTACAGTTTATATTCTTGAATAAACGTGCTTCTATAAGCATTAGCAGCTCACCAGTGCATGGTGAGCAGCAGCAGAGAGGTATACATAGCTGTAACAGCTTAGGTAAAGCAACATAGTAGATTGGCAATATTCCAGTAAGCTAACCACTAGCAAGAAGGCCTCCAAATGAAGTATTTGGAGTAGGTGTAGTTCACAACAACAACCATAACCATTAGCATAGCGAGCTACTGCTAGCAGCCGGTGTTCATATGAACACTAGATAAAGCCACACGGGCATGATCAAGCTAGAACCAACTGCAAGTGCTAGTAACTAACCATAGGAAGGAATAAAGAGCAATAGCAATAGGCCTAACAACATAGGGAGCAATATAACATGGCCAGTGGCCAGTAGAGGTGCAACAACTGGCCAGGACAGTAGCTAGAGCCTAGAGAAGGAAGAGGGTAGAGGAGAGCGGAGAAGGAGAGAATTCGTGTGCCTAGCGAAGCACCTGGCAGCGTCCGTGGCAGCACGGTGGCACATGCCGGTCACGGCGGCGCCAAACTACGACCTATCCGGTACTGACCAAGCACCGTCACCATCAGCGCACTGTCGACCATCACCAACTCGTCGAGGAGCACCAGATCACGGGGATTGCCGAGGTCACGGGAATGCTAGCCACATGTAGGGTTGCGTGCGAGCGGAGGAGGCGACGTGCATCAGATCAACGTGGATATAAAGGAGCGGCGCGACGAGGAGCGTAGATTGGTACCGCCGGCGTGGCCTATAGCTATCGGAGGTGGCCGGAGTGTGCCGGGGACGGCGGAGGCGATTTGAGTCGCAAGAGCGTGCGAGGGGATTAGGGTTAGGGTTTCAGGTGAGGGAGAGGAGAGAGTGAGGCCGGTGGGCGGAGCCGTGGTGGGATGGGCTGGTCGCGTGAGGGGCATTTTTGTCCTTTCACATCCATTTTTAATTCTTTAAACTCCAAAAATTGCAAACAGGCCCTAAATACACTCTAAAAATTCAATAAAAAAATAATACATTAAAAATATTCCTTAATCAAAATATAACTTAAAGAAAAATAACCATGACTATTTTGGTTAAAAGATTTCAATAAACTTTTAATTATAAATTTAAATATTTAAATAGAAGTATTTGCTTAAAAATAAAATCAAGGAAACTTTAAATATTTCTTGAATAAGTTTGAACTCAAATACTTAAAAAAAACTAATTTCTTTAACCTAAGTATTTATTTTTCTAAAAAGAAATTATAATTGCTTAAATAAAATTCCTTATGGAATTATAAATCATTAAAATTCACCATAGAAAGGATTTAATAATCAAATTAAACCTTAATGCATCATTTGAATCTTTGTAACATTGTCCGTACCGAACAATGATGCTTCTTTTCAGAACCCAGGTCCAGATTCCATCCAAACCCTCGAACTACACTATCTCGCAGTCTCCAGGCAAGTTCACCCCTTAATCATGCCATGTTGATTACTTTCTATCATTTTACTCGCAAAGCAATATACTTATCACTCCTGCATTGAAAATGAAATGTCACTTTTACAACTATGAATATGAATATGTGGAACCATGTTATGTGTTGATGGTGGAGGTTGCACTGCAAGAGTTCTATACATCTAGGACTAATAACCAATGCCATCTAGTGATTGTAGCACCGTACATATCGCGTTAACCATAAGATCTATAATGGACTTAATCTCCCCATCAGTGTGGATGAAGGACGCTCTACCGTCTATGATGGATTGTCCATAGCATATCGGGGGTAAAGCCGTATTAACGGGAGATGCCTACCGGAGATATGTGAGTGGACAAAAGGGTGGATATGCAGGGTCGCGGAGAAGACATTGATTGGCTTGGTTCTTATACTGGCCTTACACCAAGGAAGTGTGGACGGGAAGGTACCCCCGGTTGGCAACAAGGATAAGTTCTCTTATGAGAAAAATAACCCACCTCTCCAGAGTGTATCAAATTGTGGCTTGTCACTCCCTGTTTCGGGAAGGGAACTACGAACACGGAAGGAAAGGAACTTCGTGAAGTTCTGGTCAACCTGTGAAGACTGGCGGGCATTGACCTGAGATCTTCTGATCAATGGTTGTAGCTAGTGCATCAAACACCTTTTCTTTTGAACTTGTTGAGTACCCATGTACTCACCTTTACTTCTAAACCCTTGCTATACTATGAGATCGAAGATGAGGCCTACACCAGAGCACCTGGAGGTGAATACGAGGTGGTCTACGAGGAGCCAGACTTGTCTGGAGGTGTTGAAGGAGTGGACTATATGGAATAGTCTACGGCACCGAAGAAGTGGAGGCAGAAGAGTAGTGTTATGCAATAGGCATAGTTGAGTCGAGCAGCGTAGTGGCTTACCTAACTAAGTTGCTGAGCTCTCATGATGTCTACCTTAGTAGTTTATGAGTTGTAAAAGTACTTCGAACCCATTTGGAGTCTAAGTGGTGTTCTCATTGGACCTGTGAGAATACCAAGGTGTTGTGAACTTATGATTTTTAATAATAATGTGTGATGTTTAAGACATGCAATGTTTCTGTTGTACCACTCTGAGGGATGTGATATTTGTGAAGAAACCCCTTCATAAGTATCATATCAACGAATTATATATTATAACATGTAGTGGTATGATGGGTCACCGCAGATGGATAGGGAATGATCAGTGCCACTTTTGTGGGTAGAAGGAGACTGTTGATCATCTTTTGTTTTAGAGCTCTTTGGCTAAACTGGTGTGGCAAGTTTTCATATATGCACTAGGTCTGGTTAGACCTCATAAAAGTGCAGAAGACCTTGCTGGAGCTTGGATTGATTCCTTTTCAGGCTATCAATGAAAGTTGGTGCTTAGTGGTGGCGCATATTTTTTTTTGGATGATCTAGAAAACCAGAAAATGATGATCCATCTAGTGTCGTTTATCGATTGAACAACATGATTAATTCTTAGGCAATATTGCAGAAAAGTCAAGGTCGAAAAAGTCTTGAAGGAGTGATGAAGATCAATTCATGAGATCTTTTCAAGAGCACACGGATGGACGCCGATGACCTCATGTTTAGCAAACTGATTATGTTGGGCCACTTCTACTCTATGTGGTGGTTTCATTGTTCAGTTTGTTTACTCTGTGCATGTCGTTTGAGACTACACATTTCTCAATGTTTTCGTGAAAAGTTGGCTATTTCTTATTTTGTATTTTGTCTTACCTTTTGTTTGCTCTTGTAAAAGATTGGTGATATTAAATTGACGCGGTGAGCAGAGATCTAGTTTAGTAAAAAAAAAGTTTTTGAAGGGAATTGCTAAGTTATCAGTTAGTTCTCATTAGACTCCTGAAATGTCAGATTTGTATCGTGATCCATTTTCTTGAGTTGCAAGTTAGGTTTCAACTAAGATTTCTTAAGTTGCAAGTGGATCTGCAACTAAAATTATTCAGGTTGCAACAACGAAAATTGGCTCCAAATCGTTAGATTTACTTCATGATATGTTAATAGTAAGTTGCAACATGGGTTGCAACTGAGATTCAATAAGATCATTCTACAGAGAACTAAGTTAGTTCTGATTATTCCGAGAACTAGTGAAAAAAAGAATGTCCTTACCTCAGTATCGAGTTGGTGCACATAGCCACAACACAATAACAGATAATGAAGGACTCCTCACTATTACAAAGCCTTGCCAAAAGCATCGAACTCATTTAACAAAGAACAGACCAAGGATTGTTACTGTACCCGTGTTTCAAAGATAACATCATCTGAAAGGTCGTCTTTGCCGGATAAAACTAGCTGATCAAATATTTTCATCAATCTTGTGCATAAACCACCATACATATTAGAGAGTAAGATGGAAATACAACCTTCCAGGTAGAACTTTTTAGAGGTTAAACAACTGGCTTGGCATTTTCTGAGATGATTCCATCTGAAAGTAAGATTCGTGCAATGCTAGTATAAAAAGGAAGTTGCTAGTTCTCAGCTAGCTGAGAATTAATTTCGTGCTTAGTCAAGTCTTACACCATTTGATTTACCATCGTGATTCATGTTAGGCATGAGTTGTAACTAAAATTTGATGACATCATCTAACTGAGAATAAAATTAATTAATTCTCAGTCGAGTGAGAAAAATCACCCCATTAAAACTGATGTTAATCACTTTTATTATTTGCCCAGAGATAACTACTAAACAGACCTGTCATCATCCTTAAAAGTATAAGCAAAGTGGATATAAAGATGTTTGTTATGATAAAAAATGGACCGTGTTCATAGTTTCACTTCTCCTTTTCGAAAAAAAGTCACCGATAATAACCATTCCATCTGAAGATAAGATTCGTCGAACTAGGAAAACTATGAAAATGATCTTGGTCGCTGTTATTATGGGCCGAGTACTAAACAGACCTGTCATCATCCTTATAAAAACCCATGCACTCGCTCTGGCACTCTGCAGCCTGCACCCCGACCAGGTACACCACCAAGCTGTATACTCTGCTCTGCTACCACTAGTCTCTCTCGCCTACTCTTCTCGATCTCCAAGCTGCAGCACGTACCGAGTGGACGGATGTGTACCACCACCGCGCCGCCATCGGCGCCAACGGTGGTAGTGCCAGGCGGCAAGGGTGGCCACCACGTTTACGTGACGCTGCCCCATTGCTCGGACGTTCACGTGCACGGAGGCGACGCGGCCGGCGCTCATTGCCGCCAGCTAAAGTGCCACCTGGGTGACGGCAACGCCGAGCACCTGCCGGTGACTGGTGGAGAGACCGTCCGCGAGGCGGCGGCGCTGTGCCGGCTGGCGTGCCCGATCGCTCTGACGGCGCTGCTGCTCTACTCCCGCACGGCGCTGTCCATGCTCTTCCTCGGCTCCCTCGGCGACCTCCCTCTAGCTGCGGGGTCGCTGGCCGTCGCCTTCGCCAACATCACCGGCTACTCCGTGCTCTCCGGGCTCTCCCTCGGCATGGACCCGCTCTGCTCTCAGGCGTTTGGCGCCAAGCAGCCGCGCCTTCTGGGCCTCACCCTGTACCGCGCTGTCATGTTCCTGCTCTGCTGCTCGCTGCCGCTCTCCGCCCTCTGGCTCAACATGTCAAAGATCCTTATCTTCCTCGGCCAGGACCGCGAGATCACGGAGCTCGCGCAGCAGTATCTCATGTTCTCCCTTCCCGACCTCTTCACCTTCTCCCTCATCCATCCGCTCCGGGTCTACCTCCGGTCGCAGGGGATCACTCAGCCACTCACCGCCGCCGCGGGCGCGGCCGTTCTGTTCCACGTGCTCGCCAACTACGTGCTGGTCGGGCGACTCGGGCTCGGCGCCCGGGGGGTTGCCGCAGCTGCATCCGCGTCCAACTTCGTGCTCCTCGGCGTGCTGCTCGCCTACGTCAGCCGGCGCGACACGGCGTTGCGCGAGGCATGGGCTCCCACAGCCGACTGGCTCGACGGGTGGGGCCCGCTCGCGCGGCTGGCAGCACCCAGCTGTGTCTCCGTGTGCCTGGAGTGGTGGTGGTACGAGGTCATGATCCTTCTGTGCGGGCTCCTGCCGGACCCGAAGCCGGCGGTGGCGTCTATGGGCGTGCTCATGCAGACGACGGCGCTGGTGTACGTCTTCCCGTCGTCGCTGGGGTTCGGCGTGTCGACGAGGGTGGGTAATGAGCTCGGCGCCAACCGCCCAGGCCGCGCGCGCGCCGCTGCCCGCGTGGCCGTGGTCGGCGCCGCCGCGATGGGGCTCGCGGCCATGTCGTTCGCCGCGGGCATGCGCCACGCATGGGGCCGAATGTTCACCGCCGACGCCGACATCCTCCGGCTGACCGCGGCCGCGCTGCCGGTCGTTGGGCTGTGCGAGCTCGGTAACTGCCCGCAGACGGTCGGCTGCGGCGTGCTCCGCGGCAGCGCGAGGCCGTCACGCGCCGCGCACGTCAACCTGGGCGCCTTCTACCTGGTGGGCATGCCTGTCGCCGTCCTTCTTGCGTTCAGGCTCAGCATGGGCTTCGTCGGGCTCTGGGTGGGACTGCTCGCCGCCCAGGTGTGCTGCGCCGGGCTCATGCTGTGCGTCGTGGGAACCACGGACTGGGAGGCGCAGGCGCGGCGAGCGCAGGCGCTGACGTCGTCGTCAGGTGTGGAGCTGCCTGACTCCGAGAAGGGCGGGGGCCACGCGTCGGCGGCGGCCGCGGCAGGGGGAGCCAGGCGGCCTGAGAAAGGGGAGCACCAGGAGGGGGCGGACTACGAGCCGTTGATCTCGAACGAGGAGGCCGAGCCCGGAGCATTGCAGGTGCTTTGAGATTCGTGGGAAGCACGATGCCATTGTAATTTTATTCTTACTCTGATCAACTGGACTTCTGCTATATAGTACTACTAAGTACTGCTGCAAATTCATGTGTTTCGTTCTATTTTTTTGAATTTTCTCCTCGTTCCCGGCTTATGTGTCACTGCTGGTCCTCTCTGTAGTGTTAATGACTTTTAGATGTGTGACTTCGTGTGCCATGGGTGAAGAGTTTTCTAGCTATCTTCTGTCAAGATAGGGTGTAAGGAAATTCACTACTGCTCATTCCATGATACTATGATAGTCTGTCTAAGCCTCCTTCCACTTTACTAGTGTCCCTTGGTTTCTGCTAATATATACATCAAAATATTTGGACTTGCCAATATAGTAAATAACATCTGTAGATGTTTGTGTCAATCAACACTTCTAAGTTTCCCAAAAAGAATTATTCCTTTGTGGAAAGCCATTCAAATTTGTAATTATTTGAACAGTAATGTTAGACTTACGGGCACTTTTGTTACGGGCAAATCTTATGGGCTGATCTGGAATCACTGGATTGGTTTAGATTTTTTTCGTGCCGTGATTATAGGATCGTGACCCTCCTGACTTCTCGCCCCGTAATCCCGTAAGTGTGATTCCGTAACAGAATTCCGTAGGTGTAGCATTGTTGTTATTTGAATTATGCCGAGAACACTTCTTCCATGTTAATGTTATGTGAAATACTCTCCCATTCGGGTTTACATGCTACTCATGAAAACAACTGGTAGGAAGGTTAAGCGAGAAGAGAGATGATTACTACTCCATTCGTTTCATAGTTCTTGTTGTGATTGTAGCTCAAATTTAAATTAAAACCATGACAAAAATTATGGAACGCAGAGGTACTGATTTAGTCTAATGTAAACAAAAGAGGGTTAGTAGGGCAAAATGTCTTGAATGCTTGGAAGTTTTTTCTTTTTTTTGAAACGAGGCAAAAGCTTTGCCTTTCATTGATATAGGAGAAAAGAGTTGGCCCGTTAGTGAGAAAAACTGGCCGAAAAACGATACAACACGACACCACACGCCATCCCCGAGGTTGTACTCCACACGGGTCGACGACCAACTAGCTCGACATCACACCTCAACGCAACAGGCGGAGGCGAAAAGACCGGAGCCACCGCTCCAAACGGAAAGATACCCCCTCCAAAAAAGATCAGCCTACAAGCTCTGCCAGGTCCTTGGCACCAGCCAGAATCCAGTCCTTTCCTTCCTCCCTGATCTTATGCATAATGACCGAAGGAAGAGTGGATTTATTGCTAAAAACTCTCTCATTTCTTTCCTTCCAAATCTCCCAAGCGATGAGCATGATGGCAGTTCTTAGGCCTTTGGGAGAGGAGGTGGGAGTCTTGGCGATGGCGTGCCAGTAGTCCAGCACCTTAGGTCTTCCAGAGCCAAGGCAACAGATAAGATCCGGGCAAGAGAGCCATGCTGCCGCGGCAGTCCAGATCCTTTTTGAGAAGCGGCATTCAAACAGGATGTGTCTTGCGGTCTCGGGAACGCATCTACAAAGCTGGCAAGTAGGCTGATGTGGCCATCCACGTTTCGCAAGACGGTCCGCCGTCCATAGGCGGTTCTGGACAGCGAGCCAGGCGAAGAAGCGACATTTGGGCGGGGCCCAAGTCTTCCAAACGAGATTCCCAAAGGTGCAAGGTAGAGAGGCCATAAACTGGGCTTTGTAGGCGGAGCTAGCCGAGTAGCGTCCGTTAGGCGTCAAAGTCCAAACAATGGAATCCGTAGTACCGGGTGAAAGTTGGACTGCCGAAAGAAGGTCCCAGAGACGAATGTATTGCTCCATATGTTCGACAGTGAAAGCTTGCACGTCGATGTCCGCGACCCAGCTATGTCCTTCAAGAGCGTTCTGAACTGTTCGGTTCTTTCTTCTGGAGGCCTTGAAAATTAAGGGGGCAAGGTCCTTCGGTGGAGAGCCATCAAGCCAAGAAGAAAGCCAAAAGGAAGCCTTGGCACCATCACCAATGGTGACTCGGTAGCGGCATTGAAGAGGTCGATGTCGGAGGCATCATTGGGGGTTTCGTAACCCACCCAAGGTTTTTCCGGAGCCGTCCATACATACCATAGCCAACGCAGCCCGAGCGCACGGGAGAACTTATCCAAGTCGAGAATCCCAAGGCCGCCAAGCTCCTTTGGGCGACAAACCTTCTGCCAATTGACCTTGCATTTCCCGCCACTGACAACTTCCTTACAAGCCCATAGCATACCCCGACTAATTTTGGCGAAAGCCTTCAGAATGCCTTTGTCAGCCTTAAGAGATGTTAACAGGAAGATTGGCATAGAAGAGAGAACTGACTTCACAAGGGCGGTACAGCCAGCCCGATTGAGGAATCTGCCTTTCCAAGGGTTCAAGCGTGCCACCGCCTTATCAATGTAAGGTTGAAGATCTGCCCGTCGCAATCTTCCAAGAGAGAGGGGTAGACCCAAATATTTAATGGGAAAAGTGACAGTGGCCGCTGGGAAGTTAGCCAGAACCGGCTGAAGGTCCAACTCGACGCAACGAATTGGCGCGATGGAGCTTTTAGCCACATTAGTTACCAGACCGGTGACCTCCCCGAAACTCTGTAAGATGCTAGCAAGGGCAGACATGTCGTGCGCTGTAGGGGTCGGGAAAATGGCCGCATCATCCGCATATAAGGAGACCCGGGGTCCCTGCAAACCGCCAGGCATCACGTGTAGCAGACCGGAGGTCGTGGCCATTTCCAGGATCCTTTGAAGGGGGTCGATGGCAATGTCGAAAAGAAGAGGCGACAAGGGGTGATGACCCACAAGTATAGGGGATCGCAACAGTCTTCGAGGGAAGTATTACCCAATTTATTGATTCGACACAAGGGGAGACAAAGAATACTT
>NC_061508.1:267196170-267221990 GCF_022539505.1 Lolium rigidum
CATGTAGATATCATCAATAATGTGGCATGGAACATAAGAAATTATCGATACGTCGGAGACGTATCAATGCCCCCGTGGTTCATCCCTGCATATTTCAAGAAGACTCAAGCATCTAAGCTTGGGGATGCCCAAGGCATCCCCTTCTTCATCGACAACTTATCAGGTTTCTTCTCTTGAAACTATATTTTTATTCGGTCACATCTTATGTACTTTACTTGGAGCGTCTGTGTGCTTTTATTTTCGTTTTGTTATTTTCATTCTCTGAATAAATGCTTGTGTGGGAGAGAGACACGCTCCGCTGGTTCATATGAACACATGTGTTCTTAGCTCATAATGTTCATGGCGAAAGTTGGACTATTTCATTCATTGTTATATCGTTGGAAACGAAAAATGCTGCATGTGGTAATTGGTATAATGTCTTGAATAATGTGATACTTGGCAATTGTTGTGCTCATATAGATCATGTTTAAGCTCTTGCATCATGTACTTTGCACCCATTAATGAATAACTACATAGAGCTTGTTAAAATTTGGTTTGCATGATTGATCTCTAGAGTCTAGATATTTTACGGTTGAGGTGTTTGAACAACAAGGAGACAATGTAAAGTCTTATAATAGTTAGAATATGTTCATATGTGAGCTTTGCTGCACCTTTCATACTTGAGTTTGCTTCAAACAACCTTGCTAGCCTAGCCTTGTATTGAGAGGAATTCTTCTCATGCATCCAAATCCTTGAGCCAATAACCGTGCCATTTGTGTCCACCATACCTACCTACTACATGGTATTTCTCCGCCATTCCAAAGTAAATTACTTGAGTGCTACCTTTAAAATTTCTATTCTTTGCCTTTGCAATATATAGCTCATGGGACAAATAGCCTTAAAAACTATTGTGGTGAAGAATATGTACTTATGTGTCTTATTTCTTAATAAGTTGCTTGTTGAGCGGTAACCATGTTTCTGAGGACGCCATCAACTTTTACCTTTGTTGAATATCATGTGAGTTGCTATGCATGTTCATCTTGTCTGAAGTAAGGGAGATTTTCATGATCAAATGGTTCGAGTATGCATAATGTTAGAGAAGAACATTGGGCCGCTAACTAAAGCCATGATTCATGGTGGAAGTTTCAGTTTGGACAACTAATCCTCAATCTCTTATGAGAATATTAATTGTTGTTGAATGCTTATGCATTAAAGAGGAGTCCATTATCTCATTGTCTATGTTGTCCCGGTATGGATGTCTAAGTTGAGAATAATCAAAAGCGAGAAATCCAATGCGAGCTTTCTCCGTAGACCTTTGTACGAGCGGCATAGAGGTACCCCTTTGTGACACTTGGTTGAAACATATGCTATGCAATGATAATCCGTGTTAATCCAAGCTAATTAGGACAAGGTGCGAGCACTATTAGTATACTATGCATGAGGATTGCAACTTATAGGATATCTTATACATAACACATATGCTTTATTACTACCGTTGACAAAATTGTTTCTTGTTTTCAAAATGAAAAGCTCTAGCACAAATATAGTAATCAATGCTTCCCTCTGCGAAGGGCTTATCTTTTACTTTATTGTTGAGTCAGTTTGCCTATTCTTTCTATCCCAGAAGCAAACACTTGTATTAATTGTGTGCATTGATTCTTACATGTTTACTTATTGCACTTGTTATATTGCTTTGTGTTGACATTTATCCATGAGATATATATGTTGAAGTTGAAAGCAACCGCTGAAACTTATATCTTCCTTTGTGTTGCTTCAATACCTTTACTTTGAATTTATTGCTTTATGAGTAACTCTTATTCAAGTCTTACTGATGCTTGTCTTGAAAGTATTATTCATGAAAAGTCTTTGCTATATGATTCATTTGTTTACTCATTATCTTCATCATTTCTTCGAATCGCTGCATTCATCTCATGTGCTTTACAATTGTATTGATCAAGATTATGATAGCATGTCACTTAAGAAATTATCTTTGTTATCGTTTACCTACTCGAGGGCGAGTTGGAACTAAGCTTGGGGATGCTTGATACGTCTCAAACGTATCTATAATTTCTTATGTTCCATGCTACTTTTATGATGATACTCACATGTTTTATACACATTATATGTCATTATTATGCGTTTTCCGGAACTAACCTATTGACGAGATGCCGAAGAGCCTGTTGCTGTTTTCTGCTGTTTTTGGTTCCAGGAAGGCTGTTCGGGCAATATTATCGGAATTCGACGAAACGAAAGCCAAATATCTTAATTCATCGAGACGGACCAGAACACCGAAGGGGAGGCCCAGGGGCCCCAGACAATAGGGCCGCGCGGGCTCCACCCTGGCCGCGCCGGCCTATGGGGAGGGAGCCCTGGCGCCCTTCCGACTCCGCCTCTTCGCCTATTTAACTCCTCGTGACCTAAAAACCCGACACCAATTGACGAAACTCCAGAAAGACTCCAGGGGCGCCGCCACCATCGCGAATCTCCAATTCGGGGGACAGAAGTCTCTGTTCACCCTGCCGGAATGGGGAATTGCCCCCGAAGTCATCTCCACCGCCATCGCTGTCTCCATGATGAGGAGGGAGTAATTCACCCCCGGGGCTGAGGGCTCTGCTGTAGCTATGTGGTTCATCTCTCTCTTTGTGATCTAGTTGAATATCATCTATGTGCTACTCTAGTGATGTTATTAAAGTAGACTATTCCTCCTCCATGATGTAATGGTGACGGTGTGTGCATCGTGTAGTACTTGGCGTAGTTTATGATTGTGATCTCTTGTAGATTATGAAGTTAACTATTACTATGATGGTATTGATGCAATTTATTCCCCCTTTCATAGTATGTCGGTGACGGTGTGCATGCTATGTTAGTTCTCGGTGTGACTGCGTTGGTCTATCATGCACTCTAAGGTTATTTAAATATGAATATCGAATGTTGTGGAGCTTGTTAACTCCGGCATCGAGGTGCTCTTGTAGCCCTACACAATTAGTGGTGTTCATCATCCAACAAGAGAGTGTGGAGTGGTTTTATTATGTGATCAATGTTGAGAGTGTCCACTAGTGAAAGTATGATCCCTAGGCCTTGTTTCCAAACACTGAAACTCTGTTTGTTTACTGTTCTGTTGCATGTTTACTCGCTGCCATATTTTATTCAGATTGCTATTACCACTCATATACATCCATACAACTTGTATTTCACTATCTCTTCGCCGAACTAGTGCACCTATACATCTGACAAGTGTATTAGGTGTGTTGGGGACACAAGAGACTTCTTGTATCGTGATTGCAGGGTTGCTTGAGAGGGATATATTTGTCCTCTTCCTCCCTGAGTTCGATAAACCTTGGGTGATCCACTTAAGGGAAACTTGCTGCTGTTCTACAAACCTCTACTCTTGGAGGCCCAACACTGTCTACAAGAATAGAAGCACCCGTAGACATCACCCGGCAGGGGCTGGTGGTGGGCGGCGGCCAGGCCATGATCTGCGCCATCCCCCCCCGCCTCTCGCCGGTGCGTGGAGGCAATCTCGGGCTTCTCCGGCGACACGAGGTCGCCCATGGCAGCAACCTTTGGTTCGATGGTGGAGGTGGCCCTCTTCTTTGCCGGAGAGGGTCGGCTTGCGGTTGGTGGTGGTGGATCTATCGATCTATCACCATGTTCCGGCGGCGAGGTGGAGAGGCGTGGAAGCCCGTGACGGCTGATGTCAGCGGTGGAGGGCTGGTGTGGCCAGCCCGGGATGTCGCCGGCGTGGGGGTCCGACCTGAATAAAGGCGGCGGTCCTAGGGCCTCTCTTGCGTGAAGAGGAAGACCTACCGGAAGCCTGGACTCGCGATCTGGCCGGTGTGTTGAGTTTCGGAAGGCGCTGTCGGCAAGTGTAATAGTGCTTTTATTGCCTGGAATTGGATGGATCGGTGGTATTCGGTCGTGCGCACCATGCTTTTATTCCTACCGTTTGGTCTGGAGGGAGCGGCGCGAAGCTCTTTTCTGTGTTGACACCAAGTGACAACTGATCCATGGTGAAGTCAGAAGAAGAGAATATCATGAAGGCCGGATTGGAGGACTAGCTAATGGAGGTTCTAGTCTTTGCGCTGTTGAGGGGCCTGCTTGGTGTTCCAGACTTCACAACAATGATATGAAAGTGGGGGCGGCAGCACATGTGAAGTTCGGAGTCTTACCTTTCAGGGTGAAAACCCAAGGTCTGGCCTTAACTGATTGTGCCTGGCAATGTCCTTGTTGAAGGCTTTGTTTTGAGAGCGAAGACTATCTTCAGGGTGAAAACCTAAGATCTTTGATCGGGCGGCGACGATGCTAGTGCGTTGTTCCCTTCTTGGAGGCGTCGCTTTTGAAGAGTCTGATTTTCAGGTGTTGTCTTGGTGGTGGTTGTATTATTGTTGCTAGGGCTGTGATGTTGTAGCGGGACTTTTATTTCTTAGTTTTCTCTTTCTCTTTTTTTGGCTGTGTGCATCCGTAATGTTTTAGGGTATTGCGTTGTTGCAGAGGATTGGTATCCTTCGATATTAATATATTCCCTTTATCGAAAAATAAATTACTCTTGATGAGCTTATGATTAGATATTTTAGTCCGAATCAACAATTAAAGCAGTAATGAACTATGCACCTATATAGGTGATGGTAAGAATGCGTGGTAATAGAACACAAAGAAATAAACAGAGATAAATTTGAAGTGTCCTTACGTCTGATTTTGGACGATAGGGATGTGAATGATGTAACATATCATGCAGTGATCCATGAAACATGCGTGCATGCATGCATGCGCACGCGCGCTCGTCCCCACTCTCTTCTTATCCAAACGCACATGCATTATTAGGACATATATGCAGTATGCATGTAAGTCATCCTTGAGTCTCGATGCAATGCACCACCCATGTAAGCCTGTAAAGCAGATCGACATACTAATCATCGATCAATTTCTATGTCTTTTCACATGCGAAAAGACATATCATGTCCATTAGTATCAAGCATGCATTGTGTAGTTGCAGGGGTTACTATCCTCTCTAGTCTCTACTATTTGTCGTAGTTAAGTACTGCTACTCACAGAAACAATAAGTAGCTCCAGGTGAAGAGTTTGAATTGTTTTTTCGGCCAAAAGATTTGCCATTTTCATTGGTTAAAGAGAAATTTCTTAGAGATCTTAAAAACCAACTCTTGGCAAAGGAAGGCCAAGAAAAAACAAAAAGAAAATACTACCCCGCCGGCATTACATGACTCAATGCTTTTGCCCCGGTGAGACACCACATGGTTGCCTCATCTTTGATTTTTGCCACTAATATTTTCGAGGTAGAGTGGTTATTTTGGTATACTCAGGCTTCCAAACCAAGGATGGCATGAAAACCATAGTAAGACCCTTGAATTGCATCTTGCAAGCCGATGTAGCCGAGTAGCATCCATCATTGGTATGCTTCAGTGTTGTTATCGATGTGCTCGGTGTCAAGCATTTCTCAAAGCTTGGAGAATTGAACAAAGTAATCTAGAGAAAGTCACTCTTGGGCGATAAATCAAAGGAGCAGATGTTATGGCGCCCAGACCGTATCCCTCCCGTCTGATACAGTTGGAGATTCTTGCTCGACCATTTTGCAAAAATGACCCTACACTTTTCTCTAATTAGGATGTAGTCTCCTCAGATTTGTGTATAAAACCAACAAATCCTCCCGAAACCCTAAACCAAATCCCACACATCCAGCCGCCGCCGCCTCCTTACTCGAGCTCGGCGCCCTCCTTCGCTGCTGGCGTCGAACCGGCAGCCTCCTCGTCGCCGGATGCACGGTGCTGTCCTCCGCCTACCACGGCGCCACCCCGCAAGGTACCAAACGGCGTCGTCTCCATCCCGCCGCCGCCTCCTGCGCGCGGCAACTCCGGCGGTTGGCACTGCATCAGGCGGTCCGCCGCTCGCGCGCCGCCGACGTTGGATCGACCGCCTCCTTGTCGAGCACCACCAACGTCGGACGGGCCGCCTCCTCGTCGCGCGCCACCTCGCACCGTGGTCAAGCACGGCCGGGCATCATCCAAGCCGCCGCTAGCTAGCACGTCCGAGCCGCGGCGTCACGGGTGGACGCCGGCGGCGGGCTGGATCTAATTTTTTCTTTTCTTCCTTTGGATCGAGTGGTGTTTCTGTTATCACCAGAATTTGACCGGATCAGAGGTGGGCCGCAATTGGAGATGGGTTTGAAGAATATATATATAGAAGAAATGCATGAATCGGCCTTGTGTACCAAGTTTGGGCTAATTGCCCGTGTATCTGTACCATAGTAGGATACGTGTCGGTTAGAAGTTAGAGTTTAACCCGTGCACGGTTAGGTGCACGCCTGAATTAGAAAGTCCCCCGGACTATAAATATGTATCTAGGGTTTATGAAATAAACAACAACCAACGTTCACCACAAACCAATCTCGGCGCATCGCCAACCCCCCGTCTCGAGGGTTTCTTCCGGGTAAGCACCATGCTGCCTAGATCGCATCTTGCGATCTAGGCAGCACACGTTTATTCGTCCTCCATGCGTTGCTCGTACTGAAGCCTTTTTGATGGCGAGCAACGTAGTTATCATAGATGTTTTAGGGTTAGCATTGTTCTTCGTATCATATGCTATCGTCGTGCAACCCTTAGGCATCTAGCCGCCCTTACGCCTGTCACGGGTGTAAGGGCGGCACCCCGCTTGATCACTGTTTAGTAGATCCGATCCGTTATGATTGCTCCTTATTCTTCAAGGATTAGTTTAATATCTGCATTGTTAGGCCTTACAAAGGGTTGGAGGATCCAGCGTCGTGTAGGGTGTCGTTTGCTAGCCCTAGACAGGACGTTCCGAGGATCAACCTCGTGTTGGTTTTTAGGCCCTGTCTAGGATCGGCTTACGATCACCGTGCGCGGTCGCGAGGCCCAATCACGAGTAGGATGTTCCGATTGTGCGGTGAAAACCCCAAATCGTAGTAGGTCGCTTCAGCTTTATCTTGATCAAGCAGGACCACCATCCGATCGTACACCTCGTACGCATCATGGGTGGATCGGCTCTTTGAGCCGATTCACGGAGACAACTCGAGAGCCGATCGAGGCTCGTATTTAACGTTTACGTGTATGCCATGCAGGAAACTAAGCGAGGCATCATCCAACACCTTCCCGACCAGGTATAGGTCGGGTGGCACGCCCTTGCATCAGCATGGGACGTGTGTGCAGAAGGCTTTGCGGGCCATCGCTCGGAGGGACCAGGGGCCAGCCGCAGTCCTGGGAGATTCCCGGCTCTACGGTGTTGCCCGTCGCTGCCCGCCGGTGGGTTTCTGACCGCAACACATTCTGGCACGCCCGGTGGGACAATCTTCGACATCCACCGCATCGCCATCTACATCTGAGATGGCGGAAGGCACTCCGGTCAAGTACGAGGGTCGGACCGACGAGCTCAAGAAGAAGCATGACGAGATCAAGGCAGTCCTCGAAGCCGACCTCATCGGCTCTTTTCACGTAACCCGCTCACATGGCATCGGGTGGAAAGGGTTCTCACCTAAGGCGCGCTCGATGGAGTGGACCTGTCCACCCCGTCAGAAGAACGCACCAGGTCGCTGCGTCAGGAGATCAACTTCATGGTGGCTCATTCGCTGCACCGCCATTCTGAGAGCCTGGTGAACACTTTGGAGCGTGTCGCTCTTCGCGTGATCCAGGAAATCATGAGCCATCAGTACTCTCGTCAGGACCGGCTCGGGGACTTACCAAGGAGAGATGCCACTCCGGTCCCGTCCACCGCTGCCGTTCGCGTTGGCAGCACCGAAGTGCCGAACTCATCGGCATACGTCGTCTACAAGATTGGTGGTGACCCTAGTTACTACCAATTCCTACATGAGGCGCCCAAGGAGATCCCGCACGGATACACGTGCGCATACGTGCCGACTGCAATGAATCGGGCACTCTCGAACCAGGCTGCAACAGCAGGGACTTCGGAACGAGCGGGAGGAACGTCGGGAGCGGATATTGAGAAGCGAGACGTGGCTAGCTAAGTATGCCACTCCGACAAACCTTCGAGCTCAGCTCCTGCAGTTGGCTCGGAGCTGGAAAAGCAAGCATGGCTGGCTAAGTATGCCACCCCGGCGAATCTTCGGAGTTCGACGCTGCAGCCATCACCGCGGATCAGATTTGTACAATCTCGAAAGATCAGTTCGGCATGATGCCGAAAAAGGAGGACAATCGGCTATTCCAAGCCGTACCCTAATGAGTACGAATTGATCCCACTACCACCCAAATATCGACTCCCTGATTTCACCAAGTTTAATGGATCAGATGGTTCCAGCTCCATCGAGCATGTGAGCCGATATTTGGCACAACTGGGCACGATCTTAGCATCAGACGAGCTGCGTGTGAGGTTCTTTGCACAGTCCCTCACAGGATCGGCTTTCGGGTGGTACACATCGCTGCCACCGAACTCAATCCGGACTTGGAAGCAGCTTGGAAGAGCAGTTCCACATACAGTATCACTCAGAGGCTTCCGAGGCTGGTATTGCCGATCTAGCACAAGTACGACAGAAGCGCGGGGAAACAGTGTCAGAATACATCCAGCGCTTCAGGACCGTTAGGAACCGATGCTATTCGGTTCACGTAAGTGAAAAAGAAGCAGTCGAGTTGGCGGTGGTGGGTCTCTCATCATCGATCAAGGACGTGGCCTCCCAAGCAGACTACCCTTCATTGGCGCACATGGTGCAAAAGCTGCCGGCATATGAACGGCGCCACCCGGATGTTTACCAGGACAAATTCAAGCGTGCGGTGGTCCTGGTTGAGGCGAACGAGGATGAAGGTGCTCGCGGGAGATCAAGAGGTAGCAGTGGCTGAATGGACTCGGGCGGCAAGCCCCATGTCCTGTAAGTGGGTTAGGCCACAAGGTCCTCCAAAAGGGTTCGACTTCGACGTGACCAAAGCTGAGCAGATTTTCGACCTCTTATTCAAGGAGAAGCAGCTAAAGGTACCCGAAGGCCACAAGATCCCCACGGTGCAGGAGCTGAACGGAAAGCCATACTGCAAGTGGCATAACACGTTCACCCACGCCACTAACGACCGCAGGGTGTGGCGTCGGCAGGTCCAAATGGCGATAGAACAAGGGCGGCTAATTTTCAACCGGTACGCCATGAAGGTCGACACACACCCCTTCCCCGCCGTTAACATGGTGGAGTATACTTACCATGGAGGGTGCCAGCCAGATTTCTCGTGCAATATCAACATGGTGGGACCTGGGCACCACTGTGGTAAGGACGGAGATGAGGGCAGCTGCTCTCATAGCAAAGACACAGAGGAAGCCGCTCCACGCGATCGGCTCCGCCACGACGGCAAGCGCTACATCACAGAGGGAGAAGTGAGGAACGTGAGATATCAGCGACCTCTCTCTGATCACCTCCTCAACAAGTATGTGGGTCAATATGACCAACGCCGATGGTACAACAACGAGGATGAAAGAGATCGGCTGGCTAGGGACGCCAGGAGACAACGTCGGCATGATCGCGACGAGGAGAGGTATGAGCGCCATGCCAAGGAAAAGTCGAGAGAGCAAGACGACGTGGATAGGCACTGGGACTGCCCCTTCTTCAGACACTGCTGGGATTCAGGAATGAGCCGATTGCCAACAATCGGCAACCGCCCGTAATGCAAACAAAAGAAGAAGGATGCAGCCTAACGTGTCCGTGTTCAAGCGTCTAGGGCCTCTCCCGCCTCGGAACAAGCATGTTGAGTCCGCTCGGGTGGAAGATCTCGAGGAACTAGAGGACGATGATGAAGAAGAAGACAAGTATCATCGGCCAAGGTGGTGCCCCGATGGGCTCAGCCCGTTCCCAAAAGCGAAGGGTTCAGCGTCTACGTGGGTTGGAGGAAGCCGAAAGGTTATACCCGCACACGTTGAGGAAGGCGCGGCCTCGATCTGGCCGCTAAAATTCAGCGAACCCCGGACGAAGAAGGTCGACCACAAAGGAAAGAGTGGCGCCCTGAGACAAAGAAAGCCGATGATGAGGCATCGGCCGGCACAAACATGGTGTTCATCCTTCCAATGGAGTTTAGTGCTCCAGGATTAGACGAAGCACTCGTGGCACAACTTGATCGCGGCCCACGGCCGGTCATCTTTGAGAAGTCACGAGAAAGCATCGACGTGACAAAGGGCGGGGTTAGGTTGGTTTTATCCACCGGCCTGACCGTGTAACAAAAGCAACATCGATGAACGAACGTGGCGATGCCGATCCAGGAGATCGGCCCCAAGGATCTATGGAGGAACGTTACAAAACCTTCATCGAGCAAACAACATGGAGGCCGATTCCAGCAATCGGCCAAAATTATCCTCACCATACATTTTGCCTGGGTTCAATGACGATCTAAGGGGCAATGGGTTTACGTCGGCTGATGAGCTGGAAGAAGTCCACACTGGTCCTAACAGAGCCGACGTTCACATAGAGTGCCTTGGCTAATCACAGAGCCGATTTCAGCAGTTACCTGGCAGAATCGGCTCGGGGGGGCACCTAATCAGATGAACATGTGCGATACATGTGCAGTGAAACATTGGGGGCCGATAGAAAAATCGGCCCGTAATTTTTTTTTCTCACGCAGTTGAGGAACAAAGCCGATGCATAGCCATCGACTCTAGCAAAATGACACAGGAGCTACCCGCTGCGTGTTCAGGGCACAAGGCAATGCTGTCAGAGGAGTTAAGCCGTTGGTGATTATCTACATATCGGCTTTCAACGGAAGGAAAGTGATCGGCTCGGCTGGCTCTGCATGGTAGCTCTCTCAGACATGATCGAGCCCGGGTCTGTTTGTCTGAATTATGTGTCCTCATCACTGTTTTCACCTCGACTGAGGCTCGGGGGGCAGCTGGCCTCGTGGATGCTCTGTTTTTAGAAGCCGATTGAAGAGTCATCGGCTGGCCCCGCAACGCAATTCCTCTCAAAAGCAATGAGTTCTTGCAAAAGAGGGATCCATCATCACCGATAGAGAATTGGCTCTGGGCTATCTGGTTGCTGTAAAGGAACAGAGCAGGGGATATCTGTACTACAGAAGTCTCGGCTTCAACGACAAGTTGTTTCAGCAGCGGTTTTAGGGCTCTTTTGAAGGCATTGGTCTGCCTCATTGTCCACCAGAGCTCCAAGTCATCGGTCGAAAAGGTGAAGGATAGATCGTGAAGGATTGGTACGTTGACATTGACTTATTGAGCATTGACCAAGTTCACGATCACTCAAAGAGATGAAGAGCGGATTATGGGGGACCGATGTGTGGCAATCGGCTCATTAAACATTGACCGAGTTGACAATCGGCTAAATTAGCATAAAAAGGAATCGGCGAAATCAAATTGGAGAAATTCTTCATTGATAAACAAGATTTCTTACAAAGAAAGAGCCGATTGCTCAAGGGAGGAAGAACAAAAGAAGGGTCTGCTGACCAAACTTCTATTACTAGACCTACACTAGTAGATCCTATCTACGGGCCGTCACTGCCCTCGTCGTCGTCGTCCTCGGAGCTCTCATCGGCACTACTGCCGATGGGCTCCTCGTCGCTGCTCCCGTAGCCCTCTACGGGAGCTTCATCCTCTTCTTCATCATCGCTGTCGTCGTCGTCCCACCACATGCGGAGGCGTTTCGCTGGCGGGTAGCCCTCGAGGGAGTCGTCGTCGTCTTCCTCCTCCTCTTCTTCAGAGGAGGGGCAGCCGTCCCAGGGGAACAGGTCATCCTCGCTTTCCGATTCCAGTTCCCCATCGGCGAGGAACTGGAGATCTTCATCCCCGCTGGTCAAGGACTGGTCGTCCTCGGACCAGATGGAGGAGGCGTGGTCTTCCTGGTCCCATTCTTCTGGTGCGCGTATGTCCACCAGGAAAGACCGGAAGAGGAAGATGAGGAAGAAGACATGGCTACGGAGGAATGGGGGTTCTTTGCCGATGGCTAGTACGGAGCAGGAGGGTGAAAGGGCGAACTGCTCGACGCGGTTAAATAAAGGATACAGTGGAGGTTCAATGCCACAGCAGTTTCCGAGGAAGTGGTGCCCAACAGAAGGAAAAAATAAGTTGTCAGGCCACGCAGAGAAGTGGAGGAGGCAAGGCATCATGATGAAGGATTCTGCGGCGGTTTCTGCTCTGCCACGACATGACCCGACGAAGGAAAAGCGTAATGATTTTGGAAATGTCATTTCCAAAACCAGGGGGGCATGTGTTATCACCAGAATTTGACCGGATCAGAGGTGGGCCGCAATTGGAGATGGGTTTGAAGAATATATATATAGAAGAAATGCATGAATCGGCCTTGTGTACCAAGTTTGGGCTAATTACCCGTGTATCTGTACCATAGTAGGATACGTGTCGGTTAGAAGTTAGAGTTTAACCCGTGCACGGTTAGGTGCACGCCTGAATTAGAAAGTCCCCGGACTATAAATATGTATCTAGGGTTTATGAAATAAACAACAACCAACGTTCACCACAAACCAATCTCGGCGCATCGCCAACTCCCCCGTCTCGAGGGTTTCTTCCGGGTAAGCACCATGCTGCCTAGATCGCATCTTGCGATCTAGGCAGCACACGTTTATTCGTCCTCCATGCGTTGCTTGTACTGAAGCCTTTTTGATGGCGAGCAACGTAGTTATCATAGATGTTTTAGGGTTAGCATTGTTCTTCGTATCATATGCTATTGTCGTGCAACCCTTAGGCATCTAGCCGCCCTTACGCCTGTCACGGGTGTAAGGGCGGCACCCGCTGATCACTTCGTTTAGTAGATCCGATCCGTTATGATTGCTCCTTGTTCTTCAAGGATTAGTTTAATATCCGCATTGTTAGGCCTTACAAAGGGTTGGAGGATCCGGCGGCGTGTAGGGTGTCGTTTGCTAGCCCTAGACGGGACGTTCCGAGGATCAACCTCGTGTTGGTTTTTAGGCCCTGTCTAGGATCGGCTTACGATCACCGTGCGCGGTCGCGAGGCCCAATCACGAGTAGGATGTTCCGATTGTGCGGTGAAAACCCCAAATCGTAGTAGGTCGCTTCAGCTTTATCTTGATCAAGCAGGACCACCATCTGATCGTACACCTCGTACGCATCATGGGTGGATCGGCTCTTTGAGCCGATTCACAGGACAACCTGAGAGCCGATCGAGGCTCGTATTTAACGTTTACGTGTATGCCATGCAGGAAACTAAGCGAGGCATCATCCAACACCTTCCTGACCAGGTATAGGTCAGGTGGCACGCCCTTGCATCAGCATGGGACGTGTGTGCAGAAGGCTTTGCGGGCCGTCGCTCGGAGGGACCAGGGCCAGCCGCAGTCCTGGGAGATTCCCGGCTCTACGGTGTTGCCCGTCGCTGCCCACCGGTGGGTTTCTGACCGCAACAGTTTCTTATGGATCCATAAGTTTTGTGAATTGCTTTACATGGATCCACCGGTATTTGTTATGGATCTACTAGATTTGTGAATCTCTTTACATGGATCCGATGCATGTTTCACATGGATCTTATGTACTCCCTCCATCTTAGTTTAAATTATCCCTAGGTCGCCAATTTAACCTATATAATTTAAATTATATAATGCAAAAATTATATCGTTAGAAAATACAACATCTAAACTTTCCATGATATAATTTTTATAACATATAACTAACACTAGTCACAATGGAAGTATCATAAGTAGTATCATGCATGCCATGTTGGTAAAAATCTGATGTGACGCATCAATTAATGAGGTGAGAGATGAGTGTGGTATCATAGCACGTAAAACTAGAAAACTTAATGGCAAACACATGATGTACATAAATTTGCATTGAGATTCTACAAAACATTAAATATGATGATACTATGATACTATCTTCTGATACTATGCATTGTGGGGTAGTATCATAAACTAATATCATGTGCATGATACTAGTGTCTGATACCTCCCATTGTGACTAGTCTAATGCTAACTTGATCAAATTTGCGATCTAGGGGTACGCGCATGCCTAATAAACTGTGAGAGAGGGAGTAATATTTTCATGGATACTTTTGTTTGACTCTGTTAGATCTTATGTGGATAAATATTACTTATAACATATTGTGAAGAAATTTATAAGATCTAAAATGGATACACAGTGTTTGTGAAGAACTTATTTTGCTGTGTTAGGTATCCATCTTCAATTTGTGAAGAGCTTCAAAATAACAGGGTTGGATCCATGTAGCAATTTGTGGGGAACTTTATAAACAACAGAAGGACTTCTACCTAGGAATTTGATAAAATATAGGATCTTTTTGCAAATTTAGCATCACCAATCTTGATGCAATGGACGGTGGGAGATATGGTCTAGGTGCCATATCGTCCTGGCAAAATCCACGTCCACTCTTGGGTGTTAATTTTGGACACCCAAAAGTCATTTTCTAGAGTTAGCACTTGGTCTTTTTTTGTTAGATCAAAGATAAGCTAGGCGATATCTTTGGGACGAAATCCATTGAGCCAAGATACCACTTTCTTCCTGTTACCAATGGTAACTTTTGTAGCCAAAAGATACCGCAAGTAGTTCATGACGTTGCAAGGGTTTCTAGGTCCAACCCAAGGAATGGGCTCCTCGTCCTTTCATGCCATAGCCATCTGAAGCGAAGTGCCAAGGATTTTTTTTTTTTTTGAGATTTGGAATCCCAAGTCATCCGTCATTTTTTGGATTTGCGGACCATCTCAATAGACTTTGCATTTACCGATGATGACCTTATTGTGCAATCGATACATATAATAAAGATAACTGTAATTGACAATGTAAATAGCTATAGAATGTATCCATATAGAGATGTTCGTGTGAATCTAAAAAAATATAGAGATGTTCGTGACGGAGCAGAAGGTCAAACAAAAGATGGACTAACAGCGTGGATTGATTTATGCAGAGAAAACATACTTAACGTACGTGCATTTTCTATATTAAACCGTGTATGTTCTAGAGTTCTCCAGCTAACATGATCAGACTGTTTTCGTCAAATAAAAATCTTGATCAGACTGGCACTAACCACACTAGCCAGTGTGAGCATCTTTTTCCCATTCTTCCTTGCTCGTACTGTCGTACATGCTGTCTCCCACATGCACGCAACGATAACCAAATCAAATGTTTATGCCAAATCAAAGTCTAAATATACATATAGTTTATACATGAATGTCAGAAGCATATATATCAACCATATATCGCCATTTCGATCGTGTCTGCCCTGATACAGTGATATGGGTTGAGAGATATGAACTCCATAATAATTAATAATAACTACTGATAGCTAGCTTCTTCAGTGATGTGCGGTGATCTGATGCTTAATGCCATAATTAGTCATAAATATTTTCTCCAAACTTTGCTTAAATAGAACTGCAATTGTGACATACACATGTCAATCAGCATATGGAAGTTATATCAGCTCACTCTCGATTTTTATCTATAGTGTCTGCTATATGGCCGGTGCTATATTGATCAATTTTTACCTACCTACAGTATATATATGTCACTAGTGACGTTAATTAAAGTAGTACGTCTAGCACGTTCAATAATTCGTGGAAAGGATAGTTTACGAGGAATGGCAGGAACATGAACTAACAATGCACAAATGGCGATGATTAATCAGATAGAGGAACCGATAGGGGATAGACTTGTATATTACACACATCCTGAAGCAGTGTGCTTCCAGACCTGCATTGCTACTAGTGGAGACTGGATACAATATCTGCCGGCCTACATGCATCATGCTACTGCATGTGCACAGGCAACAATTGATCTGGAGACGATATACATCGGTATGTCGGCTAATTGGGTGATTAGGACGCATGGCCCTAGTACATGCCTTATCGAGAAAAAGATATTAGCAAATGAGCGAGCCGCATCTGGAGGTGTTCCGTATTTTGTATATGTACATAATGGGTGGCAGGTTGACATGCAACCTAGTTGTAGGACATTTGCTAGTATCATATAGTACTGAAACTTGTTAAATTCATAATTTTACATTGATAAATTAAATACTATTTGTTATTCACTGTTTTCTAATGAGTGCTCTCTCTGCCCAGAAGTATTAGACTTACAAGGTCTGCGTTATCTAAAGTTTAGCTTTGACACTCCTCCGTCACAAAAATAATTTGCTCAACCTTTTCTAAATACGGGTGTTGCCTTCTTGTCGTGACACCACTGCAACAAAAACTTCTTGTAGAGGCACTTCATGATTTGCCTCTACCAAATTGTTAAATAATAGTGTAGAGACACTTTCCTTCAGTAGAGACACTTCTTTTAGACACCATCTAAAATGTCTTAAGTGTAGAGACACTGGTTGACACTTTTTTTTTGTCATGAGCATATAGTGGTATTTAAGACACTTCCTGAAATGACCTTACATTATAGCTACAGATAGAGTTTGAGACACTATTTATATTTTGTAGATGCACTTTACATAACTTTACGGCATTCAATATAGTACTGATAAGATTTTCTTTAAGAGTATTAGCAAGATGTTGTGTGAGGCCAAGTGGTTAGATGAGTAAAAACTATTCCTCAAGGTTCGAGGATTGCTTCGAACTTTTTATAATTTATTATATCTATGCTATAGAATAATGACATAAAGAAATGTCTTTACTAATGTTTTATAAAGTGTATGGACAATATGTAGTGCCCCTACGAATGTCTTCCAGTATGTAAATATAGTTTTGGACTGTCCTTTAGTCCTAGATACACTGAATGTAGTGGCACATATGTGACACTTAATAAATCGTCTCAACTGTAATGTGGAGGTAGAGATACCGTCTCTACAAGGAAAAAATAATGTCAATATGGGCTGCTTTTGTTGTAGTGCACGCACCACCTTGAGCGGCCACAATGGCGGGACCGTCGGCCATGAGCCACGGAGGAGCATCGGCTTCCGCATCGGCCGGCTACCACACCTGCGTCGAGAACACCTCCAGCAGAGGCGGGGATGCATCTTGTAACGGGGTTGACATTGTCCCTCATTCAATGGTAAGTAAAATTCCCCTTTTTGATTTGGGTTAGGTGTTTTTTTAATCTGTCATGGCATGGTGTAATTCATTGTTACATTTAGTCGTTGGTGTTAGATTAGGCGTGGGAGTGTTAGATGTTGTCGCCGTAGTGTTAGATGTAGTGTTAGTAGTGCTTCGACAAGCACGGCGGTGACCGCGCCATGGCAGAATCACCGCATCCTTGGCATTGACAATTCATGCCTCGTCATCACCGTGCTATAGCATTGACAAGCTAGTCCATGCCACATTAGTGATCATCGTGGCCATTCATTGGTATTGATCATCATGTTGTAGAACTGGAAGCTTCTGTAGAACTACATCGAGCCTTTGTAGAGGGGGATGATTTCATCCCAGTCGTGCAGCTCATGCCTGATATACCAGGCTTGATGGCTGTTGTCAACACGTTAGACCTTCCCAGGAAGCATAAGGGGTGGCCTGCAAGGGTGGTGTTATATTGTGATCCAAATTCATTCTAAATTGGAGGCTAACTTCTAACAAGCGGAGCGAGCTTCCCGTCGCCAGTAGGCTTGGGCCGAAGCGTCTATATATACCTCTTGTAAGCCGCCGGCTATGATTTATCAGATTATAAGATAACACACGGCATTTGTAAACACCATCCGATATAGTGAAGTTTTGCTGGCCGGCGTCGGTGGTTTTTTTCCCTTTGTGTTGGAAGGATTTTCCACGTTAAAATCTTATGTCTCCGCTGCGTTTTCTTTCGCTGCGTTTTCTTTCGTTCTTCATTATTTACTTGTCGCTTTATAACAGGTGGGGCACCATACCCTATATAGGGTGCCATATTTCTATGTGCAGGTTTGTATCACGGACCTCAAGTCGTCCGTTCCGTTAGCTGTTGGAGACGGTGCTAGCTAAGAAGGTATGGATCAAGCAGCAGTCCGTGAAGACGCCAATCCAGACCGGTGGCTGTGGTGCGAGAACCAGGTGTACATGCATTGTCACTCTAGCAGGCTCTCGTCTTCTTCAAGGGGTGGAAAAACTTCTTCATAAATAGCAAGGTGACCGTCAACGACACACACTGATGTTTGAGTACATGAACGACGGCTTCGAAATGCAGATGTACACCTCCGCCGTGGAGGTGGTGTGGAACTGCAACAAGCATGCCCCGCGCCATGCCGATTACTAGGCTAAGAGCATGTACAATAGTGCCTACTCAGCAGGCTATAAAAAGATCCACATCAATAAAATCCTAGTTAGAGCTAAGAGAAAGGAAGAGAGAAAAAAGAAAAGGGCGCTTCATCTATCGCCAGCTCTAGCACAAGAACCAAAACCAGTACAGCCCGCATGCAGCTAGTGGCAGACTCTTTGCCGGCTATATGCATTGAGCGCATATTTGCTTGTGTCTTGCATGCAAGCACAGCTATCAAAAAAATAAGTATTAAATATTTGACAAAGCTAACCTTATAGTCAATCTATTGTATAAGTGCATATTTATGATGGCTCTAGTTGACATGGCATGAAGTATATAGCCAGCTGATGGCTATATTATTGCTTTTGTTCTAAGTACGGCTCAATTCAAATTAGCTATGTAGCCACTTTTGTTGCCGACGCGCACCTGTCATGTCTCTTGTGGCGAAGCACATAATATGGTAGCCGGCAGCCGGTTATAATAATTTACCACATCATCTATATAGTGAAGTTTTGCTTGGTAAGTCGACACAACTATATATAATGTAAACGCCTTCCGATATATATAGTGAAATTTTACTTGGTAACAACTTCCGATATAGTGAAGTTTTACTTGATAAGTCGACACAACTATATATAATGTACCGTCCCGTGATTAACAGACAGACTCATCTGAAGAGCTCCCCGGCCGTGTATGGAACTCACGGTGGAATGCATGCATGGATCGACACGTATGAACTCACCGAGTCATCAGGTGCTGTCCTGCCGATTCCCGAATCGACTGCCCAGGCCGGCCAGCCCCTGCAGGCGGCCTGCGTGCACAGATAAGATCGCACGCCGACACTTATGGACACACGTGCATGCATGGTACAAATTATCTGTTCGAAGTTGGATGAACAGAAAGGATGGTCGTCACGAGATACCTGTGGTGACTTTTCGAGATTTTTATTGGAATAGAGTGTAGGGGCGTTCATATAGATAAGTATGCATGTGAGTATATGCGTTTGTACTGTTTCTAAAAAGCTTTTGATGGAAGAACCAATTTATAGTTGAATGGTTACGATAGAGGTACAGCTAGCCCACTATAAATTAAACCTCATGTTTGTTGTTTTGATGTCTCATAAAAACATGAAATACTATTCTTTGTTTCAAAAAAGAAACATGGAATACTTTTTTATTCTCTGGAAGACGACTTTCAATAATTGTGAGGCGCCCGTGCTTATATGGCTAGGATATGTGTGCGTGGGGTTGTGTTTCGAACAAAAAAACTTATAATGAATCAATGATATAGAAGCTAGCATGCGCGCATGCATGTGGCACACACATAGTTGTCAGAATTATGATTTTACGATTCTAGAAGTTAAGATCCTACGACTTTAATTACGACCCAAACTAAGTGAACGATTTTACGATTCTGCAAGGTAGAATCTAAGATTTTACGATTCTAAAAGTTAAGATCCTACGGTTTGCGATCCGACCATAGAGGTTCCGATCCGATTCAGAATCACGATTTGACAACTTTCACTTCCAGGCGGTCTATTGTTTTACGTATTTTCTTTGAACGGCGGTCTGTTTGGAAGAACCGAGAGATTTCATTAACGAACAAACGGTGGCCATACATTCTATAGAAACGGACATAAAAAGTGAAAATTACACACAGTTACATGCATTTTGCACTAAGGCCCTCTGTGGCTTTCCTAGAAATGTGATCGAGGACAACACCAAAACCACCACCGACGAGCTCGCCGCAACCAACCTCAACGCCACTAGGGATGAAACCACTTGGTGAGAACAGGCCGGAGCCAACTGCGATGAAGCAAGAGGGCCTCCGGTATGCCATATAAGCTTGGAGGTTGTAGTAGTCCATCGGGCGCTGGCCGGAGAACATCGTCACGCACCGCGCGAGGTGGGAGAGGTCACCGCTCAACTCCATAGATCGACGACGAGGACGCCTCCATGATGAATCTACCATGGGAAACTCCACTTCCCCTGTGCAGCATATCCGCTGAGCAGCATACCGAGGCGAGAGGACCTCCTTCTTTTCGTCTTCTCCATGACGAGATTTAAGAGGGGAATCGAGCCCATGGCGTCCCGCCTCATATCTTCATCGAGCCTTGACTAAACTAAAACACTTATTTTTAAATGATGGTGCTGTTATATTTTTTGGTACCAAACAAGGTACAATTCACGCCACTCGCTTGGCGTGCAGTGACACGGCATGTTCCTCGGCACGTGCGTATACGTGGAGCCACGGCACGCGTACGTGCGTGCATATGGTTTTTTATCTGGTGTGGCGCAGTCATGCAGCCTGATCTGGGTGGCGAGCTGTCGGCCCATGGAGTGACCTGATAATCATCGGTCGATTGCAGGTGCTGCGCCGCACAGTTTGATCAAAAATTAACATTTGTTGGCCAGAGATAGGCTAACATTGGCAACTCAATTTGTTTGGAACACTGCCAATGCAATGCAATGCGATGCGATGCAATGCAATGCAATGCGATGCAATGCAATGCAATGCAATGATACACGATCTTCCGGCCAATCAAGATCCCACGTCCCTACGTACGTACGTGGACCATATGCATGCATGCACGCGTGCAGTACCGGCCGGTACTATACTCCCGCGCGCGGAGATAATTGCATATTGCTACCACAATTGAGGCTAGGGCTTCAAAAAACTACCACTTTTCGGGCCAGTTGCAAAAAACTACCACTTTTGCGTCTAATTGCTTCAGAAAACTACTAATTGTGTGTAACACTCGGTTTGGTCCAATTTAATCATGTTTCTGACAGAAATGGCCCACCATTTGATCAAGTTTTCTATCTGAATGACATGGTGGGCCATCTCTGTAAAAAACTTGATCAAATGGGCCAAACCGGTTGTTACACAGAACTGGTAGTTTTTTGAAACCATTAAACACAAAAGTGGTAGTTTTTTGCAGTTGACCTGAAAAGTGGTAGTTTTCTGAAGCCCTAGCCGCAATTGTGGTAGCAATATGCAATTTTCTCCTCCCGCGCGCCATAGTAGCATGAACTGCCCTAGTTAGCTGGACTTGAGCGCCGACACTTCACTGTCCTAGCCCCTAGCTCCGTACGCGCACTTTTCTGAATTATTGCTCCAGTGACGGGCAACCAACGTCGGACACGCTACAGCAAAGTAACCTTGCATGCTACTGTGAGTCCTTCCGTACGTCGTTCAAAGTTTCCTTCCTCTAAACCGCTTTTCAAAGATTTTCTAGGCATTGGAAGATATGTGTTTGTGTAATTCTTGGAAGACGGTAAGCATTGATGCAACCAAAAGAGCCAATCAAAAAAGTGGCGCCTATTAGAAGAGTGTCAAAATGAAGTTTGATGAACGCAAATTCGTCGACAAGGAGTACTCCCGAATGCAAATGAAGAGGATCTAAAAGGCTATGTCAACTCGGTGGGTAACATGTGATGAACCTATTCCATGCCTACCATGCAAACATTGAAGGTAGACCGGAAAGTGCCATGAACGCGGCAATATGGTAAGTGCTTGGCCGTCCCTATTGTGTCTTTTATTAATCGGCTATGCATTGATGTGTTTCTGTTTTTTTTTTTTGCTTTAAGCCATGTTACATTGATACACTAAGGCAAAGGATTCGCCTTGCTACATTGATACACCAAGATCAAAGAGTGTGAGAAGTGGAGGCAAACATGCCTTTAATTGGCGAAGATACCCGACATCGTCATTGATTTAGTAGCGCAGCTGGCAACCTCGGCGGAACACCCTATCGGCAATAAGAAGGCTAGCCTAGCCGCGATTGAAGTGGCTTCATCCGATAGGGCGCAAGCGCCGATCGACAAGAAGTGCCTCGCCGATGTCGCAATGAAGTTGCTCATTCGGGGCGAAAAGAGTGACGAGAGGTGGAATTCCTTGTTGTCGGCGCAAGAATAGAATATCTTGACTGAGAAGGAGATAGTCGCAGTAAAGAAAAGGAAGGAGGACTTCATGATTCTGACCGCCTACACTACAAAAATGTGCGACGAACTGAAGGCGGCACACATGTTTTACCGTGACATGATCTAGCAAGAAATTGACGTTCGAAGGGCAGCGGTGGTGGCATCGGCATCAGCAGTAGCTTCGGCATCGACCTCGATGACGGCATCGGTGACTACGGCGACATCTCATCAGCCAATATATTTGCGACTACGACCGTGACAACAACTTCGGTGTCGGGCGAGCAGGCCCACGTCGTGGTTGTGGACGAGCACGAGCCGTCGTCCACGTCAGGAACCAAACTCATTGATCTAGGTTTATTTATGCCTTGGTTCTGTAACATCCTTGTCGCCATAAGCGATGATCTGTGGTGGGAACTTTGAACTGTAACTTTTGAATGCCACGATCCTATTTTGATTTAAATTCTACTGTAAAAAAAAATGCTTGGAGCGCACGTTTGTGACAGTGGCTGCCCCAAATACGGAACCATGCGGCAGCCCCCAATGGACTAATCTGGTGCTTTTACGAAACATCGTTGTTGTTTGGGAGACGCCACTGAAAATGTTTTTAGTTGTAAACAATGATTAGATTTGCTTGCCGCATTGACACTGATCATGCTCTTAGACACATCCATCTTTACCCCCTTTTTTTGAAGGAAAAAGTCCATTCTAAATCTTGAACTCAGAGAAGGTTAGACAAATTAAACTCTCAAATCAATATCTCAGTAATTTGCACCCTGAATTATTCAATGCCTGTTTAAATTGAATCTCTGGCACCAATAACTTGAAGTTAATTATTATTACTTTTGCAACCTTGATTAGTTGTCCATATTGAAAAAATTAGGGGGAACGAAAACTTTTTCTTAAGACTAATTAGATGAATTGCCTTAATCTGTCTGATGATTTGCCTTGATTTATTTGTTATAATGAATTGCTTCGATCTGCTGGTAGATGAATTGTCTTGTTTTGCTTGTTGAGTTTTGTCTTGAGCTACCCAAAGAACAATATCTCTAGTGGCAAAACGAATAACTCACCTAATAAAACACATGTGTGACTTAGGAAAAATTGTTTTCCTTTTTTTTTACATCAAACCCTTCTCCTTATGGCAACATGAGTGTTCCATCTTGAAGTTCCTCTTGGTGTTCTAAATCTAGCTCCAAATCGAGTGATTCAAAGTTCCGCTGTTAGCTAATGAAAAGATCTACAACTTGGCGTTGGTTTCATCCTCAAATTCGTTACAGATTTTCTTGAGTAAATAAAGTTCTGAAAACATGCATATTCACTGTTTGTTAGATTTGATTTGTTTTACAAAACCTTTTTGAGAAAACTCAACTGTGGGTGAAAGTCCTCTACAGTAGCTTCATTTTTTCATTGGTCTCACCTCAAATGACCACCTAAAATTGAAATGGTGCACATATCAAGTTTTTGTCAGATCTGACTTTGTCCAGGAGCTTGGAGACGAATTTGCGAGTGAAACCAATTGCATTAGAACCGTATAGTCAATACCTTTCTGATGCAACTGACCTCATAGTTTTATGATTTTTCTACGATTTTTGGCATACTGATCTCATTTTCTGTACATTCAGATTCAAGCAAATTCCTAAAATAGTATGATTAACCTTTTTGAGTGAATCCAATTGGGTTAGTCTTGTATTAGTATTGGTCATCTAGGAAAAATACTGTTAGTCTCTGTTAATGCATATTGGTTACTGATAATAACATGTGTGTACTACATGAGTTATTGGACCAAAACTTTTTGGTTTATTTAAAACCCTTGACCAACTCTTTTTATTAGAAATGGGCAACCTTTGTTTTGTTGGAGATATGCCCAAGAGGCAATAATAAAAGTGGTTATTATATATCTTTATGTTTATGATAAATGTTTATATACCATGCTATAATTGTATTAACCGAAACATTGATACATGTGTGATATGTAAACAACAAAGAGTCCCTAGTATGTCTCTTAACTAGCTTGTTGATTAATGGATGATTAGTTTCATAATCATGAACATTGGATGTTATTAATAACAAGATTATATCATTGTATGAATGATGTAATGGATACACCCATATTAAGCGTAGCATAAGATCTCGTCATTAAGTTATTTGCTATAAGCTTTCGATACATAGTTACCTAGTCCTTATGACCATGAGATCATATAAATCACTTATACCGGAAAGGTACTTTGATTACATCAAACACCACTGCGTAAATGGGTGGCTATAAAGGTGGGATTAAGTATCCGGAAAGTATGAGTTGAGGCATATGGATCAACAAGGGATTTATCCATCCCGATGACTGGATAGATATACTCGGGCCCTCTCGGTGGAATGTCGTCTAATGTCTTGCAAGCATGTGAATAAGTTCATAAGAGACCACATACCACGGTATCGAGTAAAGAGTACTTGTCAGAGACGAGGTTGAACAAGGTATAGAGTGATACCGAAGATCAAACCTCGGACAAGTAAAATATCGCGAGACAAAGGGAATTGGTATTGTATGTGAATGGTTCATTCGATCACTAAAGTCATCGTTGAATATGTGGGAGCCATTATGGATCTCCAGATCCCGCTATTGGTTATTGGTCGGAGTGAGTACTCAACCATGTCCGCATAGTTCACGAACCGTAGGGTGACACACTTAAAGTTGGATGTTGAAATGGTAGTATTTGAATATGGAATGGAGTTCGAATATTTGTTCGGAGTCCCGATGAGATCCCGGACATCACGAGGAGTTCCGGAATGGTCCGGAGAATAAGATTCATATATAGGATGTCATTTTATGTGAATAAAATGTCGCGGAAGGTTCTATGGAAGGTTCTAGAAGGTTCTAGAAAAGTCCGGAAGAAACCACCAAGGAAGGTGGAGTCCACATGGGACTCCACCTCCATGGCCGGCCAACCCTAGTGGGGAGGAGTCCCAAGTGGACTCCCCTTAGGGGCCGGCCACCCCCCATATGGGAGGTGGAACTCCCACCTTGGTGGGAGTCCTAGCTAGGCTAGGTTTCCCTCTCTATGGAAGGTTTTTGGTTCGGGTCTTATTCGAAGACTTGGAGACCAACTCTTGGGGATCCACCTATATAATGAGGGGCATAGGGGAGGGCCGGACACACCAAAGCCACAAGTTGGCCGCACCCCCTTGAGGCCGGCCACCCCTCCCAAACCCTAGCCGCCCCCTCTCCTCCATAGCTCCCGCGTGCTTTAGCGAAGCTCCGCCGGAGTTCTCCACCGCCACCGACACCACGCCGTCGTGCTTGTCGGATTCAAGAGGATCTACTACTTCCGCTGCCCGCTGGAACGGGAGGTGGACGTCGTCTTCATCAACAACCGAACGTGTGACCGAGTACGGAGGTGCTGCCCGTTCGTGGCGCCGGAACCGATCGTGATCAAGATCTTCTACGCGCTTTTGCAAGCGGCAAGTGAACGTCTACCGCAGCAACAACAGCCTCATCTTGTAGGCTTTCGAATCTCTTCAAGGGTGAGACTCGATACCCCCTCGTTGCTACCGTCTTCTAGATTGCATCTTGGCTTGGATTGCGTGTTCGCGGTAGGAATTTTTTTGTTTTCTATGCAACGTTATCCTACAAGTGGTATCGGAGCCGTGTCTATGCATAGATGGTTGCACGAGTAGAACACAATGGTTTTGTGGGCGTTGATGCTCTTGTTATCTTTAGTTGAGTACTTTGCATCTTTATGGCATAGTGGGATGAACGGCTCGGACTAACTTTACATGACCGCGTTCATGTAATGTCCCAGGTTTAGAGACGATCGAGGGGTAGATTTTAGA
>NC_061508.1:267222090-267328754 GCF_022539505.1 Lolium rigidum
TTGTTTACATAAAACACATGTATCAATGTTTCGGTTAATACAATTATAGCATGGTATATAAACATTTATCATAAACATAAAGATATATAATAAGCACTTTTATTATTGCCTCTTGGGCATATCTCCAACAGTCTCACCGTGCGAAGGAGCTGCTCTCATGCGTCGTTGCCACGTTCTTTTCTGGCTATGTATCTGAGTTCGTCGACATATTCTCCATGGGCGCGGTGAGGTTCGAGAAGGCAAATGCCAAGGCGTCGTGCATCGATGACTCGATGATATTTATGCCGTAGTGTCAGGACGTGTGCAAACCATCAACCAGCTCCTTAGGGAGATGGACGGCTTCTGTGGTAACAACGGTGTCATGGCGCTCGCCGCGACTAACAGGCTAGATGTGCTGGACAACGATGGTGCTTGCATGCTTGGCACTACAGGTCGGATGGAGCACGGCACTGCAGGCTGCTCGCCGCTTCTAATGCCAGGGAGGTTCGATCATCAGGTTACGGTTTATCGTCCACATGCTACTGGTGGTATCAGGATCCTTAAGGCGAGCAATCGCGGAACACTAAAAAAACAAATCAACTTGAGCATCAGGTTTCAGTTGACAGAGCCACTCACAGGGGCTCTCGCGGTGTCCTCTATCAGGGAAAAAGCACAACCATTGCCTCCTGATGATATAACATAAGGCCTACGATGCCTTGCCTTTTATTTTATCGAGCAGGCGGATGACTCTTGGCCTCCAGTTTTGGAAGACGGCAAAAGATGGCCGTGACTACATAGATTGTGCGTCCATGTCAATATATTGGTTGAGATTTTGTATATACAGACCGTTGATACCAGTCTAAAAAGATTAAAGCAACGGCAACAATAGGCATCTAAAACATCAAGTGATGTCTCCTAAATATTTTGGTGCTTCTCCCATCACCATGATTTCTTCGTTTGTAGAGTCTTGCAAGTTATGGTTTGCTAGGGTATTTCCGTGCAATTGAATTATACATATAAAACCACTCCAAATATGATATACTCCCTCTCTCTTTCTCTAAAAAAACTGCTCAACTTTATCTAAATACTAGATTATTTCTCACTCTTATTTCTATGTACGCCGCAAAATTTGATTCTAAGTTGAGAAAGTTATTTTAGGTGGAAGGGAATATAATAGATGGTCTTGGGGTTTAGATTTTGCAGTTGGGGTTTTCCTTTTATATTATCTCCATCTCAGTGTAACTGAAGCTTCATGATGAGTAAGCTTCATCAGTTGAGCAAGTTATTTTAGATGGAAGGGAATATAATACATGGTCTTGGGGTTTAGATTTTGCAGTTGGGGTTTTCCTTTTATATTATCCCCATCCCACTGTAACTGAAGCTTCATCAATGAGTAAGTGTTGGTGTAGTGAAATTCTCCATAATATAACAAAATTCGCAGCAACACATAAATGTATTTGCTAAAAACATGTCTACATATTTTGCTCTTCCACGGCAATGCGCAGGCATTGTCCTAGTTAAGCATAAGAAGGGAAAAGATAATATTGTTGCTGATGCTCTATCTACAAAAAATATGCTATTAACTCAACTTGATGTTAAAATTCTTGGATTAGAAGTACTATGTGATTTGTATGCCACTGATCATGATTTTGCTGAACCATATCGCTTGTGTGCTATTGGTAAAGCATGGGAAAAATATCACATACATGATGGGTTCTTGTTTAGAGCTAACAAACTATGTGTTCCAGAATCGTCTGTGCGTTTGCTCTTATTGCAGGAATCACATGTTGGACGTTTGATGGGTCACTTTGGGCGTGAGAAGAAGCTACTCATGCTTGCTGATCACTTTTATTGGCCAAAGATGGGGCAAGACGTGGACATGTATGTGAAGAGGTGCATTACTTGCAACAGTCCAAGTCCAAGCTGAAGCCTCACGGTTTGTATACTTCTTTACCGGCACCTACTACACCATGGGAAGATATCAGTACGGATTTTTTGTTAGATTTTCCGCGTACTAAGAGAGGTCATGATTCTATATTTGTGGTAGTGGACATATTTTCTAACATGTCATATTTTATTGCCTGCCACAGGAGCGACGATGCGTCGCATATTGCTAACATGTTTTTCAGGGAAATTGTACGTCTACATGGAGTCCCCAAGACTATCGTTTCTGATCGTGACGTCAAGTTCATGAGCTACTTCTGAAAGACACTTTGGGGAAAGCTGGGGACGAAGCTACTTTTCAGCACTACTTGTCATCCCCAAACTGATGGTCAAACTGAGGTGGTGAACCGAACATTGTCACAACTGTTGAGATCAATGATCAAGAAGAACTTGAACGAGTGGGAAGATTGTTTGCCGCATGTGGAGTTTGCTTACAATAGGGCAGTACATTCTACCACAGAGCTGTGTCCGTTTGAGGTGGTGTATGGTTTCAAACCCATCATTCCACTTGATTTGTTGCCTTGACCCATACATGAGAGAGTCAATATGGAGGCATCAAAGAAGGCAGATTTTGTACGGAAGATACATGAGAAGACTAAAGAGCTTATAGAGAAGAAATGCAAGAACAATGTTCAAAGGATGACCAAGAAGCGCAAAAAGATGTTGTTCAAGCCTGGTGATATGGTCCGGGTTCATTTTCGCAAGGACAAGTTCCCGAAGCTACGGAAGTCCAAGTTGCTTCCTCGTGGTGCTGGTCCTTACAAAGTGCTTGCCAAGATCAATGACAATGCATATGCTATAGATCTTCCAACTGATGAGTTTGGTGTCATCAATTCTTTAAATGTGGCTGATTTCACACCATATGATGGAGAAGACCTTGGAGCGTCGAGGTCGACGCCTTTTGAAGGGGGGGGAGATGATGAGGACATCCCTACCAAACTACTACCTCCGTCATTACAACATGAAGACGATGTTGCCGTGAAGGTCAAGCCCAATGAAGTCAGGATTGGACCCATTACAAGGGCTCATCCAAAGTTACTTAAGGAGCAGGTGAATTCACTCCTAAATGGTACTTTGATCAATGAGAACTTTATACTGCCTAAGTCATTTTACTTATGTATGATCAGGTACGAAGATGAAGCAAGCATTGCACGAGGAGAGGAGGAGTGTAACGGCCTCGGGTAGTACCCCTATAGATTTTGCTTCTTCTTTTCTTTTATGCATCATCATGGCATCATGCATCATATCATCCATGCTTTTATGTCGTCGTGGTGAACAGACAGATGCCATGGGATGGCTTAAGTTGGGGCCGAATGTGCGCTAGAGGATTCGGGGGAGGGTTTTCGTAAGGATGGGATGGATTCCGGATGCTTTCCTGATGAACTAGGCCTCGGCCAGAGGTAGAAGATGAACAACACAAGAACTATCTCATCTAGGAATTTCTGTATTCCATGGAATTAGGTTACAAGCTCTCAGATACAATGTAGAACGTACCTCCCTATCTCGTCCCCGCGTTAGGGCGTGCCCCCTCTCCTTATATAGGGGAGAGGGTGGCTTACGGGGAAGAAACCCTAGGAAACCCTAACGGCATCTTTGACTAGACAAACTACTTTACAAAGCCTCTTTGGCCCAGATGACACCGGTATGTCTTTAATCAGGAGCGGTGACATCCTCCGGTACCTTTTACGTCATCATCTGCTTTGGCCCCAGAGCTTCGATTAAAGCTGAAGTGCTTCGCTCATCTTTGTCCTCTAGCTCCTTAGAGAATCTTTGACCAGTCTTGCCGACGTGCTACAGTGTAGCCTGTACCGGTAATCCGGTACCTTCTTAGCCTATTCCGGTATACCCCTCCTGGGATACCGGTATAGATTCACTTAGCCAAAATCTTAGCTTCACAGTCCAGAATAACCTTTAAACCGGTACTTCGATAACTCAAACCATCCGGTTTGGCATGCCTTTGGCATACCGGAGGTCATCCCCCCAACATTAGTCCCCGAAGCTGGTATAGTTCGGTGGATCCTATCCAACGGACCATGCCAGGTTCCCATCGTTCAAGGTACCAGTTTAATCCTTCCGGTAAGCAGTTCAAACCTTCCGGCTTCTCTGCCAAACTTCCCTTTTCGTACCGGTCTCTTCCGGCATCTTTGTCATTAAACTCTCGTCAGCGAAGTCGAGAATTTCTCGGACACGGTGCCTGTCAGTGACATGTGCACTGTTCCTGACGCAGCAGTGTCAGGGTCACTTCCCTTCGACTTCTGCGCTAGCATTTATGGCGCCACACCGGATCCTTGCCGTCGTTCCGGATCCGTGTGGCATCCCTGTTGCTTTCTGTTTTCTGCGCGTGTATCGTTGCACCACGTGGCGGCCCACGAAGCGAACCGCGGCGGCCCAGCGGTTGCCGGCCCACGATCTCTTCTCCCTATTTAAGGACGAAGCGGTTCCTTCTCCTCTTCTTCTCCGCATTCTCCCAGTTCTCACGCGCTCTGAGCCTTTGCCCCTTGCGCTCCTCTCGCCGCCGAAGCTCTGTTTCCCGACGAGCTTGCGAAGAAGCTCCGCAGGGCTCTGCTCCGCAGAGAGTCACCGCGCACCTTCGCCTCTTCTGCCTCGAGCGCTTCACGGCACTCCCCCTTCCTCCTTCTCTGTTCATCTTCATCGCCTGCAAGTTCGCCCCCTCTTCGGCGGCCGTCGTCCTCAACATCCTCCGCCGCCTCAGGTTAGCTTTAACCCCTCTTTACTCTCTTCTTTTTGCCTCCTAGTTCTTGGGCCGGTAGGGGATTTACTTTTCCTTTTCTTCTGGTTTTCTCTTACTCGTAGATCTTCGCGCGAGGCTAGATCTTGGGAAATCTGTTTGTGGGTAGGTTTGAGCATCTTTAGACCTGTATGTCTTCTGAGGATTACCTTTCCGAATCTGCCGGCAGCAGCCATCACAGCGAGACCCACACTGCCTCTACCGGGGAGGAAAACTCAGCGAACCAGGCCTCCGACGGGCTCGAGGCAGACCTCGCCCGGATGGATGCCTCTTCTTCTGCTTCGGAAGCCGGTACCGGAAGGGGCAAGGAGGCCAGCAGCTCCGGCCAAGGTTCCGGTGTGGACTTGGCTGCGATCACCCGCGGAGCCTGGAAGGGCTCCGATGTAAAGCAGCCGGAGATCGATTGGTTGTACCGCTCCCGCAGGATACCGGCAGAGGTGTCTTGCCGGATTCCGGGCAACGAGCGGGAGCCTGCGCCCGAACCCGGAGAAGTCGTAGTTTTCTCTGCTCACTTTGAGCGCGGCTTCGGCCTACCGGCCTCTGACTTCTTCCGCCAGTTTCTTGATATTTACCAAATCCAACCTCATCAGCTTCCTGGCAATGTAATTTTTTATCTTTCTTGCTTTGTTTCTTTCATGGAGGCCTACATTGGTCTCCTCCCTACAAAAGAAGCTTTCGCTCGCTTCTTCGGCCTTCGGATCATCTCGGTCGAAGGCAAAAACATTCCCAAGCCCAAACCTCCGGTCCAATGCGGATCTTGCATCATCAGCGCGCGCCAGGGGAGCCCCTTTTTCAAATTCTCCGGTCTGGAGTCATGCCGGGCATGGCAACAGACCTTCTTTTATGCGAGGAACAAGGGCGCCGCTGATTTCATCAATCTGCCGGCCTACCTTCCGGGGACGCCATCGAGGGCCAACTGGAAATACAATCCGGGGACTTCCCATATCGAAACCAACCGGATTGTCCGGTTCATGGAGCAGCTCATCAAGGACACGGACATCTGTTCCGACGATATCATCCGCGTGTTCATCTCACGCCGGGTGTTCCCCCTCCAGCGTCGGGTTCACAAGATGAGTCAGATGTGCGGCCCCCGCGATCCCACCAAGATCACCAGCTGCACACTAAGCAAAGAGGACGTGGTCCTTAAGGCTAGGCAAATTTGCCAAACCGACATGCCGATGGAGTGGGAGTGCGGCCTCCTTCCCCTCAGCTCCACCAATCCTCCATCTGCCGAAGTAAGAACTTAAGCAATCCGGATTGTTTTTCCGTTAGCCTCTGATGTGTAGCTAATTATATTTTTTCTCTTTTTCAGGCCTGCGAGCGCTTCCCTCGCATTGCTACGGAGGCACGAGGCCCTTTCCGCAAGCGCGCCTTGGACGAGGTGGACCCGGATCCTTACGTGGTCGGGAACAAACACAAGATGGGACGGACCCATACTTCGCGCCCCGGTAACTTTTCAACCAATGACTCCGGTTCTGATGACGAGGTCACTATACTTGAAGTATTTTGTTCTTTCGCTTCCTCATATATTGTCTTTCTGTAGATCTCCCCTCAGCCAGCGCCAACCCACAGGTTGTGGAGCGCGCCACCCCGCTGCAGGCCGAGGTTGGCCAGGAGTTCCTAGAGAAACTCGCCTCTCGGGGCCAGAAGAACAAGGCGCCAGCGCCCGAAGCCGGCTCGAGCGATGCTCCTCCTGCCAAGCGCCGCAAGAAGGGCGACGCCGGCAAAAAGGGCACCGTGAAGCATTACCGGAAACATTTTCCTGTCGCTTCCGGGTAAGCTTCCGGATTTCTTCCTTTCTTTTGTCTTTTGCTTAAGACTTTCTTCATCCGGTCGCTTTTTCTGAGTCTCTTTTTTCTTTATCTTTTCAGGCCTGCGCTCAAGCTTACCAAGAGCGCCACCGGCATGAGGCCGGAGACCTCGGAGGACGCCGCCAGGGCCTCACCTCCTCCTCAACCAAGTCCGGTACCTTCTGGTGCCGGCAACTCTCCTGCCTCCTCTCGGGGAGGCAACACAAGTGCGGGGCGCGCGGCCCCTGAACCTACTGATCACCGCACGGAGGAGGACCTTGTTTCCCCTCCTGAAGCCCAGGACACCGGCGCCAGCAACACCGGCGTCGGCACTGAAGATGCCGAGAGGGCGGAACCTCTGGTTCCTCCCGTCCCCAAAAAAAGAAGAAGAAGGCAACTGCCTCCCCCTCCAAGACCGTGCCGGATTCTTCCGCGCCGGCAAACTCTCCCCCGGCCAAGGAAGCACCGGAAGCTTCCGCGCCGTCGAAGGACACGCCAACACCTCCACCGGCTGCCTCTACCGGCAAGACAGCCACCGCCAAGCCAACACCTCCGGAGGGCACCAAGATCACTGCGCAGGAACTTGCCGCGGTGGTCACTACTGCAACCGCTCCCTCCTCCGGCTCGCGGTCCCTTGTACTGCATGCCGGCCGCGCCGCCGTTGTGGCCGGTGAGACGGCCTCAGCTCAGCTGGGCCGGATCACCGAGCTCAACCGCGGAGGAGCCGACCTAGGCCATCTGCTTGACTACGCTGAAAAGTGGAATCAGGCAGATCTGTCCCCAGCGACACGAGGCCTCGGGAAGGACAAGCTACCGGTGGTAGACCCTGCTGGCCCTCGGAGCACCGGGCAACACTTTGGCCGGCTCAGGCGCGCGGTCAAAGAGTTTGACACCGCGTGGCATGACACCAACAACAATGCGGTGGTAAGTTTCACAAACTTCGAAGCTCTTTAAATTTATGCCAGTTTTCAATCTTCCAACTTATATGTATATCCTCTCAGTCCCCGAGTTTCGGGTTGAGAACGCAGTTCTTAGCGCGAAACTTTCTTTGAAACACAAAAAACCGGCATAGCCAGTCCCCAAGTTTCGGGTTGAGAACGCAGCTCTTAGCGCGAAACTCCTTTCAATACCGGCATCTTCTTACCGGAATTTTTAACTTGAACAGAGCACGCTGGACACCCGGAAGCAGCTCTTCGAGGAGCTTCTGAGGGAGCACCGGTACCTCTCTGAGGCCCACAGCAAGTGCCAAGGTTAGTTTCTGCGCCTCCGGCTTCTTTTTACCGGTTGCTTTTTCCTTTCAGTATTTATAAATACTTTGCGGACCATCCCTTCCGGAAGCTTCCTTCGAGGACCTCAACGCTCAGCTCTCCGCGCTAAAAGGTACCATTTTCTTTTCCGGTTGTCATGCCTCTCTTTAACCTACCGGTTATCTTTCTGTTAACATTTCTTTTCCGGATTCCAGCTGAAAAGGAGCAGCTTGTCTCGGAGCACCGCAAAGCTCTGGACGCTCAGGAGACTATCTCTTCTGAGCTAAAGGAGCAGCTCATGCAGGCTGAACTCCGGCATTCGCGGGAGCTGAAGGAGGCCCAGGCTGTAGCTGAGGCCAAGTTGGATGAATCTCTGAAGGAGTTCACCAACTCCAGCGTGGTGCTGCGGGCGGAGCTGGAGGAGGAGACCCAGGCACGGAAAGAAGCGCAAGACCGGATCTCCACCCTCACCACGGACCAGGCCGAATATGACCGGTTGGTCATGCAGGCCGATGCCCTGGCCCTCAGTAAGCCGTTCTTCGTTTCTCTTTCGCTTATAATCTTATGTTTTCTGGCGGTATGCCCTTATACCGGTTACTTTTTTCTTCTTTTTCTTTCCTTCTAGGACTCTTTCCGGATTCACAGCCGCATGCGCATAAGAAGGTAGCGGAACGCAGGGCTGAGCAAGCCATGAGCAACCCGGATGCACCCTGGGACACTTATGACCACTTGGTCGCGCGCCCGGATCCAGCACATGCGAGCTGTGGACCGGCACCTGGTCGATCTGCCGGATCGTTCCATGGAGATTTTCAAGGTGATGTGGCCTGAGGAAGCGGTGCCGGTCAACGTGACGCTCATCTCTGATCGCCTCAAGGATGCTTGCCGGAGGATCCGCGAGTGGAAGTGCTCAGCGGCTCATGCCGGAGCAGATGCAGCGCTACGCATTGCCTGTTCTTGGTACGAAGACCTGGACCTGGACGCCTTCCACAGCCTTCGCGGTGATGCACCCACTGACAAGGACCCAGTCTTAACCGCAAAGCGGCAAGACCGCGCCTACCGGATTGCGGAATGCGCCCACATCCGCACTTTCATCCCTCCTCCTCCCGACGTCAGGGACGCACTCACTGACGACGAGGAAGAAGACGTTGAGGACGAGGAGGATGAGGAAGCCGGAGAAGGCGATGCCCCTCCGGAAGCTCCCGAAGCCGGCCTGCAGCCCCCTGCCGTTTAGATATTCTCATCATGTGTTAATCATGCCTGTTGTCTCAAAACAATGTTGGTTAAATTCTACCCCGGTATGCCGGGGTCTTTGATGTAATATAAAACCTCGCAGTTCTTTTGGTTGTGCTACAACTGATTATGCCGGTATCTTGTATACCGGTAACTTATTAAGTTAAGTTCGTATGCTACTTTAGCACTTTGCTTATTGTTTGCTTTTATCTTGCACTGTGAAGATTCCGGAATTGTTTCCGCATCCAATCTGATGCACACTTGGTTCTTTTGCTTTGGCTCTGCCTACTTTTGTGGGTGTTTTGGCGTAAGAGTCACAAAGTTCTTTTGCCAAGCAAGCACTTTCTTGAACTTAGAAATAACTCGAAATTTTTCACAAATAACCGGTATAACCGGGGTTAGTTAAACTTTTTCCGGATTGTTTGTTCTCACTCCCTCTTTTCGTGTTTCACGTGCTTAGTTCCTTCCGGTTTATCTTGCTTGCCATGAAGCCGGGTTGCGGACAGCAGCAAAGTCGAAGACTCCGGTAGGTTTAGCACGTTACTAAACCGGAAAGAAAAAATGTACAACAAGCAACCGGTAAACTGAAAAAATAAACACATTGCATGCAATTTCGGTAGAGGTAGTCCCCGAGATTCATTCGAGGTACCGGCATCTTTTATTCATAGCATATAAGGTACAAAAAGGAACTCCTTACAGCACATCTTTAGGAATAGAAAGGACGTAGCAAAGCTATGTTCCATGGACGCTTAGTTTCCTCTCCTGACCTGTCCGCCTTTCCCTTCTTTGATTCCTGCGCATCGATCAAGTAGTAGGCATCATTGTGTAGAGCCTTGCTCACAATGAAAGGTCCTTCCCACGGAGGTGAGAGTTTGTGACGCCCCTCAGTGCGCTGCACTAGGCGTAGCACCAGGTCCCCTTCCCGGAACACTCTCGGTTTAACCTTCCGGCTATGATAGCGTCTGAGGTTCTGCTGGTATATGGCTGTTCTTGCCAAAGCCAGCTCCCTTGCTTCTTCTAGCAAGTCCACATCATTTTCTCGGGCCTCTTTTACCTCTTCTTCGGTATAGAGTTGAACCCTCGGTGAATCATGTATAATATCGGTTGGTATCATGGCTTCCGCCCCATAAACCATGAAGAATGGAGTGTATCCGGTAGGCCGGTTCGGAGTTGTTCTTATGCTCCACAGTACTGATGGTAGCTCGTCGAGCCAACATCCCGGTGTCTTTTCAAGCGGTTCAATGAGCCTTGGTTTGATACCGGAAAGCACCAAAGCATTGGTTCTTTCCACTTGGCCATTGCCTTGCGGGTGTGCAACTCAGCACAAATCCAGCTGGATGTTGTTATCCTCACAGAATCTTTTGAACTCTCCTTGAGCAAAGTTTGTTCCATTGTCAGTAATAATGCTATGCGGGTAGCCATACCGCAAGATAACATCTTTCAAGAATTTCACCTCAAGCCACTTAGTGAACTTATCCACCATCACTAGGATGTGGGTCATGCTGCTCCTTGCAGTTTTGAATGGGCCAACCATGTCAAGGCACCAAACAGCGAACGGCCAAGTTAATGGTATAGTTTTCAGGCCGGATGCTGGGGTATGGTTTTGCTTGGCGTACCGCTGGCACCCGTTGCATTTCCGTACCAAGTCCTCAGCGTTTTCCAGCGCCATGGGCCAGTAGAACCCATGCCGGAACACTTTTTCCACCAGCGCCCTTGATGAGGCATGGTGCCCACACTCTCCTTGGTGAATTTCCACCAGCATTTCTTTTCCTTCTTCCGGTTCCACACATCTTTGGAGGACACCGGTAACACTTCTCTTGTACACCTCTCCATTGATGATGGTGTAGGCCTTGGATCCCCTTTGGATTCTTTTTGACTCATTTTCATCAACCGGCAGGGTGCCGTTGATCAGGAATTCCTTAATAGGTTCAAGCCAAGTTGGTGCTTCCCGAACCAGAAATACTGGTACGTCTATATCCATATTGTCCACCAGCATATCCTCTTCCGGCTTAGATCCTGCAGTCCCTGGGTTTACCGGAACAGTCCCCGGGTTTCCTTCATCGATGTCCATTGGCACAACGTGTGACTCCGGTACAAAGATTGACTCTGATTCCGGATTTGGTTTAATCGATGGTGTCCTTAGGTGAGCCAAAGCCACCCCGGGAGGAATTCCTGCCTGAAGGAGCCTAACTTGGAGAGCGTATCTGCGGCTTCATTTTCCACCCGCGGCACATGGTGAAACTCACATCCTTCAAAGAAGCCGGCAATCTTTTGCACGTGAAACCGGTATGAGGCCATGTTGGCATCTTTTGCGTCCCAATCGGAACACTGCTGCACCACAAGATCTGAGTCACCGTAGCAAATGATCCGGTGTGCACCGATTTCCTTTGCGACCTTGAGCCCATGGATCAGAGCCTCATATTCAACGACATTGTTTGATGCCCTGAAGTGTACTTGTAGAACATACCGGAGATGATCTCCCTTTGATGAAGTAAGAACCACACCGGCACCTAGACCCTCTTTGAGCTTGGATCCGTCAAAGTTCATCTTCCAATATTCTATTTTTTGCTCCGGCGGTTGATATTGCATTTCCACCCAATCAACCAAGAAATCAGCTAAAACTTGTGATTTTATGGCATCTCTTCTCTCGTATACCGGTACGTACGGTGATATCTGAATTGCCCATTTGGCAATCATGCCGCTAGCATCCTTGTTGCACATGATATCTGAAATGGGTGCCTCACTCACCACTTTCATGGGGTGCTCTTCAAAATAGTGTTTGAGCTTTGTGGCGGCCATGAACACGCCATAGGTCATTTTCTGGAAGTGAGGGTAGTTTTGTTTCGAGAGGGAGAGCACCTCGCTCAGGTAGTATACCGGTCTTTGCACGGTTTTTCCTTCCTCTTCTCTTTCCACCACCACTACAACACTCACGACCCGGTTTGTTGCTGCTATGTACAACAACATGGGCTCTCTTTCTAGCGGCGAAGCCAATACCGGCGCGGTTGCCAGAATTGTTTTTAGCTCTTTGAACATTGCGTCTGCCTAAGGGGTCCAGACGAAGGTATCGGATTTTTTCGTCAAAGCATAGAGTGGCAGAGCCTTTTCTCTCAACCTGCTTATGAACCGGCTTAGCGATGCCAAGCTTCCGGTAAACTTTTGCACATCTTTGAGATCTTGCGGTATAGTCATTCTTTCGATGGCCCGGATTTTTACCGAATTAACTTCAATTCCCCGGCTTGATACGAGAAAACCAAGCAGTTTGCCGGCAGGGACACCGAAGGTACATTTTGCCGGATTGAGTTTCATCCGGAACCTCCTCAAGTTGTCAAACGTTTGCCTCAGATCATCGATCAAGGTTTCTTTTACCTTATTTTTTATCACGACATCGTCCACATAGACTTGCACGTTTTTTCCAATTTGATCAAACAAACACTTTTGCATAGAGCGTTGGTACGTTGCACCAGCGTTGCGCAAACCGAAAGGCATAGTGACATAGCAATAAGCCCCGTGTGGGGTAATGAACGCAGTTTTTATTTGATCTTCCTTTTTCAGGGGAATCTGGTGGAAACCGGAATAAGCATCCAGAAAAGACAACAGCTCACAACCAGCAGTAGAATCGATCACTTGATCAATCCTGGGTAAAGGGAAAGGATCTTTCGGGCAAGCCTTGTTCAGGTTGGTGTAGTCGATGCACATGCGCCACACCTTTGGAGCTTTGGGTTCCTCTTCTTTTTTATTCTCGACCAGCACCGGATTGGCTAGCCACTCGGTATGCAGTACTTCCACGATGAAACCGGCAACCAACAACTTTGTCACTTCTTCTCCAATGATCTTTCTCCTGTCTTCAGCGAACCGGCGTAAGGGCTGTCTTACCGGCTTCGCATCCTTCCGGACATTTAAAAGAGTGCTCAGCCAACTCCCTCGCAACACCTACCAAGTCATCAGTAGACCAGGCAAAGATATTCCGATTCTCACGGAGGAAGTTGACGAGCGCGCTTTCCTATGCCTCACTCAAGTCAGCACCGATATGAACGGTATGCTCAGGGTATGCCGGGTCTAGCACAATGTCTTTTGTCTCCTTGGTCGGCTTGAATGCCGGTGTGCCCAAGTTACCACTCATTGCCGCTAAGCTCAGCTGTGAGGACTGAGCCAGCGCAACTGCAGTTTGCATCCTTCTTTTTTCCTCTGCAATCACCAACGATTCAGCTAGATTTGATCCGGCGGAAGCGGTTTCCAGTGAGACTTTGTAGTTTCCCACCACAGTTAAGGGTCCACGAGGTGCTGGCATCTTCATCTTGAGGTACGCCGTATGAGTGGAGGCCATAAACGCCGCCAATGCCGGTCTCCCCAGCAGTGCATGATAAGGACTGTCTAGATCCACCACCTCGAACAGAAGGTTTTCCACCCGGCAATTGTCGCGTCCTCCGAATGACACATCCACCCGGACTTTTCCCATGGGCGAACAGGACAACCCCGGAATGATTCCGTGGAACGTTGTGTGAGTTGGTTGTAGTATGTTTTCTGTTATCCCCAGTGTACGGATGGTGTGCTGGTACATGATATTTATGTTGCTCCCATTGTCTATCAGCACTTTGCTGAACCGGACTCGAGTTGTTGGCCCATGCATGATAGGGTCCACAACAAGAGCGTAGCCACCCGGGTTTGGCATTATCTTTGGGTGATCTTTGAACGACCAGGCAATCTCCTGATCTGACCACAGCATGTATTTTGGTACTGCCGGCATCACTGCGTTCACTTCCATGGAACGACGATGCATGCTTTGCCTGTCTGTTGGCTCAGTGACAAACACAACACAGCACAGGTCCGGATCCTGGTAAATGTTCCAGCCCAAAGGTGCCGGCGGTGGAGGTTGGCCATTGCCGTCTGCTACCTGATGAACTTGCTGGTGCTGCTGCCGGTTTGGCTGAGGCTGTACCGGTAGAGCGTTTGCCCCGGTAAGCGGTGGTGGCGGTGGTAATTGTTGACGCAAGATGTCTTGCGACGGTGGTAGCAACGTAGTACAGCCTTGTGCTTGCGCATCTTTTACCGCACCTTTCAACATCAAATGTTTGGTCCAGGAACAATCCTTTGTCAGATGGTTTGCCGGCTTCGCCGGATTCGGAGTGTGCCACCGGCATGGTTGTTCCATTGCTGATTCCATGGTGTATCTTGCATGTTCTTGCCAATTCTTTTTCTCTCCCCACGGCTTCTTCTCAACCCATTGTTTTTTAGGACCCGCTCATGGCTGCGATCCGGTTTTTTGCCTCTGGCTTCCGCTGGCGCCAGAGTTATCTTGCACCGCGGCTACTTGCTGCCCGTACCTTCTATCCGGAAAATCTTCCCTTCTTTTGTTGTGCCGGTTATTCCGGTACTGCTCTTGGCGCTGCTGAGGTTGGTTTGTTTGTTCCGGCTCAGCTTGTACTGCCGGTTGCATTGGGTCTCCCAATGCGTAGTTATCCGCTACACGTATCATCTCTGCCAAAGTTGTTGGCATGTTTCTCTGTAGCTTTTGCCATAGCGGTGAACCTCTTCTACACCCATTACAAAACCAAGCAATGGCATGTGCCTCGATTACTCCTTCACAAGAGTTTCTTATGGAGTTCCACCGGGTCAGATAATACCGATCTGTTTCATTCTGGCGCTGCACGCACAGGGCGAGCTGCTGAGGCATGTTTGGCCTCCGGTAGGTGCTGCTGAAATTGCTTACGAAAGCTTCCTCAAAGTTCAGCCAGCCATTTATGCTTCCTGCCGGCAAATTGTTTAGCCAGATGTGTGTCGGTCCTACCAGGAAAGATGGTACAATTCTCACGGCCCAGCGTCGGTTTCCTCCGCCTGTTACGGTTCCTCTGCCGCCAGCAACGTATACTGCGGTCACGTAGCCCGCAAGCCAGTCCTCCGGCTTAGTGGTGCCATCATATGTTTTTGTATCACGGGGCAACGTGAAGTTGCGAACCGGTGGTTCCTCTTTCATGATCCGTGGCCCAAAGCATTTTGGACCAGGAGGACCTTCTGCCTCGATCATTTCAGATAAGTATACTCTATCCAGCCTGTGCCTCGCATCCCGGTCTGGTAGGCATCTTTCTCCTAACCGTGGCCCCAATGGGTTTCGGTAGGCTGCAATTCTTTCAGCTCCTGAATCATCTTCATCATAACGTTCCGGTACCGCGGCCCTTGCCTGCAGGTACCTTGGCGGATGCATTTCCTCCTCCACATACGCTGCTCTTGTTGCGTATGTGGAGGACCTTCTGCCTCGATCATTTCAGATAAGTATACTCTATCCAGCCTGTGCCTCGCATCCCGGTCTGGTAGGCATCTTTCTCCTAACCGTGGCCCCAATGGGTTTCGGTAGGCTGCAATTCTTTCAGCTCCTGAATCATCTTCATCATAACGTTCCGGTACCGCGGCCCTTGCCTGCAGGTACCTTGGCGGATGCATTTCCTCCTCCACATACGCTGCTCTTGTTGCGCGATAGTTTTGCCCGCTTTCTTCTCTACCGGCATAATCATTTCCGGCGTAGCCCTTTCCGGCATAACCGCGACCTGCCCCTTGCCTTTTTCTACCGGCCTCATGTCGCCCGGCTTGTTGTTTTCCGGCAAGTACCGGACCGTACACAGTCATTTGCTGCGCATTCACTTCTTTTTCTTTTCTCTTGTCCGGATGGGGGGGCGATGCCTGCCCATGGGACTTGCTTCCGGCATTCTTTGTAGAACGCACAGATTTTGAAGCCGCAGCTTTGTTTACCTTAGCAAGCTGCTCAGCGTTTTGTTCCTGAATCATATCAAGCAACTCCCTAACACGATCCTGCTGTTTTGCTAAAGCATCTCCGGTAAGTGATTCGCACAGCTCTACTGCAGCCCTAACAGCTTTTATGGTTTTATCCGAGCTACTGTACTTAGGTTTCTCTACAATGCTCAAAGATGCAGAGGTACTTTTTCCGGCAAGAACCTCTTTACGCAGATCCTGATCTAGATTGCGAGCTCTAAGCCGGTTTTCCGGTACTCTAGCCACCTGAGCGCTAACAGAACCAAAGCCATGGGCAGCGTTATACTCACGTAGGGTTAGGTTCAGCTCGCGCTGCGCCCGGATGATGTCCGCGCCTGCTGAGAGCAGCTTCTGTTGTTGTGCCTCCAGCTCCACCTGAGCCGCTGCCGGATCGAGGTTCTGCGCGATGGGCGTCGCCAGCACGTTCATGGCCGCTTGGAGAGGAGTTTCCGGTGGCGCTGTAGATGCACCCGCAACCTCCTGGTTGCGCTCGGTCGGCGGCTTGGCCGTGCGCGTGGACTTTCGTCTGTCCTACGCCTTCCGCCGCAGCTCCCTTGTCGGGGTCTGCCGCGCCAACCACCAGCACTTCGACGCTGCCGGCGGCGTGGCTGCTGCGAAGCGCAGACCTTGGCGGGTCCGGAGCCACCATCACCAGCGAGAGGCACTGGCGCTCGGGGACGGTGCCGTAGTAGACGCGGAGGCTCCCGAACTCGATGACGGGTCGTTCTTGGGGAACTTACCTCCGTTGGCGACGCAGCCCGTGTTGTCGTTGATGAAGTCCATGGCGAGGACGTGGTCGACGAGCCCGGGGACGACACGCTCGCCGGCGATGGTGAGGAGGCCCGCCCGAATATGAACTCCAGCAAGCGCAGCTGCTGGCCCCATGGTGGGCGCCAACTGTCGTCGTGGTGAACAGACGGATGCTATGGGATGGCTTAAGTTGGTGCCGAATGTGCGCTAGAGGATTCAGGGGAGGGTTTTGGTAAGGATGGGATGGATTCCGGATGCTTTCCTGATGAACTAGGCCTTGGCCAAAGGTAGAAGATGAACAACACAAGAACTATCTCAGCTAGGAATTTCTCTATTCCATGGAATTAGGTTACAAGCTCTCAGATACAATGTAGAACGTACCTCCCTATCTCGTCCCCGCGTTAGGGCGTGCCCCCTCTCCTTATATAGGGGAGAGGGTGGCTTACAGGGGAAGAAACCCTAGGAAACCCTAACGGCATCTTTGACTAGACAAACTACTTTACAAAGCCTCTTTGGCCAAGATGACACCGGTATGTCTTTAATCAGGAGCGGTGACATCCTCCGGTACCTTTTACTTCATCATCTGCTTTGGCCCCAGAGCTTCGATTAAAGCTGAAGTGCTTCACTCATCTTTGTCCTCTAGCTCCTTAGAGAATCTTTGACCAGTCTTGCAGACGTGCTACAGTGTAGCCTGTACCGGTAATCCGGTACCTTCTTAGCCTATTCCGGTATACCCCTCCTGGGATACCGGTATAGATTCACTTAGCCAAAATCTTAGCTTCACAGTCCAGAATAACCTTTAAACCGGTACTTCGATAACTCAAACCATCCGGTTTGGCATGCCTTTGGCATACCGGGGGTCATCCCCCCAACATTTTCACAAAATAAAATTATTTTATAAAACCCCCCTTGTCTTTTCCTTTAAATAAAACCATAATCCCCCTCCCTCTCTCATATTACTTATTTTATAATTAATATTTTCCAACAAAGAAGTATTTGAATATAATGTGTTTTGTTCTAGTTACAACCAAATAAATATTTTTGCAACTATTTTTAAATCTCCTTCTCACCTTTGTTTCAAATTCAAAATAAAAAAGGTTTGAATTCAATCTTTTAATAAAAAGAAAACAGAAAATCCCCCCCCCTTCCCCCTGGGCCTCTCCCCGTCTCTCTGGCCCGCAGCCTTTTTCTTCTTCGCTGGTGGCCCATCTCTCTTCCCATTTTCCTCTGGCCTGGCCCAAGACCACTGATGACCCACAAGTATAGGGGATCGCAATCCTTGTATGGCTTCCTCTAGTTCTCTATAAAAAGAAATATGACCAAGAGTGGTTCGAATGTATATAGAACAAATTCGCTCGATCAGTGAGCTATTACGCACTCTTTAAAGGGTGGCTGCTTCTAGGCAAACCTCCTGGCTGTCTTTGCACCCCCACCTCCTTTATCACTGAGCGGTCATTTAGGGGCCTTAGCTGGTGATCCGGGAAAAACCCAATTTATTGATTCGACACAAGGGGAGACAAAGAATACTTGTAAGCCTTAACAGCGGAGTTGTCAATTCAGCTGCACCTGGAAACAAACTTGCTCGCAAGAGTTTATCAGTAGTAACGAGTTTTATAGCAATAGCGTAGTGAAATAACAACAGCGAGAGTAACAAAGACAACAGTAGTGATTATAGTAAAAAGCAGGATTAAAATACTGTAGGCACAGGGATGGATGAACGGGCGTTGCATGGATGAGAGAAACTCATGTAACAATCAAGGGAGGGCATTTGCAGATAATAATAAAACGGTATCCAAGTACGAATCAATCAATAGGCATGTGTTCCATATTTAGTCGTACGTGCTCGCAATGAGAAACTTGCACAGCATCTTTTGTCCTACCAGTCGGTGGCAGCCGGGCCTCTAGGGAATCTACTGGAAATTAAGGTGCTCCTTTTAATAGAGCACCGGAGCAAAGCATTAACACTCCGTGAACACATGTGATCCTCATATCACCGCCTTCCCCTTCGGTTGTCCCAATTTCTGTCACTTTGGGGCCTTAGGTTCCGGACAACAATACGTGTATACAACTTGCAGGTAAGAACATAAAGCAATGAATATCATCATAAAACAATAACATGTTCAGATCTGATATCATGGCACTCGGGCCCTAGTGACAAGCATTAAGCATAACACGTTGCAACAATATCATAAAAGTACCAATTACGGACACTAGGCACTATGCCCTAACAATCTTATGCTATTACATGACCAATCTCATCCAATCCCTACCATCCCCTTCAGCCTACAGCGGGGGAATTACTCACACATGGATGGGGGAAACATGGCTGGTCGATGGAGAGGTGTCGGTGGTGATGTTGGCGTTGATCTCCTCCAATTCCCCGTCCCGGCGGAGTGCCAGAACGGAGTTTCTGGTCCCGAGACGGAGTTTCGCAACGGTGGCGGCGTACTGGATGGTTTTTGGCGATTTCTTCTTACCCCCCGTGCGTTTTTAGGTCGAAGGCGTTAAGTAGTCCAAAGGAGGGCGTTGGTGGCCGGCCGAGGGGGCCACACGCTAGGGCCGCGCGCCCCCCTCCTGGGCCGTGCCGGCCTAGTGTGTGGGGCCCTCGGGCCTCCACCTGGCTTGCCCTTCTGGCTCCGTCAATCTTCTGGAAAAATAAGACCTTTCGCATAAATTTCGAGGATTTTCCTGAAAGTTGGATTTCTGCACAAAAACGAGACACTGTAACGGTTCTGCCGAAAACAGCGTTAGTCCGTGTTAGTTGTATCCAAAATACACAAATTAGAGGCAAAACAATAGCAAAAGTGTTCGGGAAAGTAGATACGTTTTGGACGTATCAACTCCCCCCAAGCTTAGCTTATTGCTTGTCCTCAAGCAATTCAGTTAACAACTGAGTGCGATAAAAGAAACTTTCACGAACACATTTGTTCATATGATGTAAATATTTTCATGATATGGCAAGTACTTAAGCAATTCATAATAAGATACATGCAAATAAAATCATCTAATAGCTATGTCAATCGTGGAGAAGGTACCAACAAATTAATAATGAGCATCATGAATCATGTCTATCAGCAGGATTGCAATGTTCATAGAAGGATATGATAAAGTGGTATCTCGCTTGCCCGTATTTGTACAGCAAAACATAAATGCTTGGGCACCTTTGAGGTTCATGGGAAGACTGGAAGTAGAGATTATCAAAGATAAAAGCATAAAAGTTATACCACAGTTAACACATTTTGGGACAAGCATATTATACTAAGAATGACAGTTGTGCTCTCAAGAAAGTGCTCAAAGAAGGGATGGAGACTCAATGTAAAAGTAAAAGATTGACCCTTCGCAGAGGGAAGCAGGGATTAACATGTGCTAGAGCTTTTCATTTGTAAAACAGGAGTAAAATTAATTTGAGAGGTGTTTGTTGTTGTCAACAAATAATAGTGGGTACTCTAACCACCTCGTCAACCAGACTTTCAAGAGCGGCTCCCATGAAGGACGTTATTTCTACCAGCAAGGTAAATCATCCTCTTCTCTTTTGTTTACACACGTACTTTAGTTTTATTATGGATGACACTCCCCCAACCTTTGCTTACACAAGCCATGGCTAACCGAATCCTCGGGTGCCTTCCAACAATCTCATACCATGGAGGAGTGTCTATTGCAATTTAAGTTGCTTACTGATAAATCAGGGCAAAACTTGTGAAGAGAATTATTAATGAAAGTTGATTAATTGGGGCTGGGAACCCCGTTGCCAGCTCTTTTTGCAAAATTATTGGATAAGCGGATGTGCCACTAGTCCATTATGAAAGTCTGTCAACAGTAAATGACAAGATTGAAAGATAAACACCACACATTTCCTCATGAGCTATAAAACATTGACACAAATTTAGAAGCATTTTGAAGGTTTAAAGGTAGCACATGAGAATTTACTTGGAATGGTTTGAAATGCCATGCATAGGTATTTATGGTGGACACTCTGGAATAACTTGGTTTTCAGGTGTTTTGAAGCACGAGCAGTGTTCCCGCTCAGTACAAGTGAAGGCTAGCAATAGACTGGGAAGCGACAATCAAGAGAGCGATGACTCGTCATAATCATGCTTGCGACAAAATAAATTAACGGAGGCATAAAAGTGATACAAGAACTACGAGGTAAGGTAAATCATCGAGGCTTAATTGACTTTTTGTTCAGTCATATGCATGCGTGAGCATGTGCCAAGTTGATTCAAGTGAATTATTCAGAGGAGGATACCACAATGTCATACCTATCTATGAATAAAGCAATGCAAGCAAATATTTATGACATGCTACTCATATTAATAAATTGGTGCTAATCATGAGAGATCATGCACTACTAGACTTTCTTGAATGACATATACCTCACATGAACCAACTAAGCATGCTCACATGGATGAGTATATGTACAAAAATGAAAACAAATAGAGTTCATACCAGCCTCTCACCACAATCAGATCGTCGTATATCGTCATTATTGCCTTTTCAGTTGTGTGGCTTGAATAATATGGAATGAAAACCACGCTCCAGCCACCAAAGACCATTGAACTCATCATGAATTTTACAAAACCAAAGAAGAACAGCAAATATTTTTGTTATTTTCGAATTAGAAACAAGAACAAAAGGAAACAAGCAAACAAAGCAAAATCTTTTTGGATTTTCTTATAGCAAACCAACGATACCAAACAAAGGAAAATAAGAGCAAGAAACCAAAATAAACAAGTGGTGAAGAGAAACAACAGAAATATTTTTGGTCTTTTTTGTGTTTTGGGAAGGAAACAAAGCAAAAAAACAAAAGAATGAAAACTAAAAGAGTCACATAAACACAAAGCAGCAGAAATTCGTCAAACTTGACAGCAGTACAGTAATAGATTTTTAAGAAATTCTTCCGCTGCTCATCTCGAAAAGTGTTCAACTAATGAAAGTTAGATAACAACCTGGGGAACATGCACAAAAATTGGCTTCGCAAAATAACGTCCTAGCTGTTTTTGGGAATTTTTTTAGTAACAGTCCAGAATCTGTTTTCAATCAGCACTTCCCCAAATATCATGTTCCTCTTATTAGAAAACCACTTCAAGAAACTAAACAAGTATATACAAGTATCCAGCAATCATAATATGCAAAGAATGAGTGATGCCGGTATACCTCCCCCCAAGCTTAGGCTTTTGGCCTAAGTGGAGATCAACCCGAGCGAGGGTCAGGATTCCACGCCGGTGGATCATACATGGCGTAGTCATAATAAGATCCCGGTGCAGAAGGAAAGTGTGAAGGCTCCTCATACCCAGCTTGTTGATGCGAAGAACTTGCTGCATCGGATGAAGAGTCAAGGTGTTCCTCGACCTCCTCCGTGTTGTCTCTTGCATGATGGCCTCCTCCCTCTATGTATGCATTCAGTGCACCTTCCGTGACCGACCAATCCTCCCTGGAATCAAGGTTAAATAGAACAGGTGCAGGCAATCCTACTAATTTTTCAGTTTTCTTAGTTATTCTCCAAGTTTTCTTGTAAAATGTTATCTTGTAAGACAGGTTACTCAAATTAGACGAATCAGAAACAAATTCATGTTTGATCATGGATACTATGTCAAGTTTCTCTATGGGAAGCTGAATATCAAGATGGTGAGGTTCTACACCATGCATAGCTAATAAACGAGAGGCGATGAGACCTCCACAAATTCCGCCCTTCTCACGGTTAGTAGCAAGTCTATAGGCTATCAAAGCACCCAAATTATAGGTCTTATTACCTTGCAATGCTGCAGCTAGAAAAGCTAAATCATGGATAGATAATTTACTTGCATTCTTTCTAGCAAGAACGCACTTAGTAATGAAATAAGCAAAGTAGCGAATAGCTGGGAGTTGAATGCTACTGATTTTACCACCATCCTCTGAGAAGCTTCTTCCATGACAAATCATCTTGAAGAGGTCCAAGAGCTCTTGCGGCGATCCCCTTATCTTCTCGCATGATCCCCATTGCGGCACTCTAATTGCTGCACAAAAATCATCGAATGGCAAGTTGACAGTTTTATTATAAATTTTGTACCGAACCATGGGGTTAGACTGCGACCAATTGAATTCAAAATCCTGCACTACAGACATAGTCTATTTTGCATATTGGCATGGTTCACCAACAACAAAATCATCCAACCCTGCACGAGCAATTAGATCCTGAACATCTCGCAAGATTCCTGCACTTCTCATAAAATCAACGCACGGGTAGTAAGAGGGGTACACTCCTTCTTCGCGATGAACTCTCATAACCTGTTGCACCTCCAATTCTTGTTGGTTGAGTTGGTGCTTATTCCACTCCATTTTCTGAAATTTTTCAACAAACATTATAAAATTTGATTTGGTGACATATAATTGAGGGAAACTACCATAGGAACTTGCTAGAGTACTAATCATGCATCAAAACTAGTTTCTACAACTTAGAACAAGCATGCAAGATCACTAAACATGTTACCTACAGCAGCAAAATATTCAAGATATACTCCACCAAACAAAATTCTACTTGGATAATCGGAGGAGTCACATACCGAAGAGCAAATGTGCCAAATTTCAGACAGAAATCTGGGCTGAGCAAAGAGATCGAGAAATCTTGAGCTCTTGAGCAGAAACGCGAGTGAGAGAAATCTGGTGCGAGTTTTTTCGGGAGAGAGAAGAGAATGGGAGAAAGAGATGAAGTGGTGGGGCAAGGAGGGCCCCACACAACAGGGTGGCGCGCCCCCCTTGCTGGCCGCGCCGGCCTGTGGGGTGCCACCCTGGGGTGCCCCACTGGTCATCCCCAGGTGTTCCCAGGTGCCTCGTCGAAAAATAGGACCAATGGTATAATTTTTTTTAATTTTTGAAAACTTTGAAAAATGCACATTTCTGGGTGTTAAATTTATTATTACTGGGCAGAAAAAGATTTTGAAATCTCTAATTAACTAAAAAACTTTGCAAAAAAAAAGTGCTACAGCAAGTAGAACCAGTGGAGGAAGAAAGAGATGTTTTTAGTTCCTCTATGCATATAAAATGAATTTGTTAACAAGGTTGATCAAGTCTTGCCACCAAATAAATTTTACATAGCATAAGAAGAATTAAACCTCAAATCAATCATGTTACCTTGTATTGTATTGATATGGATCCAATCACAAGAGTTTGATATTCTTCTTTAGGCTCATATATAGGACAATCAATGGTTCCCACTTTGATAGTTCTCACATTAGAAATTGTATTAACTCCACATGCTTTCTCAATCCTCTTGGGAAAATAAACGGTATGCTCCTTGTCATCGACATTGAAAGTAACTTTTACTTTATTGCAATCAATAACAGCCCCTGCGGTGTTAAGAAAAGGTCTCCCAAGAATAATAGACATATTATCATCTTCAGGCATTTCCAACACAACAAAATCAGTTAATATCAAGCGAGTTATTAGTAACTTGAATAGGAACATCCTCACATATACCAACAGGAATAGCAGTAGATTTATCAGCCATTTGCAAAGATATATCAGTCGGTATCAACTTATCTAAATAAAGTCTCTTGTAAAGAGAGAAAGGCATAACACTAACACCCGCTCCCAAATCACATAGAGCAGTTCTAACATAATTATTCTTAATAGAACAAGGAATAGTCGGTATACCTGGATCGCCAAGCTTCTTTGGAACTTTGCCATTGAAAGAGTAATTAGCAAGCATAGTGGAAATCTCCTAATTAGGAATCTTCCTTTTGTTAGACACAATATCTTTCATATACTTTGAATAAGGAGGCAATTTAATAGCATCAGTCAAAGGTATTTGCAGGAATAAAGGTTTCATCCAATCACAAAATTTATTATAGTGTTCTTCTTCCTTTGATTTTAGTTTCTTAGCAGGAAAAGGCATTTGCTTTTGGACCCAAGGTTCCCTTTCATTACCATGTTTCTTAGCAATAAAATCTTCTTTAGTATACTTTTTATTTTTAGCATGCTTTTCGAGGTTCTTCTTCAACCTCTTCTTTATCGAAGCATCATTCTTATCATTATCTTTATCATGTTCATTACCACTTTCAGTTTCAGCATCGAAATAGAAATACTATTAGGATCATTAACGAGGCTCGGAGGATTCTACAACGAGTTTTATGTTTCTTTTTCTTTTTCTTAGATGGAGCACTAGTTTCGGTTCGTTGAGAATCTTGTTCAACTCTTTTGGGATGCCCTTCAGGATATAGAGGATCCTGGGTAGAAACACCGCCTCTAGTTGTTACTTCATAAGCATGTTTTTCTTTAGAATTATCTTTTAACAAGTCATTTTGCACTTCAGTGAGTTGATCAATTTGACTTTGAACCATTTGAAAATGTTTAACAAGCATCTTAACATCATTGGAGGTTCTCTCCACAATACCATGCAATTCACCAATAGCACGAGAATTTTCCATTAAATGATTCTCTACTCTCATATTGAAATTACTTTGCTTAACAATATAATTATCAAACTCATCTAAGAATTGAGCAGGAGGTTTTGAATACGGAATATCTTCTCTAGTAAAGCGTTCAAGAGAGTGTACCTCAAACATGGATGAAGGGGGAGTGATCTTACATAAATCTTCTATGGGAGGTAAATTCTTCACATCTTCGGATTTAATACCCTTCTCTTTAAGAGATTTCTTGGCTTCCCTCATATCTTCATCATTTAATTTAATCATACCCCTCTTCTTCAATATTGGTGTCGAGGTTGGTTCAGGTGTAGACCAATCATCATGATTCCGGCCTATTCTAGCCAATAATTCTTCAGCGTCGTCTGGAGTTCTTTTCCTGAAAACACAACCAGCACAACTATCCAGGTATGCCCTAGACTCAATGGTTAGTCCACTATAAAATATATCAAGTAAATCATGCTTTTCCAAATCATGTTCAGGCCGAGCTCTAATAAGAGAGCAAAATCTAGCCCAAGCCTCCGGCAATTTCTCTCCATCTTCCTGATCAAAATTATAAATTCTCTGCAAAGCAATATGTTGAGCACTAGCAGGAAAGTATTTCCGGAAGAAAACATCAAGCAATTCTTTTGGACTATTAATAGAATCAGGTGGCAAACTATTATACCAAGTTTTAGCATCATCCTTTAATGAGAAAGGGAAAATTTTAGCAACGAAATAAGTACGCTTCTTAACATCATCAGAAAACAAGCTACTCAGAGTAGATAGCTCAATCATGTGTTCTACAACACTTTCTTTTTCAGTGCCACAAAAAGGTGTTTTCTCAACAATAGATATATGAGATAAATCAAGAGAAAAGTCATAATCCTTATCCTTAATGTTTATAGGAGATGTGGCAAATTTAGGATCAGGAGACAGTTTATATCTAACGAGTATGTTGTGCAAGCAACTTTTTAATTTTTCTTGCATCAGTAGTAGCATTGCATTTATCAATAAAATCATCATCAATTTCTACATAATCTTCATCAAGATCATCACTAGAGTATTCAACGAGACTCGAGGTGAATTAACGAGTGTAGCAGCATCTTCATTAGGAGTTTCAGTATTTTCAATTTGTCTAGACCTAGCAATTGTAGCATCTAGAAAAGATCCCAATGAACCACTATCATCAAGCACAGCAGAAGCATCATCAATATTATAAGAATTTTCAGATCTAGCAGAAGTACCAGCATGTGAAGCATGTGGTGGTGAAACAAGTTTATCTATCACAGATGGTGAATCAAGAGCGCAGCAGAGGTACTCGGAGTTGTACCTTTTCTTGTAGTGGATGGTAATATGGCGACTTTAGTATCGCGAGGTTTACCCATGATGGAGAATTTGCAGCGAACAATATCAATCCAAGTGAACTTCCAAATAAAGCTATGCTCCCCGGCAACGGCGCCAGAAAATAGTCTTGATGACCCACAAGTATAGGGGATCGCAACAGTCTTCGCGGGAAGTAAAACCCAATTTATTGATTAGACACAAGGGGAGACAAAGAATACTTGTAAGCCTTAACAGCGGAGTTGTCAATTCAGTTGCACCTGGAAACAGATTTGCTCGCAAGAGTTTATCAGTAGTAACAGTTTTATAGCAGTAGCAGTAGTGAAATAACAACGAGCAGAGTAACAAAGACAACGGTAGTGATTATAGTAAACGAGCAGGATTAAAATACTGTAGGCACAGGGATGGATGAACGGGCGTTGCATGGATGAGAGAAACTCATGTAACAATCAAGGCAGGGCATTTGCGAGATAATAATAAAACGGTATCCAAGTACTAATCAATCAATAGGCATGTGTTCCATATTTAGTCGTACGTGCTCGCAATGAGAAACTTGCACAACATCTTTTGTCCTACCAGCCGGTGGCAGCCGGGCCTCTAGGGAATCTACTGGAAATTAAGGTGCTCCTTTTAATAGAGCACCGGAGCAAAGCATTAACACTCCGTGAACACATGTGATCCTCATATCACCGCCTTCCCCTTCGGTTGTCCCAATTTCTATCACTTTGGGGCCTTAGGTTCCGGACAACAATACGTGTATACAACTTGCAGGTAAGATCATAAAGCAATGAATATCATCATAAAACAATAACATGTTCAGATCTGAGATCATGGCACTCGGGCCCTAGTGACAAGCATTAAGCATAACAAGTTGCAACAATATCATAAAAGTACCAATTACGGACACTAGGCACTATGCCCTAACAATCTTATGCTATTACATGACCAATCTCATCCAATCCCTACCATCCCCTTCAGCCTACAGCGGGGGAATTACTCACACATGGATGGGGGAAACATGGCTGGTCGATGGAGATGCTTCGGTGGTGATGTTGGCGATGATCTCCTCCAATTCCCCGTCCCGGCGGAGTGCCAGAACGGAGTTTCTGGTCCCGAGACGGAGTTTCGCAACGGTGGCGGCGTACTGGATGGTTTCTGGCGATTTCTTCTTACCCCCCGTGCGTTTTTAGGTCGAAGGCGTTAAGTAGTCCAAAGGAGGGCGTTGGTGGCCGGCCGAGGGGGCCACACGCTAGGGCCGCGCGCCCCCCTCCTGGGCCGCGCCGGCCTAGTGTGTTGGGCCCTCGGGCCTCCACCTGGCTTGCCCTTCTGGCTCCGTCAATCTTCTGGAAAAATAAGACCTTTCGCATAAATTCCGAGGATTTTCCTGAAAGTTGGATTTCTGCATAAAAACGAGACACCAGAACAGTTCTGCTGAAAACAGCGTTAGTCCGTGTTAGTTGTATCCCAAGTACACAAATTAGAGGCAAAACAATAGCAAAAGTGTTCGGGTAAGTAGATACGTTTTGGACGTATCACCCACCTCTTCATGGCTCGTAACGCTTCGACCTCACCCTCCTTTTCTTTTCCTTGTCGCCTTCCCCGTCATGCAGCGAGCATGAGCTCCCCCTCTCACCAGATGAACCTCCCCTTGGCCTTTCCTTTTCCCTGGACCACGCTTTTCTTCACCCACCTTCTCTCCTCCTCCTTACGCCTCTCTCTCCTTCCCTTTATTCCCCTCCAAGTAGAAGCAACGCAGGGGAAAAACCCCATAGCCACCGTCATGAGCTCCACCATCGCGTCGCCGCTCTGGTTCCTCCCCCGATGAGCTGATAACACCATCAGAAGCGCCTCGACGCCCTCTACCTCTCTCTGCAAGGAATCGACTCAAGGCGCCCTAAATCGCCGACGACGACCTCGTTCCCCATCAGCACCGGCGGCCAATTTCTCCGAATTCCGGCCACCGTGGGCCTCCTCCGCCCCTTCTGAGCACGCCATCGAGTCCCTGGTGAGCTCGCACTCCTCCCAGACATCGTATTCCTCTGTTTTTCTTCCGGGTTCTTCCCCCTCATCATGGTGACCGTCGTCCCTGCCTGCAGTACCTCGTCGACGGCCACAATTCCACGGTCTACTGCAGCCTACGCCGCCCGTTTCTGGTCATCTCAACGTCGCGCCTCCAGACCCCCTCTTGTTCGAGCCCTTGCGCCTTCCTCGTCGAGGTCGTGCTCAACCGTGTCGCCCTCGTCCGCATCGGCAGCACGCACGCCACGGCCCGACGCACCCATCTTCCTCCCGGTGACCCTCCTCCTCCTCGAGCCCGCCCGCTTTGCCTTCGAACTCCCCGGGGTGAGACTATGCTTTCCCCCCTCCTTCTCTGCGCGTGGCGCCGCCCGATGTGACCACGGTTGCCGGTTTTCCTCCGCTCGCCGCGACGCTAACATCTCCCCTCTCTTTCAGTTTCGTCAGAGAACGGTGCAACCAAGCTTTGCCACGCTGGCGCCAACGTGGCATCAGGCCCCATGCGTCAGTCTCTCGTCTGGTTGCGTCCTCGGTGAGAAAAGGCCTAACCCCCTCCAGATCTGCAATCTTGCACAAGGGCCCCTGCATGTTCTAATTCCTAAACCCGCAGTCCTTGTTCTAATCGTTTCAACGATAATCCCCTGCACGTTTTGAAAATAAACCCGGGGTCCTTCCCCTGTCTCGACATTTCGTTCAGGTCCCTTTTCTAATTAAAATAAATTATTTTCTCTCTATTTTAAATAACAAAACCATTCTGTTAATAACTTTTAAATGGTAATTCAAAATGAAAAGTGTTATATATCAATTTTGATCAGAAAAAATGCAAGGATCATGAATATGCCATCTATATGCCTGTTTACATCTCTCATCATGTAGCGCGTTGATAATTTGCATTATCACCTAATATGGAACATATGGAATATGTGAGATACTATATAAATGTTGTCTCGGTTCCATTTAACTTTGATGTAAATCACCCCTGCCATGTTTGCTATGCTAATCCACCCTTAATTTTGGCGGTATAAAATGCAACTCCAACTCTAATTTGTTTGTCCAGGGTTCCGACCCCGATTAATTTGGATAAGTTGCATCGCATCATCGTTGCCATGCCATGCATATCATCTTGATCATGCTGGATCTTATTTATCCGTAGTAGTAAGACTTGCATGCGTTGTGTGTTCCAGCATTTGCTTCTTCCCGGATAGGATCACGAAGTGGTGTTGTGAGATACGACAAGTTCTTCTGCAGCTTTTCACAGGCGAGCCCTCCCTCTTCACCTATTTTATATTTTGCTCTCCCTCGCACTGCTATACATAGGTTGCGCTTCTTTATCGAGTCACGTGTCCTATTCCACGTGTTACCATAATAATCATATATGTATCATTCCTTACCCATAGCCGTTGCCTGATGTTTGAGCCTTGCGAGTCGTAGGCGTGTTTAGGCTCTGTTGTTTATCTCGATCTATTATCGGGATATGTTGGGTTGTTGGGAGGTTATCACATGTTATATCAGTTGTTGGAGATACACATGTTTTACTTACTTCCTAACAACTAAAATTGTAAGCAGAGGCATCTGTGAGCCCCTTTGCGAAAGCATCGGAACTTTGACTTGCTAATGTCCCCTAGGACCCGAGTTCTTGTTATCTATTCCGAGATTGAGCGCTCTACCCGTACGTGGGGACGATTATTGGGACCCCTCCTCACACATTACCTTTTCTCAAGTCGGTTGAAAAGGGGGGCCACAACCTTGGTTTTATTTGGCGCATGCATATTTATATATTGTTTCCTTCGGGTGTTTACTTCATGTTGCCTTCGGGTGTTTATATTCTGTACTGTACCTTGCGGCACGTTTAGCGAAGCGTGTGGCTTGCACGCCTAGCTGCCGGCGCAAACCTCTGATTCCGTCTCGGAGTACGGCCGAACTTCGTCACGGGTAGCTTAGTTGGGTGGCCCCCCTAGACTTTCTTGTTGAACTGAGAACGGTCTTGTTGTGAGACATCGCCTGTAAGAAGCGAGTCGTGCATGCGTATGGTTACATTTGGGCAGCCCCTGCAGGGTGTACATCTTATCGATAAGCCGTGTCCGCGGTTATGGACGACTTGGAATTGTATAGCTTCATCATAGAACAACTTACACTTTATACTTGTTGTTAATAATCTGATAATAACTTGCGTAGTAATATAGCATTACTACAATCGATACCTAATAAAACTTGTCCACCATTGAGTGCCTTTTACATTGCTTCTTCGCTTTGTTGAAGGGGATATGTGTAATCGGCTGGGTTATGTTTGAGTAGTATTTATCTGTTACTGATACGTCTCCGACGTATCGATAATTTCTTATGTTCCATGCCACATTATTGATGATACTCACATGTTTTATACACATTATATGTCATATTTATGCGTTTTCCGGAACTAACCTATTGACGAGATGCCGAAGGGCCAGTTGTTGTTTTCTGCTGTTTTTGGTTCCAGAAATCCTAGTAAGGAAATATTCTCGGAATCGGACGAAATCAACGCCCAGCATCTTAGGATTGGACGAAGCTTCCAGAACACCCGAGAGCCGCCAGAGGGAAGCCCTGGGGGCCCCACACGCCACCCTGGCGCGGCCAGAGGGGGGGCCGCGACCCCTAGTGTATGGGCCCACCAGGTCCCCTCCGAGGCTGCCCTTCCGCCTACTTAAGGTCTCCGTCGCGAAAACCCTATCACGTTCGACGAAACCAGAGAAAACCTTCCAGAGCCGCCGCCATCGCGAAGCCAAGATCTGGGGGACAGGAGTCTCCGTTCCGGCACGCCGCCGGGACGGGGAAGTGCCCCCGGAAGGCTCCTCCATCGACACCACCGCCATCTTCATCAACGCTGCTTGTCTCCCATGAGGAGGGAGTAGTTCTCCATCGAGGCTCGGGGCTGTACCGGTAGCTATGTGGTTAATCTCTCTCCTATGTACTTCAATACAATAATCTCATGAGCTGCCTTACATGATTGAGATTCATATGATGATGCTTGTAATCTAGATGTCATTATGCTAGTCAAGTGGATTTTACTTATGTGATCTCCGGAGACTCCTTGTCCCACGTGTGTAAAGGTGACGAGTGTGTGCACCGTGTGGGTCTCTTAGGCTATATTTCACGGAATACTTATCCACTCGTTATGAATGGCATAGTGAAGTGCTTATTTATATCTCTTTATGATTGCAATGTGTTTTGTATCACAATTTATCCGTGTGCTACTCTAGTGATGTTATTAAAGTAGTTTATTCCTCCCGCACGGTGTAATGGTGACAGGTGTGTGCATCGTGTAGTACTTGGCGTAGGCTATGATTGTGATCTCTTGTAGATTATGAAGTTAACTATTGCTATGATGGTATTGATGTGATCTATGCCTCCTTTCGTAGCGTGAAGGTGACAGTGTGCATGCTATGTTAGTACTTGGTTTGGTTATATTGATCAGTCATGCACTCTAAGGTTATTTAAACATGAACATCGAATATTGTGGAGCTTGTTAACTCCGGCATTGAGGGTTCGTGTAATCCTACACAGTTAGTGGTGTTCATCATCCAACAACAGAGTGTAGAGTCTAGCATCTATCTATTTATTCCGTTATGTGATCAATGTTGAGAGTGTCCACTAGTGAATGTATGATCCCTAGGCCTTGTTCCTAAATACCGCTATCGCTGCTTGTTTACTGTTTTACTGCATCTCTACTGTCCGCAATATTACCACCATCAACCACACGCCAGTCCTGGGCAAAGCACTTTTCTGGTGCCGTTGCTACTGCTTATACTTATTCATACCACCTGTATTTCACTATCTCTTCGCCGAACTAGTGCACCTATTAGGTGTGTTGGGGACACAAGAGACTTCTTGCTTTGTGGTTGCAGGGTTGCATGAGAGGGATATCTTTGACCTCTTCCTCCCCGAGATCGATAAACCTTGGGTGATCCACTTAAGGGAAACTTGCTCGCTGTTCTACAAACCTCTGCTCTTGGAGGCCCAACACTGTCTACAAGAATAGAAGCACTCGTAGACATCAAGCTATTTTCACGGCGCCGTTGCCGGGGAGGAAAGGTAAAAGGCACTCATACTCCGGTCCCAGGTAAAGTACTTTTCTGTTGCCGTTGTGTGTGTGCTCGAAGCTATTTCCTTTAGATCCTGCAATTGCATCTTTTTGTTTCTTGTTTACACTAGTTAGGCATAATGGACAACAATGAGCTTCTTATTCTATTTCCTGATTTAAGACATGGATGGTTTGATGCGAAAATTAAAAAACCTATGGAACATATTAGTATGAACGCTTTGAACACCATTGTTGCTAATGATATGGAAAATTCTAAGCTTGGGGAAGCTGGTTTTGATGAGCATGATCTTTTTAGTCCACCAAGCATTGAGGAGGAAATTTACTTTGATGATACTTTGCCTCCTATTTATGATGATTATAATGATAGTAGTCTTTTAGTACCGCTTGTTATGGAGGATAAATTTGATTATGATTACAATATGCCTCATATATTTGATGATGAGAATAATAATGATAGCTACTTTGTTGAATTTGCTCCCACTACAACTAATAAAATTGATTATGCCTATGTGGAGAGTAATAATTTTATGCATGAGACTCATGATAAGAATGCTTTATGTGATAGTTATATTGTTGAGTTTGCTCATGTTGCTACTGAAAGTTATTATGAGAGAGGAAAATATGGTTGTATAAATTTTCATGTTACTAAAACACCTCTCTATGTGCTGAAATTTTTGAAGCTACACTTGTTCTATCTTCCTATGCTTGTTACTTTTTTCTTCATGAACTTGTTTATTTACAAGATTCCTATGCATAGGAAGCATGTTAGGCTTAAATATGTTTTAAATTTGCCTTTTGATGCTCTCTTTTGGTTCAACTACTATTTCTTGCGAGTGCATCATTAAAACTGCTGAGCCCATCTTAATGGCTATAAAGAAAGAACTTCTTGGGAGATAACCCATGTGTTTATTTTGCTACAGTACTTTTATTTTATATTTGAGTCTTGGAAGTTGTTTACTACTGTAGCAACCTCTCCTTATCTTAGTTTTGTGCATTGTTGTGCCAAGTAAAGTCTTTGATAGTAAGGTTCATACTAGATTTGGATTACTGCGCAGAAACAGATTTCTTGCTGTCACGAATCTGGGCCTAATTCTCCGTAGGTAACTCAGAAAATTATGCCAATTTACGTGAGTGGTCCTCAGATATGTACGCAACTTTCATTCAATTTGAGCATTTTCATTTGAGCAAGTCTGGTGCCTCAATAAAATTCGTCTTTACGGACTGTTCTGTTTTGACAGATTCTGCCTTTTATTTCGCATTGCTTCTTTTGCTATGTTGGATGGATTTCTTTGTTCCATTAACTTCCAGTAGCTTTGAGCAATGTCCAGAAGTGTTAAGAATGATTGTGTCACCTCTGAACATGTGAGTTTTTGATTATGCACTAACCCTCTAATGAGTTTGCTTTGAGTTTGGTGTGGAGGAAGTTTTCAAGGGTCAAGAGAGGAGGATGATATACTATGATCAAGAAGAGTGAAAGCTCTAAGCTTGGGGATGCCCCGGTGGTTCACCCCTGCATATTTCAAGAAGACTCAAGCGTCTAAGCTTGGGGATGCCCAAGGCATCCCCTTCTTCATCGACAAATTATCAGGTTCCTTCTCTTGAAACTATATTTTTATTCGGTCACATCTTATGTGCTTTGCTTGGAGCGTCGGTTTGTTTTTGTTTTTGTTTTGTTTGAATAAAATGGATCCTAGCATTCATTGTGTGGGAGAGAAACACGCTCCGCTGTTGCATATGGACAAATATGTCCTTAGGCTTTACTCATAGTATTCATGGCGAAGGTTGAATCTTCTTCGTTAAATTGGTATATGGTTGGAATCGGGAAATGCTACATGTAGTAATTCTAAAATGTCTTGAATAATTTGATACTTGGCAATTGTTGTTCTCATGTTTAAGCTCTTGCATCATATACTTTGCACCTATTAATGAAGAAATACATAGAGCTTGCTAAAATTTGGTTTGCATGATTGGTCTCTCTAAAGTCTAGATAATTTCTAGTATTGAGTTTGAACAACAAGGAAGACGGTGTAGAGTCTTATAATATTTACAATGTGTCTTTTATGTGAGTTTTGCTGCACCGGTTCATCCTTGTGTTTGTTTCAAATAACCTTGCTAGCCTAAACCTTGTATCAAGAGGGAATACTTCTCATGCATCCAAAATCCTTGAGCCAACCACTATGCCATTTGTGTCCACCATACCTACCTACTACATGGTATTTCTCGGCCATTCCAAAGTAAATTGCTTGAGTGCTACCTTTAAATAATTCAAAATTTATCACCTCTGATTTGTGTCAATGTTTTATAGCTCATGAGGAAGTATGTGGTGTTTATCTTTCATTCTTGTTGGGCAAATTTCACCAATGGACTAGTGGCTTCATCCGCTTATCCAATAATTTTGCAAAAAGAGCTGGCAATGGGATTCCCAGTCCCAAATTAATTAACCTAAATAGACACTCCTCCATGGTATGTGATTGTTGGACGGCACCCGAAGGATTCGGTTAGCCATGGCTTGAGAAAGCAAAGGTGGGGAGGAGTGTCATCATAATAAAACTAAAATAAAAAGGCACTCCTTCATGGTATGAGATTGTTGGCAGGCACCCGAGGATTCGGTTAGCCATGGTTTGTGAAAGAAAGGTTGGAAGGAGTGCCACCCAAAAATAAAAATAATTCATGGGAGCCGCTCTTTGAAGGTTTGTCTGGCAAGGGGGTTGGAGTGCCCACTACCATTCGTTGACAACAACAAACACCTCTCAAAATTTTACTTTTATGCTCTCTTTATGTTTTCAAAACCAAAGCTCTAGCACAAATATAGCAATCAATGCTTCCCTCTGCGAAGGGCCATTATTTTACCTTTTATGTTGAGTCAGTTCACCTATCTCTCTCCACCTCAAGAAGCAAACACCTGTGTGAACTGTGCATTGATTCCTACATACTTGCATATTGCACTTGTTATATTACTCTACATTGACAATATCCATGAGATATACATGTTATAAGTTGAAAACAACCGCTGAAACTTAATCTTCCTTTGTGTTGCTTCAATACCTTTACTTTAATTTATTGCTTTATGAGTTAACTCTTATGCAAGACTTATTGATGCTTGTCTTGAAAGTACTATTCATGAAAAGTCTTTGCTTTATGATTCATTTGTTTACTCATGTCATTTACCATTGTTTTGATCGCTGCATTCATCACATGTGCTTACAATAGTATGATCAAGGTTATGATGGCATGTCACTCCAGAAATTATCTTTGTTATCGTTTACCTACTCGGGACGAGCAGGAACTAAGCTTGGGGATGCTGATACGTCTCCGACGTATCGATAATTTCTTATGTTCCATGCCACATTATTGATGATACTCACATGTTTTATACACATTATATGTCATATTTATGCGTTTTCCGGAACTAACCTATTGACGAGATGCCGAAGGGCCAGTTGTTGTTTTCTGCTGTTTTTGGTTCCAGAAATCCTAGTAAGGAAATATTCTCGGAATCGGACGAAATCAATGCCCAGCATCTTAGGATTGGACGAAGCTTCCAGAACACCCGAGAGCCGCCAGAGGGAAGCCACTGGGGGCCCCACACGCCACCCGGCGCGGCCGGAGGGGGGCGCGCCCCCTAGTGTGTGGGCCCACCGGGACCCCTCCGAGGCTGCCCTTCCGCCTACTTAAGGTCTCCGTCGCGAAAACCCTATCACGTTCGACGAAACCGGAGAAAACCTTCCGGAGCCGCCGCCATTGCGAAGCCAAGATCCGGGGGACAGGAGTCTCCGTTCCGGCACGCCGCCGGGACGGGGAAGTGCCCCCGAAGGCTCCTCCATCGACACCACCGCCATCTTCATCAACGCTGCTGTCTCCCATGAGGAGGGAGTAGTTCTCCATCGAGGCTCGGGGCTGTACCGGTAGCTATGTGGTTAATCTCTCTCCTATGTACTTCAATACAATAATCTCATGAGCTGCCTTACATGATTGAGATTCATATGATGATGCTTGTAATCTAGATATCATTATGCTAGTCAAGTGGATTTTACTTATGTGATCTCCGGAGACTCCTTGTCCCACGTGTGTAAAGGTGACAGAGTGTGTGCACCGTGTGGGTCTCTTAGGCTATATTTCACAGAATACTTATTCACCGTTATGAATGGCATAGTGAAGTGCTTATTTATATCTCTTTATGATTGCAATGTGTTTTGTATCACAATTTATCTGTGTGCTACTCTAGTGATGTTATTAAAGTAGTTTATTCCTCCTGCACGGTGTAATGGTGACAGTGTGTGCATCGTGTAGTACTTGGCGTAGGCTATGATTGTGATCTCTTTAAGATTATGAAGTTAACTATTGCTATGATGGTATTGATGTGATCTATGCCTCCTTTCGTAGCGTGAAGGTGACAGTGTGCATGCTATGTTAGTACTTGGTTTGGTTATGTTGATCTGTCATGCACTCTAAGGTTATTTAAACATGAACATCGAATATTGTGGAGCTTGTTAACTCCGACATTGAGGGTTCGTGTAATCCTACACTTGTTAGTGGTGTTCATCATCCAACAAGAGAGTGTAGAGTCTAGCATCTATCTATTTATTCTGTTATGTGATCAATGTTGAGAGTGTCCACTAGTGAAAGTATGATCCCTAGGCCTTGTTCCTAAATATCGCTATCGCTGCTTGTTTACCGTTTTACTCGCATCTCTATCGTCCGCAATATTACCACCATCAACCACACGCCGAGTCCTGGGCAAAAGCACTTTTCCGGTGCCGTTGCTACTGCTTATATTTATTCATACCACCTGTATTTCACTATCTCTTCGCCGAACTAGTGCACCTATTAGGTGTGTTGGGGACACAAGAGACTTCTTGCTTTGTGGTCGCGGGGTTGCATGAGAGGGATATCTTTGACCTCTTCCTCCCTGAGATCGATAAACCTTGGGTGATCCACTTAAGGGAAACTTGCTGCTGTTCTACAAACCTCTGCTCTTGGAGGCCCAACACTGTCTACAAGAATAGAAGCACCCGTAGACATCAGTTACCTTGTGCGCTCTCTTATCTTCTCTGAGTAGACGGATGTTGTAGCGTCTCTCTATTGGTTATAGTTTTGCTGCTTCTAAACCTACCATATAGCCCCAGGCGATATATTCGCCCGGCGAGCATAGCCATTTCTAGTCTCGCTAAGTACGTGCCGGAGTTCGTTCCTTGGTACTTACTCTCGCCTTTTCTTTTTCTCTTTTGTTTCCTCCCTTTTGTCGGCAACCGATGGCCCGACTTTGACAGGTACAAGATGACGACGTTAGCAAGGTTACCCTTCCGGCTTGGCCTGGGCAGGGTTATGGACGCTACTGGTTATCTTCAGGACTCTTGGTCCAATTTGTATCTTGTCCGTACTCGGACGCATTCGATCTTCTGTATGATTTGGATCTTTGTATTGTATATTTGTATCTTGACTCGTTGGAGTCGTTGTTGTAATATATGTTTCTTGTGGGCTCTATTGTAATCCTGTTGTAATGTTACCGCTCGTGTTAATTCCTCTGGCATCACGTGTGCGATTCGTCGCGCACGTCGTGTCGGAGGGCGTCTCTGAATCGATATCGTGCGGATTTCGGTGGGATCGCTGGAATCCTCATGGTACAGGTTCCGGGGCGTCACAAGGAGCAGCTGGACATCAAGACATTCCATGGACGCACGAGGGAGGAGAGGAAGGCATGCGCGAAGAAGGAAGAGGAAGTCTAGGCCGGCGCCACGCCCAGCGCGACCGACTGCCACGCCGGTCGGCCCAGCCCCACGCCCGACCATACCGGGCCCTATGCCGGATGAGCCCAGCGCCCACCGGGTCCTGCACTGGTGCCAACCGGGCACAGTCCAGGAACCCTAGCGACCCCATCCGGTTTCAGCCCGGTCCTTGGTCTGGTCTAAACCAGCCTGTCCGGCCCCTGGCTCGGTCGACCGGCCCCCAGGACGGCCGTGTCCGGGTCAGTATCAACCAGATTCCGATCTGGGTCGGTTATTGTTGTTTTCTTTCGACTTCTGGTCGTCCTGAAACCCTATATAAGTGCCAAGGACGCCCCCATAATAGTTCTAGACCATGTTTAAGATAAACCCTAGTTCATAGTTGACTGCTTTGCAACTCTATTGAATATATACACCAATTCGCATCGATCTGGTGTTTGGCTACTGAAAGTTTGTGTGATCTGTTGTTCCATTAGGGATTAGAAGATTGCAATTTACCGCTTCGTGGTCGGCAGCTACGTGCGCAAGTGTGTGGAGTTGCGAATATTTGTAGGGTTCAGAGTTGTTGCATTAGCGACAGGAATCAATCGAGAGACTTCATCGGCGTCATACAAGTTATCTCCACCTCCTCATCGTGTTATCTCTGATGTGTTCATCGTGTGTTCATCACCACCACCATGCTTACTGAGAAGATCGGGCAACCCCTTATCAATAATAAAGTGTTCGTCCTTAGTATTCATCGTTGCTAAGACTAGTTGTTTCGAAGCATTACGTGATGATCGGATGTTACACATTCTACTTGTGCATACAACAGGTGCAAACCAGATTTGCACATGCGAATACTAAGGTTATACTTGACGAGTATAGCATGTACAAACATGGCCTCGGAACACGGAATACCGAAAGGTAAAGCATTAGTCATATGAATGATATGATGAACATGTTGATTGTTCGCCTTTGAAGCTGCATCTTCTCTCGTGAAAGATCGGACTTGGTGTAGTGGATTTAGTTCGTGTAATCACTAAGGCACCATGAGGGATGTTGTTTTGAGTGGGAGTGCACCTAGTTAATTTAAGAATTAAAATTGAACTCATTTTATCATAAACTTAGTCTAAACTCTTTGCAAATATGTTGTAGATCATGGCGGCCCCTACCATCTTTAATTCATTCCTAGAGAAAGAAAAGCTGAAAAACAATGGAAGCAACTTTACGTACTGGTTCCATAACATGAGGATTGTCCTCACTGCTGGACAGCTGACCTATGTGCTCGATGCACCGTTAGGTGGCCCACCTGCAGAAACGGATCCCGATGAGGTAAAAAATGTTTACCTCACTCGGAAGACTCATTACTCCACAGTTCAGTGTGCCGTCTTGTACGGTTTATAATTAGAGCTTCATAAGCGCTTTGAGAACCACGACCCTCATGATATTATCAGTGAGCTCAAAATGGTATTTGAAACTCACGCGGCCGTGGAAAGCTATGAAGCCTCTAAGCAGTTTTTTAACTGTAAGATGGAAGAGGGCAGCTCCGTTAGCGAGCACGTGCTCAAAATGTCTAGCCACGCGAAGAAGCTCCAAGATTTGGTAATAACGATTTCAAATGCGTTGGGGATTCATCGTGTCCTCCAATCACTGCCACCTAGTTACAAGAACTTCGTGATGAACTATAATACGCAGTGCATGCACAAGACGTTGCATGAACTCTTCTCCATGCTAAAAACTGTTGAAGTGGAGATAACGAAAGAGCATCAAGTGTTGATGGTCAATAAGACCACCAATTTCAAGAAGCAGAGCAAGCCTAAGGAAAAGGGCAACTTCAAGAAGGGCGGCAAGAAAGTTGTTGCGCCTCCTAAGAAGCCCAAGGCTGGCGCCAAGCCTGATACTATGTGCTATTACTGCAAGGGCGATGGGCACTGGAAGCCGAACTGCTCTAAGTACCTGGCTGATCTGAAGAGCGGCAACATCAAGAAGAAAGGTATATTTGATATATATGTTATTGATGTGTATCTTACTAGTAATCATAGTAGTGTCTGGGTATTTGATACTGGTTCGGTTGCTCACATTTGTAACTTGAAACAGGAGTTGCAGAATAAACGAATACTAGCGAGGGATGAGGTGACGATGCGCTTTGGAAATGGATCCAAGGTCGATGTGATCGCCGTCGGCACGCTCCCCCTTGATCTACCTTCGGGATTAGTTTTAAATCTGAATAATTGTTATTTGGTGCCTGCGTTAAGCATGAACATTATATCTGGATCTTGTTTATTGCAAGATGGTTATTCATTCAAGTCTAAGAATATTGGTTGTTCAATTTATATGAATAATATCTTTTATGGTCATGCACCTGAGATGAATGGTTTATTCTCATTGAATATTGATAGTAGTGATACACATGTTCATAATATTGATGTTAAACGAATAAAATTAAATGATTATTCTACATACATCTGGCACTATCGTCTTGGTCACATTGGAGTGAAGAGCATGAAAAACTTCATTCTGATGGACTTCTTGAATCACTTGAAAGATGTGAAGCATGTCTGATGGGAAAAATGACTAAGACTCCATTCTCTGGTATAATGGAGCAAGCTACAGAGTTATTGGAAATAATGCATACTGATGTGTGTGGTCCAATGAGTGTAGCATCATGTGGTGGTTATCGTTATGTTCTTACTTCCACGAATGATCTGAGTAGATATGGGTATATCTACTTTATGAAACATAAGTTCGAAACTTTTAAGAAGTTTAAGGAATTCCAAAGCGAAGTGAAAAATCAGCGTAACAAGAAGATTAAGTTTCTGCGTGCTAATCGTAGAGGTGAATATCTGAGTTACGAGTTGGGCATGCATTTTAAAAAAATACGGAATACTTTCATAGTTGACACTGTCAGGAACACCATAACGCAATGGTGTATCCAAATGTCGTAATCGAACTCTCTTAGATATGGTTCGTGTTGGAGATATGCCCGAGAGGCAATAATAAAATAGTTATTTTTATATCTTAGTGTTCATGATAAATGTTTGCATACCATGCTATAATTGTATTAACTGAAACATTGATACATGTGTGTTATGTAAACAACAAGGAGTCCCTAGTAAGCCTCTTGTATAACTAGCTTGTTGATTAATAGATGGTGATGGTTTCGTGATCATGAACATTGGATGTTATTAATAACAAGGTTATGTCATTAGATGAATGATATAATGGACACACACCCAAATGAGCGCAGAATAAGATCAAGTCATTAAAGTTCAATTTGCTATAAGCTTTCGATACATAGTTACCTAGTCCTTTGACCATGAGATCATATAAATCACTTACACCGGAAGGATGCTTTGATTACATCAAACGCCATTGCGTAAGTGGGTGGTTATCAAGATGGGATTAAGTATTCGGAAAGTGTGAGTTGAGGCATATGGATCAAGAGTGGGATTTGTCCATCCTGATGACGGATAGATATACTCTGGGCCGTCTCGGTGGAATGCCGTCTGATTAGCTTGCAAGCATGTGACTAGGTCACAAGAGATGACATACCACGGTACGAGTAAAGAGTACTTGTCGGTAACGAGGTTGAACTAGGTATGGAGATACCGATGATCAAACCTCGGACAAGTAAATTATCGCGTGACAAAGGTAATCAGTATCGTATGTAAATGGTTCAATCGATCACTAAGTTATCGTTGAATATGTGGGAGCCATTATGGATCTCCAGATCCCGCTATTGGTTATTGGTCGGAGAGGAGTCTCGACCATGTCTGCATAGTTCACGAACCGTAGGGTGACACACTTAAGGTTTGATGTCGTTTTAAGTAGATATGGAATATTGAATGGAGTTCGAATGTTGTTCGGAGTCTCGGATGGGATCCAGGACATCACGAGGAGGTCCGCAATGGTCCGGAGAATAAGATTCATGTATAGTAAGTCACTTTCCAAGTTTGGAAATGATCCAGTGCATTTATGGAAGGCGCTAGAATATTTTAGAACCTTATGGAAGAAATCACCATGGAAGGTGGAGTCCTGGATGGACTCCACCAACCCTAACCGGCCAAGGAAGAAGGAAAGGGGGGAGTCCCACTCCCCCTAGGTTTCACCCTTTGGTAAGTTTTTGAGTTGGACTCTTATTCGAATATTTGGGCTAACCCTTGGGGTTCCACATATATAATGAGGGAGAGAGGGAGGGGGCCGGCCACCACACCAGCCGCACCACCCAAGGGCATCAAGGCCGGCGCCCCTCTCCCCAAACCCTAGTCGTCCCCCTCCTCCCACTTCTCCCGTAGTGCTAAGGCGAAGCCCTGTGATACGTCTCAAACGTATCTATAATTTCTTATGTTCCATGCTACTTTTATGATCATACTCACATGTTTTATACACATTATATGTCATTATTATGCATTTTCCGGCACTAACCTATTGACGAGATGCCGAAGAGACAGTTGTTGTTTTCTGCTATTTTTGGTTTCAGAAATCCTACAAAGGAAATATTCTCGGAATTGGACGAAATCAACGCCCAGGGTCTTATTTTTCCACGAAGCTTCCAGAAGATCGAAAGGATCACGCAGTGGGGCGACGAGGCGCCGCCACACTAGGGCCGCGCGGCCCAAGGGGGGCCCGTGCCGCCCTGGCGTGTGGGGCCCTCGTGTCGCCCCTAAACCTGCCCTTCCGCCTACTTAAAGCCTTCGTCGCGAAAACCCCAGTACCGAGAGCCATGATACGGAAAACCTTCCAGAGACACCGCCGCCGCCAATCCCATATCGGGGGATTCAGGAGATCGCCTCCGGCACCCTGCCGGAGAGGGGAATCATCTCCCGGAGGGCTCTTCATCGCCATGATCGCCTCCGGATCGATGTGTGAGTAGTTCACCCCTGGACTATGGGTCCATAGCAGTAGCTAGATGGTTGTCTTCTCCTCATTGTGCTATCATGTTAGATCTTGTGAGCTGCCTATCATGATCAAGATCATCTATTTGTAATGCTACATGTTGTGTTTGTTGGGATCCGATGAATATTGAATACTATGTCAAGTTGATTATCAATCTATCATATATGTTGTTTATGTTCTTGCATGCTCTCCGTTGCTAGTAGAGGCTCTGGCCAAGTTGATACTTGTGACTCCAAGAGGGAGTATTTATGCTCGATAGTGGGTTCATGCCTCCATTGAATGCAGGACGAGTGACGGAAAGTTCTAAGGTTGCGGATGTGCTTGTTGCCACTAGGGATAAAACATCGATGCTTTGTCTAAGGATATTTGTGTTGATTACATTACGCACCATACTTAATGCAATTGTCCGTTGTTTGCAACTTAATACTGGAAGGGGTTCGGATGATAACTCTGAAGGTGGACTTTTTAGGCATAGATGCATGCTGGATAGCGGTCTATGTACTTTGTCGTAATGCCCTGATTAAATCTCATAGTACTCATCATGATATATGTATGTGCATTTTTATGCCTTCTTTATTTGTCAATTGCCCAACTGTAATTTGTTCACCCAACATCTATTTATCTTATGGGAGAGACACCACTAGTGAACTGCGGACCCCGGTCTATTCTTTGCATCTGAAATACAATCTACTGCAATTGTTCTTTACTGTTCTTCGCAAACAAACATCATCATCCACACTATACATCTAATCCTTTGTTTACAGCAAGCCGGTGAGATTGACAACCTCACTGTTACGTTGGGGCAAAGTACTTTGATTGTGTTGTGCAGGTTCCACGTTGGCGCCGGAATCCCTGGTGTTAGGCCGCACTACACTCCGCCACCAACAACCTTCACGTGTTCCTTGACTCCTACTGGTTCGATAACCTTGGTTTCTTACTGAGGGAAAACTTGCTGCTGTACGCATCACACCTTCCTCTTGGGGTTCCCAACGGACGTGTGTCTTGCACGCTATCAAGCTCTTTTTCTGGCGCCGTTGCCGGGGAGATCAAGACACGCTGCAAGGGGAGTCTCCCACATCCAATCTCTTTACTTTGTTTTTGTCTTGCTTTGTTTTACTTTATTTACTGCTTTGTTTGCTCTTTATATCAAAAATACAAAAAAATTAGTTGCTAGATTTACTTTATTTACTGTCTTGTTCTCTATATTAAAAACACAAAAAAATTAGTTACTTGCATTTACTTTATTTAGTTTGCTTTATTTACTACTGCTAAAATGGGTACTCGTTGAGAATACTAAGTTGTGTGACTTCACTAGCACAAATAATAATGATTTCCTATGCACACCTATTCCTCCACCTGCTACTACAGTAGAATTCTTTGAAATTAAACCTGCTTTACTAAATCTTGTTATGAGAGAGCAATTTTCTGGTGTTAGTTCTAATGATGCTGCTGCCCATCTTAATAATTTTGTTGAACTATGTGAAATGCAAAAGTATAAGGATGTAGATGGTGACATTATAAAATTAAAATTGTTTCCTTTCTCCTTAAGAGGAAGAGCTAAAGATTGGTTGCTATCTTTGCCTAGAAATAGTATTGATTCATGGACTAAATGTAAGGATGCTTTTATTGGTAGATATTATCCTCCCGCTAAAATTATATCTTTGAGGAGTAGCATAATGAATTTTAAGCAATTGGATAATGAACATGTTGCTCAAGCATGGGAGAGAATGAAATCTTTGGTAAAGAATTGCCCTACCCATGGACTAACTACTTGGATGATCATCCAAACCTTTTATGCGGGACTGAATTTTTCTTCGCGGAACCTATTGGATTCAGCTGCTGGAGGTACCTTTATGTCCATTACTTTGGGGGCGGCAACAAAGCTTCTTGATGATATGATGATAAATTACTCCGAATGGCACACGGAAAGAGCTCCACAAGGTAAGAAGGTAAATTCTGTTGAAGAAACCTCCTCCTTGAGTGATAAGATTGATGCTATTATGTCTATGCTTGTGAATGGTAGATCTAATGTTGATCCTAATAATGTTCCTTTAGCTTCATTGGTTGCCCAAGAAGAACATGTTTGTCAACACCCGGATTTTTAAGTCCAGATGCCTATTATGCCATACATCGCAATCCCAGGAATATTGTTGTTGCGAGACATAATAGTTGAATATCATAGAGTCATCATTTATTACAACACATAATCGTCTTACAAAGGTAGATCACATGATCCAATATTACAATAGTAGTTGATCTATCGATCAACGAACATCACAAATAGCGGAAGCGAAGTAGTAGTGGCTATCTAATCCACAGGCCAACGCTTGACGTCAGGAGCGGCCTAGTTGTCGTAGACGTCCTGCTGTCCATCTTCCTCGTACTGCTGTTCACCTTCATAGTCCGGCCATTTGAATAGCCAGGGACAAAGCCATGAGTACTTTTAAAGTACTCGCAAACTAATACTAGTGTAAGCACTATTAATTCTAGTAAGGGGATACTAAGCTCTAGGTTTATTTGCATAAAGCCAAGTTTATTTCATAAACATTTAGAAAAGACTCTTCATTTGCTAAACTAACTCGAGTGGGAACATTAGTGTCATTCCCACAACTCTGTTGTGATTCAATTTAAAGTCACCATTCACCTTTCGAAATCAAATCACAAGTCATGTGTCACATTTTTGAAAATGGTCTGATGACGGAACAGTATGGCCTTCCCAACCGTCCATAACCGTGGACACGGCTATTCGAATAGTTCTACACTCTGCAGAGGTCGTACACTTGTGCCACAATATTTGCAATAATCCGTCAGGGTTAATCGGCCCTGATTTACCATACTCCGTATGCGGACTACCAACCATAACCTTTCACTTACATACTCTAGTACAGGCACCTCTCCCCATGAGCTTGGCCTCCCGGTGAAAACCGCAGATCAACCCGGAACCGCACGGGGCTTGGGCCGGACATTCACCTCATTCCACGTCATATCGCATCGTTTTGTTTGTTGTGGAGGCAGCCCTTGGCCTAACCCCGATGACGCTTGTTTAGAGGGAACCCATACTAAAGCACATAAATTTCTAGTTAAGCCCTTACCCATATTGGGTATCGTGGGGGTACTTTCAAATTGGAATGGTATCGCATCCGAACCCAACCATCAGTTTTGTAAAATTCACCAAGTCATTCACAAGTCATATTCACCTTCAAAATCTTTCAATAGAATGAATCATCATTCCAAGGTTTTCAAAGTCATTTCATTTCACATGATCCCATCTAGAGTAGTCAATTTTATTTATTTAGCAATAGCAACTAGTCATGAGGGGTGCTAACTAGCTTGTCTTACTCTAGGCTAACTTTGATGCTCTTGTTCTACTCTATATCTAAACCAAGTGAAACATGAATCAAAAAGGTAAACTTTGATAAACAAAATTTAGAAAAGCTTGTAAAGTAAAAACTTGGGATAGGAGCATTAAGCATAAAGTAAAAATATTGGTGTCTTGCTCTTGTAGAGCTTTGCACAAGGGAACCTTGCAAGAGTGTTAGCTTGCCTTGATTGGTGTATTGATCAAAGTTTTCTGGCTCTTCCTCCTGGTAGAATACTTCCTCCTCTTGATAGTCTCCGGTACTAGCGTCTAAAAACGAATACGAGGATACAATCACCAAACAACACTTAAGTACTCTTAATTAGCCTTAATGGCTCACTCAAATGATCTAGCCTCACTACTTAACATTTATTCACAAATTATGCTAGGTTTTCTTTATTTAATATTAGAAAAATAATTTCCTCTCATTGAAAATGTGAGGTTAGGGTTTCTATTTGGTTTGGGAGAAATAATTTCCTCTCATTGAATTATTCTTAAGATTTAATCTTCTCAAATAACCAGGGATGATCCCATGTTGACCAAGGTCAACACTTCACACTTAGTATTTGAGAAAAGTGATTTAAATGAGATTCATCATCTCATGTGATTTAAATAACTAGTGCAATTTAAATACTATGTTGATTTAAAATCTACAAGTGAACAAGTATGAGCCTAAGCATTGTAAAGGTCAACACATTACTTCATATCACTTGTGAGAATGATTTAAATGAGGTGCTACACCTCATTGGTTTAAATTCCTAAAATTTGAAATAGTTTGAATGGGCTAGTATTGACTACATAGCCAATCTTTTGATTCTAGCCCATGATCATGTACAGAACATATATCATATTTTTATATAGTAAATTTGAGTTTGTTAAATGTGAATTATTGCAATTGGATTCACTCCAAAATTCACAATGGTTGATTTTTAGGATTTATTCTAAGTCAGAAAAGTCTATGTCTTGTTTATTTTGCTACTTTAATTCTAAAACAGCTATTGGTTTGAATCCAGTGGCATTGGATAGATAATTTCACAGGCTTTCCAACCATATGAAATTCACTAAAAATGGCCAAGTAGATTTGGAGATATTTGATTTCTAGCAAAGCATCTGATAGCACTTTAAATGAAAAAGAATTAAACCAAATTTGAATTCAAACGGGGGCGGGAAGAAGTTGGGCCGAATTGGTTTGAATGGGGGAAACAGGCCCAGTAACGGTTCGGTGTTTTAGTGGGCTGTCAGGGGTGGGGCCTACATGTCAGTCTCTATTTTACACCGAATCGGTACCTGGCAACGTCGACCGTCGGATTAGAATTGAATCGTGCGGTTCGAGGTTCGTCTTCTTCTCCGGCGAGAGGAGGGCGTGCTGGCGACGGAGATTGGGGGTCGGGGAGCGTCCTGGGCCGCCGGCGGTCGAGGGAGGGCGTCGAGGCGTCGTTGGCGAGGACGAAGAGGCTCCTGGTACAGCTTCGAGGCTCGGGGCGGCTCCAGTCGAAGCAGATGATCTGCGGGCTCCGGCGGGAACGAGCTTGCGATTGGAGCTTCTCCGGCGAGGTAATGTAAAATTGGTGGGAGGAGAAGGGGCAAGGATGAGAGAGGAGCAGATGGTGTGAAGAATCGTGGCTCCGATCTCTCCTATTTATAGGCTGGTGCGAGGGCCGTGGCTGCGGCGAAGGGGTCGACGACGACGATGGCGCTACGGGCTGCGAAAGGGCAAGGCGAGGTGCGCATCTTGTAGGCGACGTCTAGGCGATGCTGCGGGCGTAGCCGGCGCGTCCGGGGACGACGGGATGGCTCGGGAGCTTCGCGACGAGGACGGTACTGGGCGGCGGGGTGGTGATCTTGGCGACGGCTAGGGTGCACGCGCATGCATTTGAGAATGTCTACGAGCTATCCGGGGTGGTGGCGGTGCGTGATGCGAGAGGTAGGGATGCGAGGAAGGTGCCGAGGCGATGGGGCGTTGCCACGCTGCGGCGCGTCCCGCGCGTGGTGATCATGCCGACTGGCATGCCTGGGCGTGCACTGGCATGGTCCTGGGCGTGTCTGTTCCAGCCAATGTCGTGCAAGCCTTTAGCTGGGAAGGGTACTGGCATGAGTAGGAGAGTGTAGGCTACTCAGTTGACATGGTGAGATGGAGAGATGAGGGCCAGAGAGAAATGGAGTGAGTGTGGCCGGCATGGGTACGGCATGGTCGGTTTTGCTCTCCACAGGCTTTAATCATCCAAAGCAAGTACTGGGAAAGATGAAGGGGATGCAGGGGATCAAAATGATCACAAACCAAAAGGGGTTTAGTCCAAAATCTGCTGGGTATTGAAGTGTAACACAAATCTGGAAAGTTGCCTGCAAGGTGTTCGGAGAAATGGCCGCATGAACTTTTTCGTGGAATTTTGGAAATATTTTTGGTGAATCTCATTCTTATATTTAATGTGATGGAAAGGTGGTGTTGGTGTTCATTTTGGTGAAGTTTTGCAACATTTCAAAAAGTGGGTCATCTTCACATAGTTTCAACATCACCACTTGTCAAAACCCTACTGGTCAACCTGGTCAACATCAGCACTAATGGTCAACATGAATGTTGTTCACTTTTACTTGGTCTTGGATGACATGGTCATAGTTGACCAAGTTTGGTTTAGTAAAGAATTAAACCAGAGGGGTAAAGAGAGGATCATGTTAAAATTTACCCAAATGACCATCATCACATGTGAGATGGTTTTGAGTTAAATTTGGATTTGATTCTGGTTTCTTTGATGCATTTGGGTTTGTTTGAGTTATATAAGAGTTTTAGAATCCATAGGGCAAGCAATGGTGGCCTCATATGAAGATTTGCTAAATTGGGTTATGTGTATGTGAGTTAAAATTGGAATTATCTCACCATTTGAATTCTCTCCATTTGATTTTGGTTTCATTGATGCAATTGTGTTAGTTTATCATATTGAAGTATTTTAGAAGCAAGGGAGCAAGCAATTATGGCTTTGGTGAAGGATTTGCATTTTGGCATATAGTGTATGTGAGGGAATGTTGGGGGATTCTCTCACTATGTGATTTCTCTCCATTTGTTTTGACTTTGGTTGACTCTAATGTGGTTCTTATTAGTGTAGAAACATTTTAAGATCATTGAAACCAATTCAAATGGTCTTGTTCAAAGATTTGCAAATTTGGCCTTAATACATAAGAGATGAGGTGTCACTTTTTATTATTTTTGAAAAGGGTTCATCTTGCTTTACTTGGACATGGGTTAGGGTCAAATTAGCATTAGATTAGGTTTAGAAAAGGTTTCACATCATTTGGTCAAGGTTTAAAGTCATAGGGCAAAATTTGGTGAAATGGCTATGTGTCACATATGCCTCTATGCATATGTTGCATTTGATTTTAAATTTGACTTGGCTTGACCCAAATGGTGTTGTTGAGTGTTGAAATGGTATATGGAAGTGATCCAACCATTCACAACAAGTCCTAGGGTCAATCTTCTCCAATTCACAAATTTGCACTTTTGCTCTCATATGCCTCTATGGCATTTTTAGTTTCTTTTTAATTTCTTTGGAAAACACTTGGATTTGATTTGATAAGCCTTTGGTAAGGTGTATGAAGGTTTTCCAAACCTCTATGCAAAGTAGAAAAGATTAGGGTAAAGTTTTATAAGAATAGCCATAAGCACATATGCCTTTTTCTTATTTAATTTCCTTTTATTTTATTTTAACTAGGATGGTGATAAGAGGGGTGAGTTTTAGGGTTTAAGTTTATTTCAAACTACTATAACAATCAATCATAGCAATAGCACAAGAATTAAACAAGATCACTATGTATCATACTTCATTTAATAAAAGTTTTTGTTGGTTCCAAAATTTGGAACTAGGGGAAATTCATTTGTTTTGTTTTGAAATTTTTGGGATGTTACAAACCCTTCCCCCTTAAACAAATCTCGTCCCGAGATTTTAAGAAAAGTTAGGTTCCTAAGAGAGATTGAGCATTTTATTTACAGGAAGACATACTTGGCATGGTCTGTGGTGCTTCCTGAGCTTCAGTGGCAGTCATGTGGTAGAGGCGGCCGTTGTTGTTGTTCTGGTTCCTTCTACCGGCGAAGCGACGCTGTTGTTGAGCAGGTGCTGCGGTATTGGCGGCAATCTTGGCAAGCTTCTTGGGGCACTCATTGGAGTAGTGGCCCACAACTCCACATTCATAGCAGTTGATCGTGGACTTGTCCTTCGGGTTGACGGGGATGGCATTGCTTCCAGTCCTCGGGCCAGTGTTGGTGTTGTTGTTGTTCCCATTGTTGCTGTTGCTGTTGGGGTTGTTGTTGTTGTGGTGGCTGTTGTTGTTGTTGTTGTTGTTGCCTCCGGGCTTCGGGGGTCCTCCGTTGTTGTTGGTGTAGTTGGGGCGATTATTCTGGGCAGGGGGCTTGTTGTATCTTGGTGTGAATCCTCCAGAGGAGTTATTGCGGTACTTCTGGGTATGGTGGGGTCCATTCTGATTCATCATTCTGCGCTTGCGGTTCTCATTGGCCTGATGCAGCTTTCCTTCCATCTGTATGGCTGAGTCCACCAGGGCTTCGAGGTCAGCGAACGGAATGTTCACTAACACAGTTTGCATCTCGTCATGCAGTCCGTTCAGAAATCTTTCCTTCCTCTTCTCGTTGGTGTCGGTCTCATCCGGGGCGTACCTTGACAGAGTAAGAAACCTGTCGCGGTATTCCACCACGGACATCCTTCCTTGCTTGAGTTCACGGAACTCGTCTCTCATTTTCTTGATCAGTCCTTGAGGCACATGGTATTTGCTAAACTTCAGCTTGAAGTCTTCCCATGTCATCATCTGTCCCGCATTCATTGCACGGGCACTTGTCCACCAGGCTCTGGCAGGTCCTGACAGGTAGTGTGTGGCGAACAGATGCTTTCTCGCGGCTTCAACTCCCGCAACTTCGAGGTTATTCTCCATGGTCTGGAGCCAGTCATCAGCATCAAGGGGCTCTTCAGTCTTGTTGAATACCGGAGGGTTGGTGTGCTGAAAGTTCTTCAGCTTTGATCCAGGGTGATCGTTGTTTCCATGGCCATTGTTGTTCTGAGCAAGCTGCTGTAGTGCAACTATGTTGGCTTGGCGTTCAGCTCTCTCGACTTCTCGATCTGCCATCATTGTCTGCAACAGTTGCATCATGGCATCCTGGGTGGTGTTGCGGGTTGGTGGGGCCATCTGAACATTGAGGTAGATGATAAGATAAGAGGGAAATTTCTATGGTTGGTTTTGTTAAATTTTTAAAGGTTCACAAATTGAAATTTTGAGTAGTGTTGCAGGGGTAACACCGACAACACTTTTTCATTCATACCAAGCATCACATATTACAAATCTAACACACCGTTGGTTTGAAGAACCATTCATCGCTCTACGATACAAGGGGATCCTGATACAACTCACACCTACTTAAGTGCTAGGGTGATACTACTATTCAGGGTGGATTCTTCGTCTTCACGGGTGATGTGCTTGGCGAGAGGCGAGGGCGTTGTCCAAATCCCTGAGGGTTTTGTACTGCCTGAACTCCTGAGGTGCTTCATAGGGGTTCATCTTTGGTTGTGGTGGAGGCATGGTCATCGGTCTTCCCATGGAGTCATGTCTTGGGTAGTAGATGAAACGAGTGTTCTTGATCTTGTCCTCATTTTGTCCACACAGACGGAAAATTGCTTCTTGCATAGCTTTGTCTAGCCCTTCCTTCCAAGTGTTTCCCGTTACGGAAAACCATATGGTTTCCCATACCGGGGCATCAAGCTTCCTTCGTAGATCGGTAGAAACGTCCCACTGAGGTGGTTCTCCTAACTGAGCTTTGAGGGGTATTCCGAAGAATTCGGGATACGGGTGTCCTAGATGGTCAACCAGTTGCTTCAACTCCTTTTCGAACCTTAGGTCGCCTCCGGAACCAAGCTGATAGGACTCCCATTGGTACTCCATCTGTGAGCAATTAGGATAAGTAAGTTAATGAAGTGATCAAGTGTGCAAAATTTTATGTACCATTTCAAATAAAAGTAGAGCATGGATTCATTATTTTTGAAAAGATCTCAAGGGTAAGAGTGAGAATATGTTTTCACAAATATTCACTTCATTGGTTTTGAAACTAAGTTTTTCGGACGTCCATTCTAACTAGGGTCTCCTAAGGTCAAACAATGGCTCTGATACCAACTTGTCAACACCCGGATTTTTAAGTCCGGATGCCTATTATGCCATACATCGCAATCCCAGGAATATTGTTGTTGCGAGACATAATAGTTGAATATCATAGAGTCATCATTTATTACAACACATAATCGTCTTACAAAGGTAGATCACATGATCCAATATTACAATAGTAGTTGATCTATCGATCAACGAACATCACAAATAGCGGAAGCGAAGTAGTAGTGGCTATCTAATCCACGAGGCCAACGCTTGACGTCGGGAGCGGTCCTAGTTGTCGTAGACGTCCTGCTGTCCATCTTCCTCGTACTGCTTGTTCACCTTCATAGTCCGGCCATTTGAATAGCCAGGGACAAAGCCATGAGTACTTTTAAAGTACTCGCAAACTAATACTAGTGTAAGCACTATTAATTCTAGTAAGGGGATACTAAGCTCTAGGTTTATTTGCATAAAGCCAAGTTTATTTCATAAACATTTAGAAAAGACTCTTCATTTGCTAAACTAACTCGAGTGGGAACATTAGTGTCATTCCCACAACTCTGTTGTGATTCAATTTAAAGTCACCATTCACCTTTCGAAATTCAAATCACAAGTCATGTGTCACATTTTTGAAAATGGTCTGATGACGGAACAGTATGGCCTTCCCAACCGTCCATAACCGTGGACACGGCTATTCGAATAGTTCTACACTCTGCGGAGGTCGTACACTTGTGCCACAATATTTGCAATAATCCGTCGGGGTTAATCGGCCCCGATTTACCATACTCCGTATGCGGACTACCAACCATAACCTTTCACTTACATACTCTAGTATAGGCACCTCTCCCCATGAGCTTGGCCTCCCGGTGAAAAACCGCAGTCAACCGGGAACCGCACGGGGCTTGGGCCGGACATTCACCTCATTCCACGTCATATCGCATCGTTTTGTTTGTTGTGGAGGCAGCCCTTGGCCTAACCCCGATGACGCTTGTTTAGAGGGAACCCATACTAAAGCACATAAATTTCTAGTTAAGCCCTTACCCATATTGGGTATCGTGGGGGTACTTTCAAATTGGAATGGTATCGCATCCGAACCCAACCATCAGTTTTGTAAAATTCACCAAGTCATTCACAAGTCATATTCACCTTCAAAATCTTTCAATAGAATGAATCATCATTCCAAGGTTTTCAAAGTCATTTCATTTCACATGATCCCATCTAGAGTAGTCAATTTTATTTATTTAGCAATAGCAACTAGTCATGAGGGGTGCTAACTAGCTTGTCTTACTCTAGGCTAACTTTGATGCTCTTGTTCTACTCTATATCTAAACCAAGTGAAACATGAATCAAAAAGGTAAACTTTGATAAACAAAATTTAGAAAAGCTTGTAAAGTAAAAACTTGGGATAGGAGCATTAAGCATAAAGTAAAAATATTGGTGTCTTGCTCTTGTAGAGCTTTGCACAAGGGAACCTTGCAAGAGTGTTAGCTTGCCTTGATTGGTGTATTGATCAAAGTTTTCTGGCTCTTCCTCCTGGTAGAATACTTCCTCCTCTTGATAGTCTCCGGTACTAGCGTCTAAAAACGAATACGAGGATACAATCACCAAACAACACTTAAGTACTCTTAATTAGCCTTAATGGCTCACTCAAATGATCTAGCCTCACTACTTAACATTTATTCACAAATTATGCTAGGTTTTCTTTATTTAATATTAGGAAAATAATTTCCTCTCATTGAAAATGTGAGATTAGGGTTTCTATTTGGTTTGGGAGAAATAATTTCCTCTCATTGAATTATTCTTAAGATTTAATCTTCTCAAATAACCAGGGATGATCCCATGTTGACCAAGGTCAACACTTCACACTTAGTATTTGAGAAAAGTGATTTAAATGAGATTCATCATCTCATGTGATTTAAATAACTAGTGCAATTTAAATACTATGTTGATTTAAAATCTACAAGTGAACAAGTATGAGCCTAAGCATTGTAAAGGTCAACACATTACTTCATATCACTTGTGAGAATGATTTAAATGAGGTGCTACACCTCATTGGTTTAAATTCCTAAAATTTGAAATAGTTTGAATGGGCTAGTATTGACTACATAGCCAATCTTTTGATTCTAGCCCATGATCATGTACAGAACATATATCATATTTTTATATAGTAAATTTGAGTTTGTTAAATGTGAATTATTGCAATTGGATTCACTCCAAAATTCACAATGGTTGATTTTTAGGATTTATTCTAAGTCAGAAAAGTCTATGTCTTGTTTATTTTGCTACTTTAATTCTAAAACAGCTATTGGTTTGAATCCAGTGGCATTGGATAGATAATTTCACAGGCTTTCCAACCATATGAAATTCACTAAAAATGGCCAAGTAGATTTGGAGATATTTGATTTCTAGCAAAGCATCTGATAGCACTTTAAATGAAAAAGAATTAAACCAAATTTGAATTCAAACGGGGGCGGGAAGAAGTTGGGCCGAATTGGTTTGAATGGGGGAAACAGGCCCAGTAACGGTTCGGTGTTTTAGTGGGCTGTCGGGGGTGGGGCCTACATGTCGGTCTCTATTTTACACCGAATCGGTACACGGCAACGTCGACCGTCGGATTAGAATTGAATCGTGCGGTTCGGGTTCGTCTTCTTCTCCGGCGAGAGGAGGGCGTGCCGGCGACGGAGATTGGGGGTCGGGGAGCGTCCTGGGCCGCCGGCGGTCGAGGGAGGGCGTCGAGGCGTCGTTGGCGAGGACGAAGAGGCTCCCGGTACAGCTTCGAGGCTCGGGGCGGCTCCAGTCGAAGCAGATGATCTGCGGGCTCCGGCGGGAACGAGCTTGCGATTGGAGCTTCTCCGGCGAGGTAATGTAAAATTGGTGGGAGGAGAAGGGGCAAGGATGAGAGAGGAGCAGATGGTGTGAAGAATCGTGGCTCCGATCTCTCCTATTTATAGGCTGGTGCGAGGGCCGTGGCTGCGGCGAAGGGGTCGACGACGACGATGGCGCTACGGGCTGCGAAAGGGCAAGGCGAGGTGCGCATCTTGTAGGCGACGTCTAGGCGATGCTCTGGGCGTAGCTGGCGCGTCCAGGGGACGACGGGATGGCTCGGGAGCTTCTGCGACGAGGACGGTACTGGGCGGCAGGGTGGTGATCATGGCGACGGCTAGGGTGCACGCGCATGCATTTGAGAATGTCTACGAGCTATCTGGGGTGGTGGCGGTGCGTGATGCGAGAGGTAGGGATGCGGGGAAGGTACTGAGGCGATGGGGCGTTGCCACGCTCTGGCGCGTCCCGCGCGTGGTGATCATGCCGACTGGCATGCCTGGGCGTGCACTGGCATGGTCCTGGGCGTGTCTGTTCCAGCCAATGTCGTGCAAGCCTTTAGCTGGGAAGGGTACTGGCATGAGTAGGAGAGTGTAGGCTACTCAGTTGACATGGTGAGATGGAGAGATGAGGGCCAGAGAGAAATGGAGTGAGTGTGGCCGGCATGGGTACGGCATGGTCGGTTTTTGCTCTCCACAGGCTTTAATCATCCAAAGCAAGTACTGGGAAAGATGAAGGGGATGCAGGGGATCAAAATGATCACAAACCAAAAGGGGTTTAGTCCAAAATCTGCTGGGTATTGAAGTGTAACACAAATCCGGAAAGTTGCCTGCAAGGTGTTCGGAGAAATGGCCGCATGAACTTTTTCGTGGAATTTTGGAAATATTTTTGGTGAATCTCATTCTTATATTTAATGTGATGGAAAGGTGGTGTTGGTGTTCATTTTGGTGAAGTTTTGCAACATTTCAAAAAGTGGGTCATCTTCACATAGTTTCAACATCACCACTTGTCAAAACCCTACTGGTCAACCTGGTCAACATCAGCACTAATGGTCAACATGAATGTTGTTCACTTTTACTTGGTCTTGGATGACATGGTCATAGTTGACCAAGTTTGGTTTAGTAAAGAATTAAACCAGAGGGGTAAAGAGAGGATCATGTTAAAATTTACCCAAATGACCATCATCACATGTGAGATGGTTTTGAGTTAAATTTGGATTTGATTCTGGTTTCTTTGATGCATTTGGGTTTGTTTGAGTTATATAAGAGTTTTAGAATCCATAGGGCAAGCAATGGTGGCCTCATATGAAGATTTGCTAAATTGGGTTATGTGTATGTGAGTTAAAATTGGAATTATCTCACCATTTGAATTCTCTCCATTTGATTTTGGTTTCATTGATGCAATTGTGTTAGTTTATCATATTGAAGTATTTTAGAAGCAAGGGAGCAAGCAATTATGGCTTTGGTGAAGGATTTGCATTTTGGCATATAGTGTATGTGAGGGAATGTTGGGGGATTCTCTCACTATGTGATTTCTCTCCATTTGTTTTGACTTTGGTTGACTCTAATGTGGTTCTTATTAGTGTAGAAACATTTTAAGATCATTGAAACCAATTCAAATGGTCTTGTTCAAAGATTTGCAAATTTGGCCTTAATACATAAGAGATGAGGTGTCACTTTTTATTATTTTTGAAAAGGGTTCATCTTGCTTTACTTGGACATGGGTTAGGGTCAAATTAGCATTAGATTAGGTTTAGAAAAGGTTTCACATCATTTGGTCAAGGTTTAAAGTCATAGGGCAAAATTTGGTGAAATGGCTATGTGTCACATATGCCTCTATGCATATGTTGCATTTGATTTTAAATTTGACTTGGCTTGACCCAAATGGTGTTGTTGAGTGTTGAAATGGTATATGGAAGTGATCCAACCATTCACAACAAGTCCTAGGGTCAATCTTCTCCAATTCACAAATTTGCACTTTTGCTCTCATATGCCTCTATGGCATTTTTAGTTTCTTTTTAATTTCTTTGGAAAACACTTGGATTTGATTTGATAAGCCTTTGGTAAGGTGTATGAAGGTTTTCCAAACCTCTATGCAAAGTAGAAAAGATTAGGGTAAAGTTTTATAAGAATAGCCATAAGCACATATGCCTTTTTCTTATTTAATTTCCTTTTATTTTATTTTAACTAGGATGGTGATAAGAGGGGTGAGTTTTAGGGTTTAAGTTTATTTCAAACTACTATAACAATCAATCATAGCAATAGCACAAGAATTAAACAAGATCACTATGTATCATACTTCATTTAATAAAAGTTTTTGTTGGTTCCAAAATTTGGAACTAGGGGAAATTCATTTGTTTTGTTTTGAAATTTTTGGGATGTTACAATGTTGATGTGAACTTCATTAAAAATAATAATTTCAACAACAATGCTTATAGGAATAATTCTGGTAACAACTATAGGCCATATCCTTCTGCTAATGGTAATGGTTATGGTAATTCTTATGGGAATTCTTACAACAATAATAGGAGTGTACCCCCTGGTCTTGAAGCCATGCTTAAAGAATTTATTAGTACACAAACTGCTTTTAACAAATCTGTTGAGGAAAAGCTTGATAAAATTGATATTCTTGCTTCTAAGTTTGATAGACTTGTCTCTGATGTTGATATTTTAAAATTGAAAGTTATGCCTAATAAGGATAATGATAATAAAATTGTTACTACAGCAAACGCCATCCAAGTTCGAATTAATGAAAATATTAGATTGATGGCTGAATTGCATGCTAGGTGGGAAAGAGAAGAAAACGAAAAACTTGCTAAAGAGAATAGTGTAGCTAAAGTTTGGACTATTACCACCACTAGTAATCATAATGTTTCACATGTTACTACACCTCCTACTATCAATGGTAAAATAATTGGTGTTGGCAATGTTTCTACTCCTAGTGCAAATCGTGCAAAATTGCCTGAAACTGCTTGTGATAAAACTGCTGAAATTTTTCAAAATATTGGGGACAATGATCCCATTGTTGTAGATCATAATGGTTTATATTTTGATGATTGTCATATCTCTGAAGTTATAAAGTTCTTACAAGAACTTGCTAAAAGTCCCAATACTAGTGCTATAAATTTGGCCTTTACAAAACATATTACAAATGCTCTCATAAAAGCTAGAGAGGAGAAACTAAAACTTGAAACTTCTATTCCTAGGAAGTTAGAAGATGGTTGGGAGCCCATCATTAAGATGAGGGTCAATGATTTTGATTGTAATGCTTTATGTGATCTTGGTGCAAGTATTTCTGTTATGCCTAAGAAAATCTATGATATGCTTGACTTGCCACCATTGAAAAATTGTTATTTGGATGTTAATCTTGCTGATAATGCTATAAAGAAACCTTTGGGGAGGATTGATAATGTTCGTATTATGGTTAACAATAACCTTGTCCCCATTGATTTTGTTGTCTTGGATATTGAATGCAATGCATCTTGTCCCATTATATTGGGAAGACCTTTTCTTCGAACTGTTGGTGCTACCATTGATATGAAGGAAGGAAATATTAAATATCAATTTCCTCTCAAGAAAGGTATGGAACACTTCCCTAGAAAGAGAATGAAGTTACCTTATGATTCTATTATTATAACAAATTATGATGTTGATGCTTCATCTCTCGATAATACTTGATTCACACTTTCTGCGCCTAGCTGAAAGGCGTTAAAGAAAAGCGCTTATGGGAGACAACCCATTATTTTACTTCTGCACTTTTATTTTATATTTGAGTCTTGGAAGTTGTTACTACTGTAGCAACCTCTCCTTATCTTTATTTTATTACATTGTTGCGCCAAGTAAAGTCTTTGATAGTAAAGTCAATACTCGATTTGGATTACTGCGCAGGAACAGATTTTTTGCTGTCACGAAATTGAGCCGCCCCTGCTGTAGAAAATTTAGAAAAATCTGCCAATTTACGTGCCTGATCCTCAGATATGTACGCAACTTTCATTAAATTTGGGCATTTTCATCTGAGCAAGTGAAGTGCCCATGAAAAATTCGTCTTTACGGACTGTTCTGTTTTGACAGATTCTGCCTTTTATTTCGCATTGCCTGTTTTGCTATGTTTGATGGATTTCTTTGTTCCATTAACTTTCAGTAGCTTTGTGCGATGTCCAGAAGTGTTAAGAATGATTATGTCACCTCTGAATATATGAATTTTCAATTATGCACTAACCCTCTAATGAGTTTGTTTTGAGTTTGGTGTGGAGGAAGTTTTCAAGGGTCAAGAGAGGAGGATGATACAATATGATCAAGAAGAGTGAAAAGTCTAAGCTTGGGGATGCCCCCGTGGTTCATCCCTGCATATTTTAAGAAGACTCAAGCATCTAAGCTTGGGGATGCCCAAGGCATCCCCTCTTCATCGACAACTTATCAGGTCACCTCTAGTGAAACTATATTTTTATTCCGTCACATTTTATGTGCTTTACTTGGAGCGTCTGTTTGTTTTTATTTTTATTTTATTTTTGTTTGAATAAAATCAGATCCTAGCATTCCTTGTTTGGGAGAGAGACACGCTCCGCTGTTTCGTATGAACACATATGTTCTTAGCTTTATTCTTAATGTTCATGGCGAAGGTTGAACTACTTCGTTCATTGTTATATGGTTGGAAACAGAAAATGTTGCATGTGGTAATTGGTATAATGTCTTGAATAATTTGATACTTGGCAATTGTTGTGCATATAGATCATGTTTAAGCTCTTGCATCATGTACTTTGTACCTATTAATGAAGAACTACATAGAGCTTGTTAAAATTTGGTTTGCATGATTGGTCTCTAGAGTCTAGATATTTTCTGGTTAAGGTGTTTGAACAACAAGGAGATGATGTAAAGTCTTATAATGCTTGCAATATGTTCATATGTAAGCTTTTCTGCACCGTTTTATACTTGAGTTTGCTTCAAACAACCTTGCTAGCCTAGCCTTGTATTGAGAGGAATTCTTCTCGTGCATCCAAATCCTTGAGCCAAAAACTATGCCATTTGTGTCCACCATACCTACCTACTACATGGTATTTCTCTGCCATTCCAAAGTAAATTACTTGAGTGCTACCTTTAAAATTCTATTCTTTGTCTTTGCAATATATAGCTCATGGGAAAAATAGCCTTAAAAACTATTGTGGTGAAGAATATGTACTTATGTATCTTATTTCTCAATAAGTTGCTTGTTGAGCGGTAACCATGTTTCTGGGGACGCCACCAACTATTACACCTTTCTTGAATATCATGTGAGTTGCTATGCATGTTCGTCTTGTCTGAAGTAAGGGAGATTTTCATGATCAAATGGTTTGAGTATGCATATTGTTAGAGAAGAACATTGGGCCGCTAACTAAAGCCATGATCCATGGTGGAAGTTTCAGCTTTGGACAATTAATCCTCAATCTCTTATGAGAATATTATCTCGTTGTTGAATGCTTATGCATTAAAGAGGAGTCCATTATCCGTTATCTATGTTGTCCCGGTATGGATGTCTAAGTTGAGAATAATCAAAAGCGAGAAATCCAATGCGAGCTTTCTCCTTAGACCTTTGTACGAGCGGCATAGAGGTACCCCTTTGTGACACTTGGTTGAAACATATGCTATGCAATGATAATCCATGTTAATCCAAGCTAATTAGGACAAGGTGCGAGCACTATTTGTATACTATGCATGAGGCTTGCAACTTATAGGATATCTTATACATAACACATATGATTTATTACTACCGTTGACAAAATTGTTTCTATGTTTTCAAAATGAAAAGCTCTAGCACAAAAATAGTAATCCATACTTCCCTCTGCGAAGGGCCATTCTTCTATTTTATTGTTGAGTCAGTTTACCCATTCTTTCTATCTTAGAAGCAAACACTTGTATGAACTGTGTGCATTGATTATTACATGTTTACCTATTGCACTTGTTATATTACTTTGTGTTGACAATTATCCATGAGATAAATATGTTGAAGTTGAAAGCAAATGTTGAAACTTATATCTTCCTTTGTGTTGCTTCAAAGCTTTTTACTAAGAATTTATTGCTTTATGAGTAACTCTTATGCAAGTCTTATTGATGCTTGTCTTGAAAGTATTATTCATGAAAAGTCTTTGCTATATGATTCAGCTTGTTTACTCATTGTCTTCACCATTGCTTCGAATCGCTGCATTCATCTCATATGCTTTACAATAGTATTGATCAAGATTATGATAGCATGTCACTTCGTAAATTATCCTTGTTATCGTTTACCTACTCGAGGACGAGTAGGAACTAAGCTTGGGGATGCTTGATACGTCTCAAACGTATCTATAATTTCTTATGTTCCATGCTACTTTTATGATGATACTCACATGTTTTATACACATTATATGTCATTATTATGCATTTTCCGGCACTAACCTATTGACGAGATGCCGAAGAGCCGCTTGTTGTTTTCTCGCTGTTTTTGGTTTCAGAAATCCTACAAAGGAAATATTCTCGGAATTGGACGAAATCAACGCCCAGGGTCTTATTTTTCCACGAAGCTTCCAGAAGACCGAAAGGATCACGAAGTGGGGCGACGAGGCGCCGCCACACTAGGGCCGCGCGGCCCAAGGGGGGCCCGCGCCGCCCTGGCGTGTGGGGCCCTCGTGTCGCCCCTAAACCTGCCCTTCCGCCTACTTAAAGCCTTCGTCGCGAAAACCCCAGTACCGAGAGCAACGATATGGAAAACCTTCCAGAGACGCCGCCGCCGCCAATCCCATCTCGGGGGATTCAGGAGATCGCCTCCGGCACCCTGCCGGAGAGGGGAATCATCTCCCGGAGGGCTCTTCATCGCCATGATCGCCTCTGGATCGATGTGTGAGTAGTTCACCCCTGGACTATGGGTCCATAGCAGTAGCTAGATGGTTGTCTTCTCCTCATTGTGCTATCATGTTAGATCTTGTGAGCTGCCTATCATGATCAAGATCATCTATTTGTAATGCTACATGTTGTGTTTGTTGGGATCCGATGAATATTGAATACTATGTCAAGTTGATTATCAATCTATCATATATGTTGTTTATGTTCTAGCATGCTCTCCGTTGCTAGTAGAGGCTCGGCCAAGTTGATACTTGTGACTCCAAGAGGGAGTATTTATGCTCGATAGTGGGTTCATGCCTCCATTGAATCCGGGACGAGTGATGTAAAGTTCTAAGGTTGTGGATGTGCTCGTTGCCACTAGGGATAAAACATCGATACTTTGTCTAAGGATATTTGTGTTGATTATATTACGCACCATACTTAATGCAATTGTCTCGTTGTTTGCAACTTAATACTGGAAGGGGTTCGGATGATAACCTGAAGGTGAACTTTTTAGGCATAGATGCATGCTGGATAGCGGTCTATGTACTTTGTCGTAATGCCCTGATTAAACCTCATAGTAATCATCATGATATATGTATGTGCATTGTTATGCCTTCTTTATTTGTCAATTGTCCAACTGTAATTTGTTCACCCAACATCTATTTATCTTATGGGAGAGACACCACTAGTGAACTGTGGACCCCGGTCCATTCTTTACATCTGAAATACAATCTACTGCAATTGTTTTTTACTGTTCTTCGCAAACAAACATCATCATCCACATTATACATCTAATCCTTTGTTTACAGCAAGCCGGTGAGATTGACAACCTCACTGTTACGTTGGGGAAAAGTACTTTGATTGTGTTGTGCAGGTTCCACGTTGGCGTCGGAATCTCTGGTGTTGCGCCGCACTACACTCCGCCACCAACAACCTTCACGTGTTCCTTGACTCCTACTGGTTCGATAACCTTGGTTTCTTACTGAGGGAAAACTTGTTGCTATACGCATCACACCTTCCTCTTGGGGTTCCCAACGGACGTGTGTCTTGCACGCTGTCACCCTGCCGCAGATCTCCACCACCACCGACACCACGTCGTCGTGATGTCGGGATTCCGAGGAGGATCTACTACATCCGCTGCCCGCTGGAACGGGGAGAAGGACGTCGTCATCAACACCGAACGTGTGACCGAGTACGAAGGTGCTGCCCGACTGTGGCACCGTCAAGATCTTCTACGCACTTTTGGAAGCGGCAAGTGATCGACTACATCAACAACGAGATCTAATCTCGTAGGCTTTGGAATCTTCGAGGGTTAGTCTCATGATCTTCTCGTTGCTACCATCTACTAGATTGGATCTTGGCTTGTTATTCGTTCTTGCGGTAGGAAATTTTTTGTTTTCTATGCTACGAATCCCATCAGTTCGATCTATGATATCTCTTACAGATTTTTTGTTATAATTTTGAGGTTATGCATTAGAGACAGTCGCATTCACTTTAAATAGGGCGCCATCTAAAGTCGTTGAAACAACACCGTATGAATTGTGGTTTGGTAAGTATCTAGTACACGTTTTAGGGTTATGCATTAGACTCTTTTTCCCCTGCATTGTGTGATTGACCAGAAAATCTGGTACTCGTACGCCATAATGAGGAGCGTAACCCGCAGGATATGCAACACTAGTTTATCTTATATTTTCTACAATGTAGACTAAATCAGAACAGAGGGATTATGTATATAGATGTATTTTAATGTGTATGTTCACTCGTTTGGGTCTGTTATGTAGTCCACATTAAAATATCTAAAACACCTTGTAATTAGAACGGAGGATGTATAGCAAGGTCATTGAAAACTGAGCAGCACCTGTCTCTAGGCTAGACCGATCCGAAGGTAAACCATGGACCTCGGGACATGCGGGCTCTCTTCCGTCCAAAAATGTGTTACATATAACTCTTAGTAATATATAAAGACAAAATTTTGAACCCGTGCAATATCCATTGCATACAACATGGAAATATTCATGGTGGTTGTTGTAATATAAGTTTGGTATTATAGATATCGATATTTTTTATATATATTAGATCAAAATTATTTTGACTAAAAACTATATGCAACATAATTAGGCCGCAGGGAGTAATTTTCCTGAATTCGTAGAATTGGTCGGGGACCGTTGCGGAGATGGGCATGCATGTGGTCTCTCTGACTGGTGGGTCTTGTGCACTGGAATGCTAGACTCGCTCACGTAGTCACATGCATGCAGGCTATAGCGTATTTTTTTTCTCCAGGTCCTCTTGGTCTAATGATTTTGGCTTGATAAGGTGTTTGTGTATTTCGAACAGTACCGAGCTTGCACGACCATCATAAAAGTCAACTGTGTCAAATAATGGCAAATGCGGTACCTGTAAAGTGTACCTGTGAAGCACTACGTACTGCTACCAAGACTAGAAACATGGTTCTCTAACTAGAGTACAGAATTACAGTTTACAATGTCTCCCACTTCCCCTACTTCTGGCGATAGAAATTGAGGGAGATTAACTCTTCTATCAGCAAAATTATAGGGGTTAAAGTTCATGCATCAATGTGGACTCTCTGGCACGTCATATGCTTAAGTTGTTGAAGTAACATGATTGTACTTATGTTATTTCTACACATGTACAGGTACCCTTAATCGAATAGTGGGTTTGCCTTCCCAGCTCCACTTAGCTAGTTTCTATAATAATAAAAATCTCTTGAAAATTGAAATATATATGTACAAGTATGCATAGATGTCAACTATGTACTAGAACAAAATTGTATTGGAAAATATTTTCATATGTGGTCTGCACAAAAATAGCAAATGTTTAAAGCAAAATCATGTTTCTTTTTTGCCTTTTTAAAGCCATGATTTTGTGATTTTTGTGTACCCATTGTTTTATTTTTCGATAAAGGGAATATATTAATATCGAGAGATACCAATTACACCCAGCCTCTGCAACAACGCACCACCCTAATGGCACTACGGATGCACACAGCCAAAAAAACGAAAAGAAAACTAAGAAACAAAAGTCCCGCTACAGTATCACGGACCTAACAACAGCAATACATCCACCACCATGACAACACCTGAATTGCGGACTCTCCAAAAACGACGCCTCCAAGAAGGGAACAAGTGCTCCAACACCGTCGTCGCCCGATCAAAGATCTTAGCTTTTCACCCCGAAGATAGTCCCCACTCTCAAAACAATGCCTCCACCAAGGTCACTGCCGGGCACAACCAGCTAAGGCCGGACCTTGGGTTTTCACCCCGAAAGGTAGGACTCTGCGCTTCACATGTGTTGTCGCCCCCACTTTCATACCGCTGCTGTGAAGCCCGGACACCAAGCAAGCCCCTCAACAGCGCGGAGACTTGAACCTCCCTTAGCTAGTCCTCCCCTCCGGCCTTCATGAAATTCTCTTCTTCCGACTTTCATCATGGATCCATAGTCACTTGATGTCAACACAGAAAAAGAGCTTCGCGCCGCTCCCTCCAGAACCAAACGGTCGGAATAAACGCATGGGTGCGCACGACCGAATACCTCGATCCAAGCAAACTCCGGGCAAAGCACTGTTACATTCGCCGGCGGAGCCTTCCGGAACTCAACCCTCCGGCCGGATCACGAGTCCAGGCCTCCGGTAGGTCCTCCTCTTCACGCAAGAGAGGCCCTAGGACCGCCGCCTTTATTCAGGCCGGACCCCCACGTCGGCGACCATCCCGGGCTGGCCAACCCAACCCTCCACCGGCGACACCATCGCCGGCTTCCATGCACCTCCATCTCACCGCCGGCTGGCGATGATAGATCAAAAATCCACCACCACCAACCGCAGGCCGACCCTCTCCGGCAAAGAAGAGGCCACCTCCTCCGTCAAACCCAAGGCTGCTGCCCCGGGCGCCCTCGTGTCGCGGAAGATGCCCGAGATCGCCTCCACGCACCAACGAGAGGCGGGGGTGGATGGCATGGCGCAGACCGAGGGTCTGGCCGCCGCCCACCACCAACCCCTGCCGGAGTGCTGCGGGAAGCCGACGAGAAGAGGGAGACCGCAGCGCCGCCCATCCCACCCGCGCCGACCGGTCCGCCAGGGGACAGCCGACGGGAGGAGGGCCGCCACCGCCGTCGCCCATCCCGCGTCTGCTCCGCCAAGCATCGAGGAGGTGGGGATCCGGCCGCCGATCTGCACGCGGCGACGAGGAAGGGCCCCCGCCGCCGCCACGCCCCGAGGGACTTTGCCCCCGACGGCGCTACCGGCGGCGGCGGCGGAGGGCGGGGTGCGGGAGGGTTAGGGTTAGGGTTGTGTGCGAGATCTTCACTTGACCCCTGTCTCGTACCCATTGTTTTTTGGCAACTCTGCAAATATGTAGAGAACAGGTGCACTTATCCACGTAAATATTTATATGATTTTTTAAAATTTCGAAATGTTTTTTTCGTTTTTTTAAATACCGGGTTCACTGGATGCCGAGAGGCCAAACGCTGCACAATACTTGATAGCACACAATCTGTTATCCGTGGCTTTATATACAAATGATTGTTGCCACAGCCTCTCTTTCAGATATAGGTTGCGTTCACTTTCTTGAATTGTAAATTTGGTCGGGTTTTTGTCTTTCCATTGAAGAAAGTTGATCTTTCTGAATACGTACTGAGGTACATGTGACGCAGATAATAGGAATTTCTAACTCTCAGCGGTTGAACGAGTCCCAGTGAATTTGCCAAGTCGAGTTGGTAGGCATGCTCGGATAGTTGCATGCCATATATATACAGGTGACGAGGCGAACGTGCACTTGGTTGTGGGGTGGAGCCAGATCGAGATGTGCTTAATTATGGAGTCATCGGCGGAAAATGGTGTGTCACGTGGGAAAGAAGAAGACGGTAGAAACGCGGGAGAGACCTCCGTGGAGACTTGAGCCGCGCGTTTGGTTGCCTGGGTCTAATTCGTGACTCACTGGTGTAGCCGTACAAACGCACCTGCGCGTTCAGAACGAGCCACGGAACAAAATTGACCTGTTGTTTGGTAGATCGGCCTGCATCGGCTGGGCCAAAAAGAACTTTCTGTTTGTTTGCCTGCAGCAAAGCCCAAATCTCGATGGAGATGATATTAGGCTTGTTTGATACCATCCAGGCATGTCTACGGTTACCTCTTCTCTACTTTGGGTAACCTTATCATGCTATCACCTCCCATCACACAGAAATCACAGTTCATGATAGTTGCAATCATTTGACGAAATCATTCCTAGCTACTACGAATGGTAGTTCATAACACGGCTCCCTAGCTACTACGAATTGCAGTTTATCATAACAGAATCATTCAACAAACGGGGATCGAAAAGGGTTCGAGAAACAGGGGATCATAGGGGTTCTTCTTCTTGTTGTTCTTCACTTCTTCTTCTTCACTTCCACTTCTTTTATTCTTCTTCATCTTTTCTTCACTTCTTCACTTCTTCTTCGCTTCTTCTCAGATGGTGGTGTTGCCTCTGGCTTACCACATTGCGTATGTCCACCCTTGCCTCTTCACCTTCCAGGCATTATTGTCGCCTGCTTCCACGCCATGGCCGGTCTCTACTTCATCAAAAGTGACAACTTCTTCGAAGGACTCATCATCGCCCCAACCTAGGATCCAGTTGTGAAGAATTCAGCAAGCAAGGACCAGCTTTACCTGAGTGTCAAACGTGTGGAACGGTTTCTGGTCAAGGAGCTTGAACCTGTTCTTCAATGCAGCAAAGGCCCTCTCAATGGTGACTCTAAGGCTTGAGTGTCTGAGATTGAACAACTCTCTCGCATTCAGAGTTCGGTGTTTCGCAGAGAACTCTTTGAGGTGGTACCTTGTTTTCCTGAAGGGAGGTAGAATTTCAGGTCGACATGCATATCCAGCATCTCTAAGGTAGAACTTACCGTCAGGGATTTGCAACCCATCAGGCCTTGACAAGCTGTCGGCCAGGATGCTGGCATCATGAGCTGAACCCTCCCACCCAGCAAGCACGTAGGTGAACCTCATATCGAAATCCATAGCTGCTAGCACGTTCTGGCTGGTGTAGTGCTTCCTCCCGCGGAATGCTGCAGACATTGATCTCGGTACCTTTGCAGTGACATGAGTACCATCAATAGTTTCAATGCAATCCTGTAAAAAGATTAGCACACAATCTTGTTTCTGACAGTAGCACACATCTGATAGGTAGAAGGAACATGATTTTGTACTCACCCTGAAATAGGGGAACCACCTGTAGCTGTTCTTGATCTTGGTTGGTGTGTTCATTGATGCTGGCTTGATCATTTCACCTCTGAGATCCCCAATTGCGTACAACACCTGATGGAAGTACCGAGAGATAGTCTCCATGAATCGCCTGAATGTGTTATGGATGAGTCTGAACCTCTGGTTATGACTGACGACATGAAGAAATATTGCGACTTGTTCTTCGACAGAGGTGTGGATGCTATCAGTCAGCAGTCCTCTTTCCCTGAACATTTTCACAAGTACATAGAAAGGGGCTCATCTCATCTGTAGCATCTGGATGGCCTCTACATCGTTGAAGTTGTAGATGTTGTTTAGGTTGGCAATCCTCTCCTGATCTTGTTTTAACATAGGTCCGTAAGTCACACGAGGATAAGCAGCATGCCTAACTGCTCTCTTGTGCACCATCAGGATCCAGGCTTGTACGCAAATGATGAGTGTTGCGGCGTGATGCACAGGCTGGAGCTGGTCGGTCTACTCAAACAAGATCTATGCATTACGAACGGTCTTATTGAACCCAACTAGTTCTACGAACATGAATCGAACACTACAGTAGAGCAGAGGAGTTTCCCCTTACCTCCGTCATGGCGGACGATGGACATGGCCGAAAGCCGTCGCAGATGTGCGCAAGCTCCACCGCAGCTGGAGAAGAGGACCCTGGTCCGGCGCCGGAGACCGAAGGTAGATGCGCGCTGCCAGATCTGGATCGCCGTCGCCGGTAAGAAAATTGGGGGAATGCAAAATTTGGGAGGGGGCTAATGGAGAGGGTAACCGAAGAGGGAGGTTACCCCTACCTTTACCGCGCAACGCCACTGGGATTTCGGCTTCTCCCTCCATGCCGAGGCGGAGCTCCCGCGTGAACGTCGTTGTCGATTTTCGTCTCGTCAGAGCCTTGGAGAAACTATCAAACCGGGCGTTTCTCCGGAGCCTATCCCGGGGTGCTTTAAAACCCGTGCTATGCAAGAACGCGAGTGCGCCCAGGAAATCAAATGGGATATTAATTGGGAGCTTCTAAATTGGGTGAAACCGGACCGAACTGGGATCTTTGCACATGGCACTCCCTTGTGCGGCAAGCTCGCAATGATATTTTCCCTCCCTCATGGCTCGTTTGGCTGTTGGGACCGAAATTCCCCGGGAAAATATTCCCGGCCGGGAATAGACTGAAACAGGAGCAAAACTCCGGGATTCTATTCCCGACCTTCGGACTAGGGGAAAAATCTCCCCGGGAAAAGGCCGGGAACCCGCCGGGATTCGAGTAACCAAACGAGCCCTCACATGGCTAGTTATCCGCTGAACTAGAACTAACTTAATTTTCGATCAAATAATCATCGCTCAATTTTGTGTGTAGTAGGGAAAAGAGATATGCAATTGCACGCTCGTTTGCAGTTCTCCATACGAGTCATAATTAATGCAAATTGTAGTCATAGAATCAACCTAGAAGAACTAAGTTATTCTCGGTTGAAATAGAACTAAAAAGGGGCCAGGTGTTTGAGTCGAAGCCATCAAGCTCACTCTCGCCAACATTGGGGGAGAATCGTGACAGCAGCATCGCGACACCACTCTCTTAGCTAGGGAGGACGGAAACCCTTCCCTTGAACGGCCACCGTGGTACTTGCTTGGTTTCCACAGACGCCCTGTGCTAGCGTTGAGCCCTTGGCTTCTAGCAAAGGCGGTCAGCAAGGTCGCCGCCTCCATCAGCAGTTTCTTAACGGTGTCCGCCTTCCTTCGGTCGTTCTTTGTCATCGTCGTCCTTCGGGTTGTCTCCTCCTCCAGCTGACGAGGTTTGCGACCACGAGGGAATGGGAGTTGTGGCATCAGCGGTGGCGGCAAGTAAATGGGTGGGTGGTGGTGTGAACTCGACAGAACGGGCGCGGCAGTCGGTGTAAATGTGAAATACGGTGTTGTTAGTGTAAATGACAAAACTGACCTGCCTATCATAATCCGACGTGCCCCCTCTGCCGGCTGTGTACGGCGCTCCCACGTCGGTCCCTATGTGTGAGGCCCGGGTGGGAGTATCGAATAAAATATTGGGCCGCCCTAGGTAATTTGCAATTGTTGAGGCCGTGGCTGGATGGTATTTTTGTATATCTAACGTCCCAATAACCCTATTTGAAGGACTATTGAAAGGGCCGATGTAGATGCGCGTAACAAACGCATATGGGGTGCATTAGTACACGCATGCATAAGTGCCACAAAGTTAACTGGGCACTCGTGCGTATGCTTGCACGCCTGGCGTGGTTTCTCAAGTCTAGCTAATTCAAACTAAACTTGAAAGGCAATTCGTGACATCAGTACTCGACCGTCTTCTTCCTTTGACGCACGCGCACATCCATGCACTCTTGTTTTCTCAAAGAGGCAAAGCAATTCATATCCATCAGTATCCCGTCCTGCCTGACTTTCTTACCGCATGACCTATATCTATATGTTCCCCTTTGTGAAACTCTCTCCCCCTCTCTCTCTCATGGTGGATTCTGCTGAATCCCACTAAAGCAGCTTTCTAATTAAGCAAGACAGAAAGGTGAAGTACACTATATTGATAGACATATATATACACGTGCAAAATTAAATTGTGTCGCTAAAGTTTGTTTGACATGGACACTGCCTTTAATTGAGTGTGCATGCATGTGATATGATCATAGGACAAAATAATGAGCGCCATTAGGTGGCCTTCAAATCTTCTTTTTCTCGGATCTAGATCTCATGTGGTACTGCACAATAATGTAAATACCACGCAAATCTGATCGATCGTACTTCGTGTTTTTTCATGCGGTGAGATCTTCATAAAGAGCCATGGACATATAAAAACATCGTCATTAAAAAACTATGGAGGGTCGAGTTTTTAGTCCTTTTTAAATGCTCTCTCCATCAGTGTTAATTGCATGATCTCAAAATATTTGCATTTTACTTGAATATGACATTGGTGTCATTATGTGATTACATTGCCACTCTTTGGGCTTCAAATTCACCAGCTGATGTTGCAAGGGCGCGTGAAGGCCTTTTCTTGCACATGAAACTGGTCATAGAGTTTACACTTTTGTTGATGTAAATATTAGCCTTGCTAGAAGGCATGTTTATCAAGAAGTTTATGTCTCGATTTCAACATAGCATGACATCATTGTGCTTCAACTTATCAGTGTTGAAATGGTGCATGTGGAATGCTCAATTTTGAGATGTCGAGTTATATATCAACATGTTTACATGTGGGGAGTCATTACTTACCATAATAACAGTGAGGTATATTTAGTAAAAATAAGGACAACTTTATTTTTGTGAGGAACATAGGAATAACTTAGCTCAAATATTAAGAGATGTGATTGGGGGTGTTTTAAATTTCATAAAGTTGTCGGGTCAATAGATCACATAACTTCTTATCGTCTATGTGACCGCTTGTGATACACGCAACATACATTTTGATTGCTTGCATAATTAAGAAAACAGATCTTTAAAGCTTTAGGACACTCGTACATGTAACAATTATTGGTTACTCCAGACCTATATTTCATCTCTGCATTTATTTAAGTCCTAGTTTTTCACCGTTCGTGTTTCAACCCGCATCAAAAAAAATCAACCATTTGTAGTTACTTCCCTTCCGAACTCTTAAGGTGCTTATTTTGAGTGTGCAAGTTTAGACTTTCACCGTAAAAGTTAAAAATATCTTCTTATAGTTACAAACACATAGTTGTAACAAAATTTGCGTTTCAATACAAAAAGAAGTGAGACCAAAAGTAGTACTCCCTCAGTTCGGGCATATAGTTTTGGCACATACATTAAATTGCGTACGTGGAGGGGAAATTATAGCATTTTGGGGTGGGATTATGCCTGGCTAATTTACTTGAGAAAATAGAGGAGTTTGCATGAGATAAAGAACATAATCAAATCCCTTAATAATATGTCCAGGCAAGTGGTGCAACGCTATATATTCTGGTTTTTTTTTCTCAAAAAACTATAAGCCATATATCAAGGAACGAGGGAGTACTATGTTTTATAACCCACATATTTTATTTCCAGCAAAAAAAACCCAAATATTATTGGGTTAATTGTTGGTTAGAATTTGAAGTGAGACTGCGTCAACATACTACTTGTATATGGAGTACTATATTTTCATGTATACCAAATTGCCCATTCTCAATAATAATTTAGAAACAACTCCTTATTGAATCATATTACATTTTTTTACAACTGTCCTGTTTCAAATTAGTTGATGCGGGTTTAGTCTTTGGTATATATACATATCTATCTTGATACGTACGTTTTAGTGTGTAGGTCCGCTCATTCTGAAAGAAGAAACCTTGTCAGCTAATTTGAAATGGAGGGAATAATATTTTTTAATACTATCAAAAATAACCATCATTAAAAATTGTCGAGAAAGCGATCCTATGTTTAGGAACGAAGTGACGGGGTAGTATCATAAAACTGTCTAATCCAAATATATTGCACTCATGGTGTGTGCCGGACTTTATGAAAAGTACATGCAAGCTTTGCTGGTTAAAGGAAGGAATAATTCCCAGATATGGCAGTAGATCGAAAGCAGTGGTGCTCGAGAAAATAAAGTTGAGGAGGCAATGTGTCGTGCATGGTGGGGCTCGACGTTTGCATGTAGTATGTCTTGGTTAATGTTTTTCAGCCTGATCTTGGATTCTCAGACGAGATTTTCTTTTGACGGTGAAGTTCTAGATTGTCGGCAAAGTAGCAACACGATGGCCGGGAAAGCTTACATGAATATATTGATTTCGTCTTGTCCGTGCTCAAGCACACACCTATCGGAGAAAACGTAGTACGCCATGAGCTAACCCAAGATACGTCAACAGTATTGCCATCAGACGCATATATATCCAGCGCACTGACGTGACGAGACAACACCAGTACGTAGTTTCCTCCGAAATTCATGTGAATCCTACGTTCAGACATGGAACTTTTAGGAACCAATAGACAACTTTGTATGCACGCGAACCAGTGATATTGACCGTCCCATTTTCCATGAACACGATGAATGACTACTAGGCCTGGTGCGACGTGGTTTGACCAAGTCAAACTCTCCATTTTTATTTACTGCATGCTCTGTGTTAGTCAAAGTCATATTTTTGCAAAGTTTGGTCAAAAAATACCAATAATAAGAAAATCGGTAATCGTTAACTGCTCGATCGGCTTTGGAGAAGTGAATAATCAGAATTCAAATAATTAATTGATTTAATCGGTCGACTATTAATCGGCGTAACCTACATAAATTAGCACCTATAACACATCTATATAATAAAGAGATAAATATTATATGGGTCTCTATATGCCTACCCTACTTCTCTAGAGGCTGAAATCCCATTAAAACATGTACGCTTCTCTTACTAACCTAATGTCTAGGTCATGAGCTACAAAGGAGTCATCAGCGGTCACCATGTTTCTTCCTTTCACTACTCCTCCTTTGACCTCTGAAGTTTTTCAGCTCCCACCACCTACCCAGGGTATTGCCCCTCTTGCATCTCAACCACCTACACTATTTGAAGGCGTCCAAGATCTCTTCGACAAGATCCTCTAGGTGGTCGAAATCCTGTATCTAAGATCTGGTAGGCAACGGTGAGCAATTATTCAGCAACGGCGGGAATCGAGCTCCTAGAGGCGAGAATCGACTGGAACCTTCGCAAACCTACTTGATTTGGACGGGGTAGCGGCTAGACGGCCGATCTGCTTTGAAAATTTTGCAACTTTACTGACTAAAATAGACTAGTTAATCCGGAACATTCTTAGTAATCGGGTTGTCAAAGCAACTAATCAGGCTAAAGGATTAACCCAGGTAATCGACATGGTCAGGCGCCTAGTAGCGATTAATTGGCATATTAATCGCTGATTTGGCCTAGTTTTTGAATAGTGAAAAATACAAAAAAAAAAGTGTATATACTTGATGATCATTCTAATTTAGTAGATTTATATTGTAGACGTTGATATTCTTTTGTCAATATGTAACCAAAAATTGCAAAGTTTAACTTTAACCAAATACAAAAATGTGAAGTAATTGTGAACGGAAGTAGGATTATGTGAATCTGTTCTAACTAGATATTCAACGCTGACCGGATAGTTTTGACTGTGAGCTCACATGTCATCCCAATCGTTGCAGCTTTCAGGTGAAGATATTTTAACTAAACTACTGCTCCAAGCCTCCAAGGTCATCCGAGTTAGTCAACATGTTTGTTTGGATGTTAGCATCCATACGTATAGATCCGATATTTTTCAGTCATGTGCCATCTTTTTGGGTCCATGAGATGGTTGTGACCAGTAGACGTTGACGACTCACGATAATTAAATGTGTCCATGCGTTGGCTTCTTCCTTTTCTCCGACAATTGAATGCACTTGACCTCTCGTGCATGTCAAAGTGAGTGTGACTTGGCTGCTTATTTAAAGTGTACCATCATATCTCTTGCATTTCTTTCATTTTTTGAGAAACTAGCACAGTGGCCCTCGCAAATGCGAGGGCATCACCTTTGGTCCGTCATCCTTTGTCTAACAAATTAACTACTTCATATATGTTCACATGACAAACTTTTGATTTTATTACCACGAAACGTGTCATATAAAATATCACATATGTGGCAACATCAAATTTGTGATTGGATTGTTATTTTCAATTTTCCTAAATGTTACATTAATGATAATACATGTTATATTTATGTCATATTGTGAGTTAGCACATACTATCTATTTTATATTATATGAATACGTGAGTTGTTTGTTTGTCGCTTTTAGGTGTACATTTATCTCGTTATTCCGTATAGTATATCCAAATAATGATAGGTGTCCAGATAGCAATGATGGGATTGTATTTAGGTCATGTGTTAAAGGGATTATCAAAATATATTAGCTTAATAAGCGAAACAAATTTTTTTTATTCGTTAACACTTAGACAGACTGCGGGAATTTTCAGTTGAATAACTATCTCTAGACTCGAGACCATTATTTCTCCCATGTCCTCGTTCCAGTTCGAACTATGTAACCTATTATACATGGACATGGTCTTTACGATGCAACTTTGACCTTCATAAAAACATCATGATGCTTCATAAGAAAATAAGACACCAAATATAATTGAATACAAATGTGATGATATTGTTTTACACTATTGGATGTAATACCTACATGACTTATTGGTCATGGTCTTTAATTAAGGCATGGGCTATCAAAATAATTGTGGCCGCATTGTGCATTTAATATCTAGTATAAAGAAAACCGATTAAGAATACTCCATGATTGAAATTTTTAGCTATTCTTTGTAAGAACCCTTTAAGTACATGAACATATAGACCAAGTAATTAATCCAATATAAATGTGCAAACACACAATCATGCATATGTTTCTTTGGCAACAAACATTTTTTTCTTCGCACACATTTGTGTGGAAACTTCAAACTTTTTTTCCATAATAACTAACACATTCAAACTTGAAAAAATGTTTTACCACAAAATTTATTTCGCGGTAAAATTTAAAAACCACTACTTTCTTCACAGCATACATATTCATGTCTTTCATAGAAAAAACACTTTTTGGAGGATCAGGTTTGCTTTTTGCACATACGACACAGGTTATGTGTTTGCATGAAAAATTACATAAAAACTGAGAACAATGACATATACACACCTCACTTCCTTTTATTTTTTGACACTTCTAACAATATTTTTTCACTCCAAAAAATATAATTTTGGGAGATGATTTGATTTCGGGTGTCCTTTCAATGATTAATCCAAGAGAAGTAAGTTAACAGACAACCGCGAATATTTTCCTTTGATAAACACCAAATCGGTATTGATTTACTTCTCTTGCACGTTTATGTTGAGATTTCAAGTATTTCCTCTCTTAAGATTTAGGCGTGAAATATTTTACTATTTAATTTATTCCAAAGCAGGTGCATCTAGTTTTATGTTCATATTTTTGTTGGCAATATTGCTTACGTTGGGGCAGGCCCTTTGGCACCGGAGCCTATGCTCCTGACTGCCTGAGATGAACATTAAAATGTTATATTTTTTCACAATATTATTATTTTCTTATATATGTGTACCAAGGTTCATCAAGAATGAAAGACACGTCAATGTTCTGAAAATGTTGGTGCATGGGATTTATATTTTGTACAGGTCACAATGCTTATATTTTTTCATGAAAAATGCATGTGCTAGTAGCATAGTTTAGATATTTAATTTATTTTACTTCACGGCGCATTATTTTTTAAACGAATTTGCATATCTGTTGTATTTTGATTGTCTTGTATAGCCGGTCATGTACATATGCATATGGAGCAGCATATAGCTTGGCATACTTTTTCTATCCATGTCCTAGTTAGTAATGTGTGTAGTTAGGGCATCTCCAACGGCGGGACGCATATCAGACGTCCAAAAGTGGTCGCGCGCGTCCGTTTGTGATGAGGACATCTCTATGATAGATACAACCAATACTCCTACAACCACATCTCAGGTACATTCGTTACTAGGAATCCTTCCTAATATATATGAGAATATGATGCTGCCTAAATCAAATGTATTTATATTATTTAGGAACGGATCTAGCATGGACGCCAAGCATTGGATTAGGAACGTGCATGGAGATGACAGCAGACCTGCAAGGATTCGGGATGGCGTTGCAAGCGAGGATTTCAGAACATTGAAGCCACCATAGTGAAGCAACGATGCTTGGATGAATTATACAAGTTACTCCATCATCAAATTCGTCCAAAGAGTTATTTGTGGTGCTGCGTCACCTTATTTAATGGGCCAGGCCCATGTATTTTCGGATTAGGTATTTTAGGGGATTTTAAGAGGCCATATAAGTGGAGGAAGGCCCATTTAGGGGTGTTTTTGGCCAACCCTAGCTGGTTGGACGAAAATCCCTTCACTTCCCTCATATATATCCCTCTGTAGCCGTCATTAGAACTTGGATTTTGATTAGATTAAAAGTTAGCCATCGCTGCAACTCTCGTGTACTTCTTTTGAGGCCAACGCCCAGAACAAGACCGACTATTCGGAATCCCACCTTTTTCAATAAAGCTTTCATCTATATCCGCAATACTTCTGATTGCATTATTAGTTCTTACTTGTTCTCGATTTCAGGTAGGAATTAAGACCCTCGCTGGTCGGGCTGATCGTGCATCCGCAAGATCAGTAACTCCCGGAGATTGTCCTAGCGATTGCATTGGCGCACGAGCTTTGCACGTGTAGTCGGATCGTCAAGCACGAACTCCACCAACAAATCGACGCTATCATACTCTCATCGAAAGATCGGCCACCTTTGCCTTATCAAGTGGTATCAGATTTCAGGTTGCTCGGTGAGATTTACAGTTTTCCTAGTGTAGATCTGTTTTACCTATAACCCAGAAAAAGGCCCACAAAAAGAAGTTAGATTAGTTCATCCTCGCCTAAAACCAGTCTTAGCCTTTTTGCTATCACCACTTTATTTTTGTTTTGTTGAATTTTCGTTGCATCGTATGTCGAGTTGCTGGTTTCTAGTGTTCTTTTTAAGTTTTGAGTTCTAGTCTCATCCACCTTTGTTTCCGCCTCGCCATTGTCGTCAGAATATTTTTGTTTTGTTTCTCATCACCGGCCACCCATTGTTCTGCCTAGTTTCCGCCACCATCTTTTCTTGCGTGCGCTTGCGCTTTGATCCACACGAGTTCAGTTGGTTTATAGATCACTTTGATCTACTTCATCAGCGAGTCTGTTTGGTTAGAGAAAAAAAAAGGATAGGCAGATTGGTAGTGCGCATTGCTATATTTGCATGCGAAGGAGAAATCAGTTTGTGCTTCGTATATCAAGGACAGTAAGATCTGTTTCTAGTTGTTCTGGTCGTGGCTCCTTTTCATTGGAAAATTTGATCGTCTCACCGTCAGTTTCTACTGCTTCCGTTCCATCCATGCTTGGCCGATCTGAGTCTCTTTCCTTGAGAAAAATTCATATAATAGCATGTACATCTACAGTTTGGAAAGTTTGGATCGTGGGCAATAACATATAGTCCACCTTGAGTCTATCTGGAATCGTATCTGTGAGGGAGAAAGTTGGTCGAAAAAAAAAAGAAAAAAAAAACAGAGAAAAAAAAAGAAATAGAAAGAGAGAAAAAAAAAGGAGATTGAAAAAAAAATAGAGCGCTTTAAAAAAAAGTGAGATAAGAGAGAGGCCGATTTGTTCTTGCAAGGACCAGAGTCGTTCGTCTCTTGTTAAAAGAAAAAAAAACAAGAAGAATCTGTTGTGTATACCTTGGAGTCCGTGCAATTGGAGCAAAGAGCACCACGTCTCCTTCCTTTCTTTGACTCGCACGTGATCTATCTTTTCTGCCTTAACGCTGGACGGTGCTATCATTGTCGCAGTCCGACTACTGTTGCGCGTCACTTCATCGGTCGGCCGCCGCTCTTGGTTCGCGTGTTTTGTGCCAGTACAGCACTGTTAACACTCGGCGTAGCGTCCACACCATTGTCCTCTGTTCCGGCCGTCAGTTTCCAGCGCATTGGCGATTACCATAGTTGCTGCATCGCGTGTTTTTATCTGTGTCTCAGGCTCTTGTCTCTATCGTAGTCTAGTCTAAACCAGCATTTGACTACTTTGAACGAATTTTCAGCTTTACATTGATTATTGTGGTTGTAGTTCCACATATATATTAAGCCTACCTACAGCTCTACATATTTCTACATCGTGCGGTATACGTGTGCTTGGCAATCGCTTCGCTCAATCTTTGGAGTTACTTGATACTGTTGGTTGCCGATCACCGCCTCCTGAATGGTAAGAACATGTAAGAGCTTTGTATTTTGCTTGACGAATTGCGTGTGATACCACCATATTTGCGTAGCTAGTAGGCATATACACTTGTGATTTTTGGGTACTAACCATGCCAGGAATTGAGGACCAATCCGTCGACCCGAAGACCATGACGAACGTGGAGATGCACGTGCGACCATTTATTGGAGATCATGATCAGGTTATTTCCTTACCAATATATGCGGGTAGATATAATACTGATGCTTATTTTGATTGGGAGTTTGAGGTCAACCATATTTTTGGATGCCATGATTTTACTGAACATGAGAAAGTAAGAACTGCTGCTAGAGTTTTTACAGATTTTGCTTCCATTTGGTGGGATATGACTTATAAAGAACATATTGATAATATACCTACTACTTGGGGAGATTTAAAATCTGCTTTGCGACATAGATTTGTGCCTCTTTCTCATCAACGTGAAATGGTCCGCAAATTTAAACGGTTAGAACAAGGTAGTAACACCGTGCATGTTTACTATCAGAAATTTAAATTTTACATGTACCGTTGTGATATAACAGAATTTGAGGAAAATACTAGAAACATGTTTTTCAACGGCTTGAACCCTGATATTAAGGTTATGTTTAAGTATATTCCTCGTTCTACTATTGGTATATATGTTCGCGCTTGTGCTTTTGAGAAACACATACAGGAGAAAACGTTGGACCATTCCGGTGCCTTCAATTCATGCACACTAGCACCGGTTGTTTCTTCCAACGTTCCACGAATGAGTATTGTTGTGCGAGTCGCCCAGCCGCAAACTTGTGACACGTCGCTGCGAACATCTTCTAAGTCAGATTCACAAGGTAAAACTAAAGGTACTGACTTTATCCCTCCACATGAGATTGATGAATGCAATGTTGACTTAAATATATCATGTGCTGAGATAGAAAATGAGTTGGTCACTCCGTCTGTATTAGAGGATCTAGCTACTGGTTTGCATGTACCATGTGATCAAGCAACTACGATAGATTCTGTTATGAGTGCACATATTGCTCAGTTTAATTCATCTTTAAATCTGAGTACATGCACTGAAATTGTTGTTGATACACATGGCTTAGAGAATTGTGTATCTGAGATACATACTATTTTGAATGCGCCTGAAATTGGTTTTTCTACAGATGCCACTGCATCTGATTTGGTTCACATAAAACTGGTTAGAAATGATGAAGTGATAACTGAAATTTTCAATGATATTTGTTTATGGTCTATTAATATGGATCCTCCTATGTCTTTATCACATGCTAGAAATAAGATTGCTGAACTCAAATATTTGAAGCGTGTTTATGGCCATGGTTATACTTTTAATTTACTTGGAGAGTATGGCGTAGACAATGATTTTTTGGTGAATCAAATTTCCATTACATGTGCTGATGTTCCATATACTATTGGTTTGATGGGAAGTAAAATTCCACCTATGTTCAATCATTTTGATATGACCTCCAATAACAGTATAGACTTTATGCCAAATAGCTTGTTGCATGATCGCTTCTGTAAGCTAGTTGTAGCATATAATTTGGAAATACTGAATTTTGGTTTACCAACTTTGGGATGGTTTAATGATGAGCATTATAATTTGAAAGGAGTTAATATGTGCTTCACTTATATCTGCAAATTGAGTTGTGATAAATGTTTAATGGGGACTAACAAGCTTCTACGCTACTACAATACTCGGAATATGTACAAACTTAAATGGGAAACATGAGAGATCTGTTAAAACGGATGACATATACATATACCATGCATATACCTTGTCTCTTTTGTTAGCATGTTTACAGAATAAACATCGCCGAGGACGGCTTTTCTTTCAAGAAAGGGAGGATGATGAGGACATGATTACCTGCGATTTGAAGGCATATCTTGGTGAAAAAGATGAGACTACGTCGAGGACGACTTCAATTCAAGTAGGGGAGGATGATGAGGACATCTCTATGATAGATACAACCAATACTCCTACAACCACATCTCAGGTACATTCGTTACTAGGAATCCTTCCTAATATATATGAGAATATGATGCTGCCTAAATCAAATGTATTTATATTATTTAGGAACGGATCTAGCATGGACGCCAAGCATTGGATTAGGAACGTGCATGGAGATGACAGCAGACCTGCAAGGATTCGGGATGGCGTTGCAAGCGAGGATTTCAGAACATTGAAGCCACCATAGTGAAGCAACGATGCTTGGATGAATTATACAAGTTACTCCATCATCAAATTCGTCCAAAGAGTTATTTGTGGTGCTGCGTCACCTTATTTAATGGGCCAGGCCCATGTATTTTCGGATTAGGTATTTTAGGGGATTTTAAGAGGCCATATAAGTGGAGGAAGGCCCATTTAGGGGTGTTTTTGGCCAACCCTAGCTGGTTGGACGAAAATCCCTTCACTTCCCTCATATATATCCCTCTGTAGCCGTCATTAGAACTTGGATTTTGATTAGATTAAAAGTTAGCCATCGCTGCAACTCTCGTGTACTTCTTTTGAGGCCAACGCCCGTAACAAGACCGACTATTCGGAATCCCACCTTTTTCAATAAAGCTTTCATCTATATCCGCAATACTTCGATTGCAATATTAGTTCTTACTTGTTCTCGATTTCAGGTAGGAATTAAGACCCTCGTTGGTCAGGCTGATCGTGCATCCGCAAGATCGGTAACTCCCGGAGATTGTCCTAGCGATTGCATTGGCGCACGAGCTTTGCACGTGTAGTCGGATCGTCAAGCACGAACTCCACCAACAAATCGACGCTATCATACTCTCATCGAAAGATCGGCCACCTTTGCCTTATCAGTTTGCATCGCCCCACGGACATGAAAATGGTCATTTTTGATTGCGCGTCCGTTTGCATCTGGGTGTGTTCCCAGCAGGACGATCCATTTTTGTTTTCCAATAATATTTTTCATTCACCAAGTAAAAAACATAATGCACTACAAACTAAAGAGATACAAGCCCTAGGCTACTTGTTGCCCGACGGCCCGGCCCCGTCGTTGTGTCCCTCTCTCCTCTGCTTCTCCGCCGCCCACCGTGCGGCCGCTAGAGCTCGGTTAGCCGCCGCATCCTCTAGCAGGCGCTGCCGCAACGCCTCGTTTGCGGCATCCTCGGCCTTCTTGTGTGTCTCGGAGGACTCTACTAACACCCTCTGCTCTGGGGTAGGCTCATCATGGTCATCAGTGGACCAATCGAAGTCGGAGGAGTCGTCCTCTGCGGCGTCCACCTCCCTGCAGCGTTCCATCTTGACATCGAACGCCGCATGGGCCGCTCGCTCATCCTATGCTTCCTGCTCCGTATCAGCCATGAACTTTGCGTCCATGGCCGCATCAAGGACGTTTTCCGTGCTTTCGTCGTCCTCCAACTCCTTGTCGGAGCTCTCGACCGGGGGAGGTGGAGTAAGAGGTGGAGGCGCAGTAGCCTGGCCACGCCCGGCGCTGCTCATGGCAAAGGGGAGGGCTATGTGGAGGTGGCGCTATGGTGGAGATTATGCGAGGGTTTTGTGTGGGAGGAGATGAGATGCGCGGAGGTAGGCGAGGGGCGCGGCACGCGTGGCATCGCCATTACTTCGTCCGCAGAGGTGGGCGGCGTCCACTCGGCAGGCGAGGCATCGTCATTAACATGACGCAGACTGTCGAAGCGATGCCTCGGCGCCAGTACGGGCGCGCCTGAGAAGACGCATTGAGCCTGATGAAACGTCCGCCAGACGTGAGCGAACACTTGGTGTGTCCACACAGCGTCCGTAGAGACGAATCCGAGGCATATATTTGAGCAAGGTTTGCGTCTCCGCGGACAGCCCGGTCACTACGCGTCGAGCCGCTGGGCCTGGTCCCAGACACATTTTTTGACCACTCGGCCGCAAACGGTCGCTCAGCGTCCATTTGCGTCGCCTCGTTGGAGATGCTCTTAGCCAATGCCATATATACGTCTTGAGACACCAGTCGAATCAACTAAAAACTCTATCGATCAAGTACATGAGTTGGTTTTATAGTCATGTTCACCACAAATTTCATGATCCCACACTCCATTAAACATGATTTCGATGTAATGTAATATGGTATATAAATTTGAGGAGAAAGATTAGATATAAATTTTAGAGTTAAAGAATTGTATATCTATTGAACTCTCCAATCTCTCTTTAAATCATATCCCTAAACAATTAGTATATATTTTATTTTGTACTATCACATCTTCCCAACTCAAACCACCACGTCTAGTTATTTTTCTTTCAATCATGTCTTGCTAGATTAATCAGCCGGGCAATCGAGCACATCTTCTATTTTTTGATTGACTGTCTATTCTCCGTACGATAACCTTCTCTCAATATAACGTGTCATACAAAGCTTTCCTTTCTAATTACGTTAGCTAGCTTAGGCTGGTGCCAATGCATAGCCTCACTCTCACCGGCCACGTCAGCTTTTTTCCTCACTCTCACCCCACTCTCACCCCACTCTCACCCCACGGTGCCAATGCACAGGCTATAGTGCCAGCTTTACTTCTCTTTCCTCCACGTCAGCTTTTCTCTCTCCTCGACATCAGCATTTCATTTTCAGATTACAACAATATAAATAATGCAAGGAAATTATTTTATTGAACTAAAATTGTTACCGATTACATCATAAAAAAATTACATAAAAATTTGAAAAGATTACATAAAAATTTGAAAAAATTACATAATCTAGGAATTAGCCCACACATGCTCCATCAAATCATGCTGGAGCTGTGTATACATCGGTGACTCCCTCATTTCGGTGTCCATCTGAATCCTGGCTGCTAGGCTTGGTGGTGCATGGTGGTGTATTTGTAGGATAACGTTGCATAGAAAACAAAAATTTTCCTACCGCGAACACGCAATCCAAGCCAAGATGCAATCTAGAAGACGGTAGCAACGAGGGGATGATCAAGACTAACCCTTGAAGAGATTCCAAAGCCTATAAGAGTAGGCTCTTATTGCTGCGGTAGACGATCACTTGCCGCTTGCAAAAGCGCGTAGAAGATCTTGATCACGATCGGTTCCGGCGCCACGAACGGGCAGCACCTCCGTACTCGGTCACACGTTCGGTTGTTGATGAAGACGACGTCCACCTCCCCGTTCCAGCGGGCAGCGGAAGTAGTAGCTCCTCTTGAATCCGACGGCACGACGGCGTGGTGTCGGTGGTGGTGGAGAAGTCCGGCGGAGCTTCGCTAAGCGTGCGGGAACTATAGAGGAGAGAGGGGGCGGCTAGGGTTTGGGAGGGGGGCGCCGGCCATCTAGTGGTGCGGCCACCTTGTGGTGCTTTGGTGTAGCCGGCCCCCTCCCCTATGCCCCTCATTATATAGGTGGAACCCCAAGAGGTGGTGTCCAAGTCTTCGAATAAGACCCGAACCAAAACCTTCCATAGGGAGGGGAAACCTAGCCAAGCTAGGACTCCCACCAAGGTGGGAGTTCCACCTCCCATATGGGGGGTGGCCGGCCCCCTAAGGGGAGTCCACTTGGGACTCCTCCCCCACTAGGGTTGGCCGGCCATGGAGGTGGAGTCCCATGTGGACTCCACCTTCCTTGGTGGTTTCTTCCGGACTTTTCTAGAACCTTCTAGAACCTTCCATAGAACCTTCCGCGACATTTTATTTCACATAAAATGACATCCTATATATGAATCTTATTCTCCGGACCATTCCGGAACTCCTCGTGATGTCCGGGATCTCATCCGGGACTCCGAACAAATATTCGAACTCCATTCCTTATTCAAGTTCTACCATTTCAACATCCAACTTTAAGTGTGTCACCCTACGGTTCGAGAACTATGCGGACATGGTTGAGTACTCACTCCGACCAATAACCAATAGCGGGATCTGGAGATCCATAATGGCTCCCACATATTCAACGATGACTTTAGTGATCGAATGAACCATTCACATACATTACCAATTCCCTTTGTCTCGCGATATTTTACTTGTCCGAGGTTTGATCTTCGGTATCACTCTATACCTTGTTCAACCTCGTCTCCTGACAAGTACTCTTTACTCGTACCGTGGTATGTGGTCTCTTATGAACTCATTCATATGCTTGCAAGACATTAGACGACATTCCACCGAGAGGGCCCGGAGTATATCTATCCGTCATCGGGATGGACAAATCCCACCGTTGATCCATATGCCTCAACTCATACTTTCCGGATACTTAATCCCACCTTTATAACCACCCATTTACGCGAGTGGCGTTTGATGTAATCAAAGTACCTTTCCGGTATAAGTGATTTACATGATCTCATGGTCATAAGGACTAGGTAACCATGTATCGAAAGCTTATAGCAAATAACTTAATGACGAGATCTTATGCTACGCTTAATTGGGTGTGTCCATTACATCATTCATACAATGATATAACCTTGTTATTAATAACATCCAATGTTCATGATTATGAAACTAATCATCCATTAATCAACAAGCTAGTTAAGAGGCATACTAGGGACTTCTTTGTTTGTCTACATATCACACATGTACAAATGTTTCGGTTAATACAATTATAGCATGATATATAAACATTTATCATAAACATAAAGATATATAATAATAACCACTTTATTATTGCCTCTAGGGCATATCTCCTTCAGTCTCCCACTTGCACTAGAGTCAATAATCTAGTTTACATTTGTAAAGATATAACACCTTGGCCTTATGGTGCTTTATCATGTATTGCTCACGGGAGAGGTTTTTAGTCAACGGATCTGACACGCTCAGAAACGTATGTATTTTGTAATTCATTTGCGTCTCAACGCATCACTCATTTCCAAATGAGTCGACATTAAATATGTTTGGTCTTTTGGTGGAACCTTAATTCCGCGGTCTGAAATATGTCACTAATATTGTCACACACAATATAGCTTCAAAGTTCTGACTCTGTCGGAAATACACCAAGTTCTCAAAGAACCTCATGACTTAACATCCTTTGTTATTGTCAAAACAATGACATACTCTGCCTTCTTTTGTAGAATCCGTCACAATATTTAGAACTCTTCTAAATCTAGCATAGACAACTTCTAGCTCATTGTGCTACTTTTAAACAACACTTAATCTAATTTGAGATTGAAATTATATTTTATATGTGACAAAACCAATATCGGTGTAACACCTTACGGCGATTTGTTTGTCATTTCTTCATACAAAAATATATATATATATATATCCTTAGTTCTTCTAAAGTACTCAAGGATATTCTTACTGTCGTCCAATGATCATCATATGAATCATTCTGGTATATGCTCATAACACTTTATAGCACATGATATCTGATTGTGTACATATTATTCGTGATCTATAATCACTCATGTGTTTTTACTCATTGAGTGTCAGATACACTCAAGTCTTGTTAAAACTTCACATGACAAGAACATTTTCTTAATATTTCTATATTGAACTACTTCAATATCCATCATATGTACTTTGACTTAAACTTATTTATGTGTTTCAATCTATCTTCATAGATCTTGACACTAAATTCGTTTCAGATCCATATCCTTTCATTGAAGTTAATTCTCAATGAAACCTTTTTAATCAAGTATATAATTACATCATTTATAACCAACTATATGTCACCTACATAAAGTATTATAAATGTGTCTTAGCGCTCCCACTTAATTTCTTGCAAATGCAAGTCTCTTCATCGTCTTTGATGAAATCAAAAACTCTTTGACTATTTCATCTAGTGAAGATTCCAACTCCGTGATACTTACTTCATCCAATTGAAGCTTGTATACCTATCTAGTATTCCATGGACCAGCAAAACTCTTGGTTGTATCTTGTATACACCTTTAATACATACTTCGATAAGTAATGTATTTTGCCATCCTACTAGCATATCTCATAAAAGAAATATGTAGTGATTACTAGAATAATCCACATAGACTATAAGCATTGCTACGGAAGATCTAATCTTATCGTATTCAACTCTTTGAACATTGTCGTAAACAATTTTTCGATAAATCAAGCTTTCTTCAAGGATATTTCATCCAAGTCTATCAATTTCATAGATTCATTTACTTTCATAAAGTATTCATCTATCTTGGATTTCATGGTGCATGGCCATTTTAACGGAGTCAGGGCCCATCATAACTTCTTTGTTTTGTAGTTGGTTTATCATTGTTCAAAATCAATCCTTTGTCCACAAATCATTTATTTGATCACAAAGTAAACCATACCTACAAGGTTCAATATGTACTTCGATCTCCATGGCTAAAACACTTTGTAGTCATGAGAGCCATGATCGTCGTGGTCGCTTCCGAAACTAATTCCGATGCTGCGCTACTCTGATCATTATGCTCAGGTTCATAAACCTTATCAAATTATATTGTCCTCCCACTCAAATACTTCACTCGAAACAATTTCTCGGAAATAAGAAACATTGACAAACACTTTTGTCTTTATCTTGTGGGAAGAATTCCCAATTAAATCTCTGGGATAACCAACAAAGACATTCATCCGATTTTGGTTGACTATTAGGATTTATACCCATGCCATAACTTGTATGGTGTCATTTCAACGGATCATGATGATGCTCTATTTAGTGTAAAAGCGGTAGTCACTAAAGCATAATCCACAAAAATATAATGGCATCAATATTTTATCTCATCATTGATCCAACAAAGTTTGGATATATCTCTTGGATACTTCATCATCACTATGATACTCCAAGAAACGTAAGTTGTAGAACAATTTCATAACTCTCTTAGATGTTCGCTAAAACTCGTAATTCAAATATTTTCCACCATGATCCAATCATAGATATTTGACTTTTCTATTACGATGATTTCCACTTCATGCTGAATTTTATTTGAATCCAATCAAATGTTTCAAACTTCTTCCTTATCGAATATATCCTCATTTATATACTCAATTTGGAAGTTTTCATGAAGTAGAAGAATCTCCCGCACACAACTATGCCCGGTGAACCACATACATCAGCATGTATGTTTCCACTAAGTTAGTTGCCCGTTCAACTTTTGGCCTATGAACGGTATTTTAGTCATTCTTTTTAGAAAAGATTTGCAAGCGCCAAATGATTCAAAAATCAAATGACTCCAAAAAAAAAAACATTTGCATGGAGTTCCTTCATGCATTCCTTTCTAACATGACCTAAATGGCGGTTCCACAAATAAGTGGAATTCAAATCATTTGCCTTATGGCATTTTAGCGTCAGTTTTATGTATGTGTGTTTCACCATTAAGATTTATAATAACTTATCCATCGTACATGGAGTAATGTCATAATTTGAACAACTCATTGTTTTCATTTGACCAGAGCAAAATAACAATTATTAAGTTCTTTATTATAAATTCTAAGGGCTAGATAGAATGCCAACGACGAACATAATAACACTTTATTTTGTTCCGGACGTGCATTTCTATCATATTCCTTGTCGATCACTTAGGCCATTGTATTCTTGTATTGCGTTGTTTTGTATGACACTTCATACCAACCAATATAGTACTAATACCCAAGAATTTCATAGTGTGACCTAACTAGGAATACAACCATAACATGTATATCATTTATATACACCTGAGCTAGACTTTCTAGTCTTTTCTTTCTTTCTGCCAAAATATCTTTTGCAGTTTCTCTTTTAGCTTTCCTCATTATTCAGAAAAACACTTCAACATTAAAAACTTCTAGGTTTGTTGGTCTAATACCAATAACCTTGAGGTTCTTATTTTGAAGTTGATCATCACATGACAAGTGTTCTAGATTTCACTATTAGTAACTTTGTAATATGATGAACAATTTCACTCATAATTTTATCCATCAATTCATGACAACTTTCTGAGACCATGTCTGTACATGCTAGGCTCATAAAGTTTAACCTTAGTATTTGCATGTGCAAATCTGGCTTGCACCCGTTGTAAGCACACGTAGAATCTATAACACCCGATCATCACGTGATGCTTCGAAGCGACGAGTCTTAGCAACGGTGCATACTAAGGATGATAACTTCATGGATATGCGAATATCATTAGTGCCCCAATAGTTGGAGGATTGTGACGTCTGGCGTCTTCAACCTTCATACATTCCCATAAAACTTATGAGTTTATGTAGTCTCACCAAATTTTTATTCTATCATCTTGCAATAAGGTCTTAGATATCACATATATCTCGTATCTTGATTATTTCTGAAAACTAAATTTTCAGCTCCTTACTTTTCAAACAGATTTGAACTTCAAGTTTCACGGAGACAAGATAACTTTAGGTACTAATTGAAACCATAGCTCTCTGAATCAACAAAGTGAGTTTCACTAAAAGTTTGCAATAGGACTTAATCATTTCTTGATTCATTAACAATACGGTACCAATCCGTAAAGTTTCTAGTCAGATTTTAACAGTATTTCTATCTCAATTATAAGACTAGCGCATAGTAGTAAACGGATGCCAATACTACAAAATTAATTCAAAATACTACTCAGACTATGTTTATGATAATTAGTTCATGTTTTAATCTAATTACTAATGAACTCCCACTTAATACAACATCCCTCATAGTTGTTAAGTGGTACACGATCCAAATTCACTACACCAAAAACCGATCATCACGTGAGATGATGTAGCTTCAATGGTGAACATCAACATGTTGATCATATCATCCATATGACTCGTGTTCAACCTTTCGGTTTCCGTTGTCCCGAGGCCATGTCCGTACATGCTAGGCTCGTCAAGCAAACCCAAGTATTCCGCGTGTGCAACATGGCTTACACCCGTTGTATGTGAATCGTTGAATCTATCACATCCGATCATCACGAGATGCTTCGAAACGACGAACTGTTACAACGGTGCATACAAGGGGAGAACACTTTATTATCTTGATATTAATGTGAGGGATCATCTTATAATGCTACCGTCGCGATCTAAGCAAAATAAGATGCATAAAGGATTAACATCACATGCAGTTCATATGTGATATGATATGGCCCTTTTGTCTTTGCGCCTTTGATCTTCATCTCCAAAGCACGGACATGATCTCCATCATCTTCGGGCATGATCTCCATCATCGTCGGCGTAGCGTCAAGGTTCATGGCGCCGGCTTCATGGTTGTTCACCTCATGTAGCAACTATTACAACTACTTTGAAATACTACTCAACATGAAAATTAAAGACAACCATAAGGCTCCCGCCGGTTGCCACAATACAATAATGATCATCTCATACATATTCATCATCACATTATGGCCATATCACATCACCAAACCCTGCAAAAACAAGTTAGACGCTCTCTAATTTGGTTTGCATATTTTACGTGGTTTAGGGTTTTCGATATAGATCTAATCTACCTACGAACATGAACCACAACGTTGATACTAATGTTGTCAATAGAAGAGTAAATTGAATCTTTACTATAGTAGGAGAGACAGACACCCGCAAAGCCTCTTATGCAATACAAGTTGCATGTCGAACGAGGAACAAGTCTCATGAACGCGGTCATGTAAAGTTAGTCCGAGCCGCTTCATCCCACTATACCGCAAAGATGCAAAGTACTCAAACTAAAGATAACAAGAGCATCAACGCCCACAAAACCATTGTGTTCTACTCGTGCAACCATCTATGCATAGACACGGCTCGATACCACTCGTAGGATAACGTTGCATAGAAAACAAAAATTTTCCTACCGCGAACACGCAATCCAAGCCAAGATGCAATCTAGAAGACGGTAGCAACGAGGGGATGATCAAGACTAACCCTTGAAGAGATTCCAAAGCCTATAAGAGTAGGCTCTTATTGCTGCGGTAGACGATCACTTGCCGCTTGCAAAAGCGCGTAGAAGATCTTGATCACGATCGGTTCCGGCGCCACGAACGGGCAGCACCTCCGTACTCGGTCACACGTTCGGTTGTTGATGAAGACGACGTCCACCTCCCCGTTCCAGCGGGCAGCGGAAGTAGTAGCTCCTCTTGAATCCGACAGGCACGACGGCGTGGTGTCGGTGGTGGTGGAGAAGTCCGGCGGAGCTTCGCTAAGCGTGCGGGAACTATAGAGGAGAGAGGGGGCGGCTAGGGTTTGGGAGGGGGGCGCCGGCCATCTAGTGGTGCGGCCACCTTGTGGTGCTTTGGTGTAGCCGGCCCCCTCCCCTATGCCCCTCATTATATAGGTGGAACCCCAAGAGGTGGTGTCCAAGTCTTCGAATAAGACCCGAACCAAAAACCTTCCATAGGGAGGGGAAACCTAGCCAAGCTAGGACTCCCACCAAGGTGGGAGTTCCACCTCCCATATGGGGGGTGGCCGGCCCCTAAGGGGAGTCCACTTGGGACTCCTCCCCCACTAGGGTTGGCCGGCCATGGAGGTGGAGTCCCATGTGGACTCCACCTTCCTTGGTGGTTTCTTCCGGACTTTTCTAGAACCTTCTAGAACCTTCCATAGAACCTTCCGCGACATTTTATTTCACATAAAATGACATCCTATATATGAATCTTATTCTCCGGACCATTCCGGAACTCCTCGTGATGTCCGGGATCTCATCCGGGACTCCGAACAAATATTCGAACTCCATTCCTTATTCAAGTTCTACCATTTCAACATCCAACTTTAAGTGTGTCACCCTACGGTTCGAGAACTATGCGGACATGGTTGAGTACTCACTCCGACCAATAACCAATAGCGGGATCCGGAGATCCATAATGGCTCCCACATATTCAACGATGACTTTAGTGATCGAATGAACCATTCACATACATTACCAATTCCCTTTGTCTCGCGATATTTTACTTGTCCGAGGTTTGATCTTCGGTATCACTCTATACCTTGTTCAACCTCGTCTCCCGACAAGTACTCTTTACTCGTACCGTGGTATGTGGTCTCTTATGAACTCATTCATATGCTTGCAAGACATTAGACGACATTCCACCGAGAGGGCCCGGAGTATATCTATCCGTCATCGGGATGGACAAATCCCACTGTTGATCCATATGCCTCAACTCATACTTTCCGGATACTTAATCCCACCTTTATAACCACCCATTTACGCAGTGGGGTTTGATGTAATCAAAGTACCTTTCCGGTATAAGTGATTTACATGATCTCATGGTCATAAGGACTAGGTAACCATGTATCGAAAGCTTATAGCAAATAACTTAATGACGAGATCTTATGCTACGCTTAATTGGGTGTGTCCATTACATCATTCATACAATGATATAACCTTGTTATTAATAACATCCAATGTTCATGATTATGAAACTAATCATCCATTAATCAACAAGCTAGTTAAGAGGCATACTAGGGACTTCTTTGTTTGTCTACATATCACACATGTACAAATGTTTCGGTTAATACAATTATAGCATGATATATAAACATTTATCATAAACATAAAGATATATAATAATAACCACTTTATTATTGCCTCTAGGGCATATCTCCTTCAGTATTGCAGGGCCGACATTTGAAGCAACTGTCTCATAGATGTTGTCCAAATTTGTACCACGCTCATCGTCGATGATCATGTTGTGCAGAATAACACATGCACGCATGATCAATCCAAGAGTACGCCTCGAGTAGGAGCGTCCCGGAAGCTGCTAGAATGTTGAACCTAGCCTTCAACACTCCAAAGGCACACTCGACATCTTTGCGATGCGCTGATTGAGCAGCAGTGAACACTCGCTGCTTTTCACTTTGTGGAAGAGTAACACCTTTCATGAACACCGGCCGAGGAGGGGTAGATGTCGTCGGCAAGGTAGTAACCATAGTTGTACTCGTGTCCATTCACCGTGAAGTTCACTACGGGTGCTTCTCCCCTAAGCACATCGGTGAACAACGGCGGCCAGTTGAGTACATTGAGGTCGTTGTTGGACCCCGCCACTCCAAAAAAGGCATGCCAGATCCAACGATCATACGACGCAACGGCTTCTAAGATTATGGTAGGGTGTTTGATGTCTCCCCTTGTGAATTGACCGGCATGAGCCATCGGGCGGTTCCTCCACTGCCAATGCATGCAATCGATGCTCCCTAACATGCCCGGAAAGCCACGCTCCTCGGCCTTCGCTAACAGACGCTGAGTATCCTCGACATTTGGTCGACGGAAAAAGTGTTCCCCGTAACACTCAATGATGCCTTCACAGAATCTATCTAGACAATCTGATGAAGTTTGTCTAGCTAATTTAAGCCACTCATCTATTGTATCTGCAGCGGCTCCATAAGCTAACAGACGCAAAGCCGCGAGTACACTTTTGCGGGGAGAAAAAACAGCACGGTTGAGAGCATCATTTCTTTGGGTGAAATACGGAGAGTATTCACCCAATCTATCCACAATGCGCAGGAAGAGGGATCGTCTCATCCGATACCTTCGCCGAAAGTAGCTCGGAGGATAGTTGCAGTCATCGGCGAAGTAGTCCTCGAAGAGCCGATCGTGGGCACCCAGACGATCATGCCTGATGAACTCTCGGCGGCGTCGACGTCTTGGCACCACCTCCTCGTTGAGCATCTCCTCCTCATACTCCGCCTGGAATGCAGCGATCATATCACCCTCCATTCCGTCGCTCGAACTGCTGCTGGACGAAGACATGGCGTTGAGTGGAGTGGAAATGGAGAGTGGAGGAGATGAAGTGAGGTGTGGAATGACTGAAACCATATGGGGGTATTTATAGGGGGTGGGGATGAATTTTTGGGGTTTTTTCGAATTTTTTGAACCAGCAACGGCTACCCCAACGGCTACCCCAACGACCAATCAGAACGCGCCACCTCAGCCCTTCCCTCTCGCCCCGCCTCTCGCCCCCCTCTGCCAGCGCGCCGCCCCGCCTCTCGCCCCGCTCTCGCCCCCCTATCGCCCCCAGCGCGGGCGGTAGCCGGGCGGTAGCGGGCGATACCGCCCGCCGCCAGCGCCCCGCCGTGCCGTCCCGCCCCTCTCCCGCCCGCCTCCCGCCCCAGGCCGGGCGATACCGCCCCCTCTCCCGCCCCCATTGGCACCAGCCTTAGGCACGCATCGTGCATTCTTTTTCTTTTGACGCACTTCTCTTTTTTTTTTTTTGAAAGCCAATTCTCTATTTGTGGTACGTAACCTTTTCAATGTAATATAGATCGGACTCCTTTTTTTAGTAACAACCCAAACCATTATTGTTTTCAACGTGTCAAACGGACCTACACTGTTACGTAACTAATAATTTTTCATTAAATCATAGCCACTGATTTTAGATCTAACCATTAAAATAATTAAGATGATGTGGATCAACCTAATGGATCTATTAAACATTTGTATTCTGCTTTTTTTTTGAAAGCCAATTCTCTATTTTCAATGTAATATAGATCGGACTCCTTTTTTTAGTAACAACCCAAACCATTATTGTTTTCAACGTGTCAAACGGACCTACACTGTTACGTAACTAATAATCTTTCATTAAATCATAGCCACTGATTTTAGATCTAACCATTAAAATAATTAAGATGATGTGGATCAACCTAACGGATCTATTAAACATCTGTATTCTGCTTTTAGTATATAATAGATAGATAGATGCTGATTACAACACATAGACGCGCCCATACCATCACACCGCTACTAAAATTCTAGAGTCACGGAGTATATGCCTCACTATCGACAAGGTTCACGGCAAGCAATAAAGTATGCGCTAAATGAAACAGAATACGGGACATCAAACCTGATATTCGATCATGGTGGGTTGGGATAGAACCATATCATCTTTATCGTTCACCCAATGGTTGGTTCTCACCATGTTCTCTCCATGTTCTTGCTATCATGTGGGGCCTTGCTATGCATAAGCCGGGTGTAAAATCTTGTTGCTTTTATTGCCTTGAGACGAACGTTTAAGTTAATAAATAGTACCCTTTTCTGAAAACTTAAGTCCACTATCTATCGAAAAGTTAATCGTTATAAAGGTAGAGGTAGAGAGATGTTATTTGGTCACTCAACCCAAATACAAAATAAACTGGATCTCTTAAGTATTAAATCCATTTGGTTTGAGCACCTCAATTCCACTCAAGGTTTGAGTGTGGTAACGGTTTCCTGCACTTAAAAAATAGTTAGCCATCATATCTTTTATGGTAAAAAAATATCTACACAAAAAAGGAGGTTTTGAATAAAAACAAGGAAGGGTTCACATACTCTTGGAAGAACGAAGGCCCGGGGACTAAAATAAAAATAGATAAATTCATAAACTTGGAGGAATCAAGACAACTGGAATTTTGAAAAAAAAAAGGGGGGTAAGATAACTTTGTAACACTTTAAACTATCCATAACACATACGTATGGGCGCACCGCTCACGAGGGAGAGAGAGACAGAAAGGTGGAGCAGGACTGTAGGACATTATGTTGCCATTAACAACAACAGGAATTTGTACATGATTTCCCATAATAAACAGTGATCGATTGATCGCGGTGAGGAACCTTTTGCTGCGACACCCAAACTACTAGTCCTATACCGTCCAATCGTACCATCACATACATGATTATGAGACGGAATCTAGGAGGCATGATGCGGTGGTTCCTAGATTAGACCTTACGATAACCAAACGTCTCAAGCGAAAATAGACTAGAATCAATTAGATGCGATAATGGGCATCCCCGTGTGCAATAGTCATTGGGTCAGGCAGCATATACTGGAGAAATACCCCCAACACAAAAGGTAGCACGATCGAGTGACCAGTGTCCAGTGTCATGTTGTGTGCTGACATATATTGCACATGTGCGCGCCACAGGTACATCGCCGTACTATACTAATCAGCTGAAGAACAATCATCTCCCTATTCAGTCAGGAGTGAGCAACAAGCTGTAGTCTGTAGGAGAAACGGAAAGATGATGATAATTTCGGGTATGAGTTCCCAATGTTGTAGGTATGGTGTATCGGCATATTTTAGTACAATGGATAGTACCCATACACTCCATGTCATGTGTATGGCATGTATATGATCATGTACGTGTGGGTATACCCAAAACCTACCCATTTTGATCGGACATGTGCCCCTCGAGTTTTTGATTCACTGGCCCTCCCCATTACTCCCACAACATGGAGTCGGTGATAGCGCCACATACTTCCATCTTTCCCTTTAGATTCAGTCTTTTCTCAATTTCTTCATCCGCAGCACATCAACGTTGTTATAAGCGCGACAAGCAAAACGAAGAACGAACAAAGCAAATCACACACGATACACAAGATTTTAACGTGAAAAAGCACTCTCCAACAAAAAGGGAGAAAAACCACTCATGCCAGCTAGCAAAACTTCACTATATAGAAAGTGTTTATAGACGTCGTCTGCTAGAAGATATTGCACATCTACCCGCAGTAGGTGTGACGATTAGTCAATTGAAGAACTATTAATCATCTCCCGCGTGTGATGTTGCCTTTCTAGTTGCCACAAGTACTCCCTACTCTGCCTTGTTCAGTCAGGAGTCGGAAACAAGTTGTACTCGTAGGAGAAACACAAATAAGGATGGCAATTTCAGTATGAGTACATGGGGTACCGTAGGTATGGTATTGCCATATTTTTGTATCCATGAATAGTAATGAATATGGCATGTGTACGGTCATGTTCGCCGGCTATATCCAAACCCTACCTATTTTAACCTAACATATGGTACCTCGAGTTTTTTATCAACTAGCCCATCTCACTTTCCCACCGCAACATGTAGTGTTTAGGGTTTGGGTTTTAGGGTGACCAGCCTCCATCTTTTCCCTCAGCATCAAGTATTTTCTCACTTCCTTCAGACACAGCAGGTCAGTGCAAGTAGGTGTGTGCCAGGCAGCGGAGAGTAGAACGTAATTGTGATGTGACGGCGTTCGGTAGGCTTTGAACTATTGATCTACCAATAGGTACACACACGTAAGAGTGCCACCAGGTATCGATGCAAATAAAGTTTTAGGGAATTGCTAGTTCCGGGAACTAACCAAGACTTCTGCAAGGTTAAATTTGCAGTGTGATTCGTGCACTTAATTGCAAATTGAGTTGCAACAAAAAAATCAGTTGCAAGTCATGTTGCAACTACTTCAAACCGTTAGATCAGCTTCAGCTTCATGATCCGTGGTAGTGGTGAGTTGCAACATGGGTTGCTACTGAGATTCCATGATGTTATTCTGCTGAAAACAAATTAGTTTTCAATACTAGTAACACTTTTATATCCATATAGCATTGCCATCCTTAGACGGAAAACGAGAGGGACTCCACAGCCCATGAAAATTCAGTACTCTGCTCGCCTGCTCCCGGATAGTGGTGCGACCCTGTCCTCTGCCTCGTCACCTCCATGGCCATTATCATACACCTAAAATCAAAGCTTCCGCCGCGGCGAAAGCGTACGCCTGCATTTGTTTGCATCGTCGTCGTCGTCGTGATCGCTGCCGGGTTGGCGTAAAGGCGCCCGGGCGACGAGGCCGTGCCTCCATCTGGTTCGCCCCGCGTTCTTTCAGGTGGCCACGCCTTTGTTTGCTTCTGCTCATCAGCCTGAAACTGCTACTAATAGCAACATACGTAGGGTATTTTTGGATTAACTAGTACGTAGGGTATGGGGAGAAGAGCCGGCCTTTTATCCTTACGATGCATGAATAAGCAGTTTTATTTCCGCGACGAGGAAAAGCTGGGGATTGAGGATCTAGCTAGGGCGAATTGGCGAATAACTTGATCTTGGTGTGGTTCCCCTTTGGGATACTCCAGGTTAAACATTTGGTGTAGAGTACACTACTGAGACAAATAGGTCCACCTGGTGCAATGAGCGTTGATGCCGTTTAGGCTTTGCCAAGGGATGCGACTTAGAGCATAGGCCGTCGTATGGCGTTCGGCAGCAGCGCCGGATCGAGCATATGGGACGCCGGCACTAGCTGCCATTTACGGAGGCGTCTCGGCCCAGTCGCGCCTGCATATGAGGTCTATTGCGCCCTCTAGGCATGGTGAAATTAGCATCATTGGCTAACTTGATCTTGGTGTGGTTACCTCGATCTGAGATACTCCACAGGTGTAGGGTACTGAGGCTCGTATCAAGTAGGTCCACCTGGTGCAATGAGCTTTGTTGGCACATAGAGTAGATTAATTCCCACTTTGGTTGCTACCTGAGGCTACTACGACCCTGTCAAAGCATCGTTACTGCAACAAACCCTCAGCTCGTCAGATCTCGTATCCACCGAATAAGGGAATCAACAACACCTGGACCATTGGAAGGTAGCTCAAATTCAAAAAAAAAAAAATTGAAGCATTGGTAAGTGTTCTTTATCTGGAAGAACCAATAAGGATTATTGCATCTGCAACTGTCTAAACGAAAGCTCGAATTCGCATAGGAGTTTGTGCTTTGTGATGGGTAATTTGGAATTGTCGCAATGGTGCTGTTTTTAACTAGGCAGAAGGTGTGTTCTTTTTGCAGGTTATTCACAAGGCCGTCTACTGGATCCAAATGTGGTCATACCTTCAGCCGGAGGAGCAGCGTATACATATGAATTCTGGATGCACACGACTGATGGCGATCGTTCAGGCTATCTTCAGCCAAGATGGTTGGCAGCATACTGATAGGATACATAATACTTAGGAGTGTGATGTATTCTCCCCTATTTTCGATTTTTAGATGGCTTATTTTCATGAACACCTTGGGTGACCCTTGAGTTTGAGGTTGTAAGACTATTTACACTGGATGATTTTCAATAAATGGTTGCATGCATCAATTTGATGCAGAGGCCGGGGAATTACCCCCATTTCGAGAGAAAAAAATTCTGCAACTGTCTAAGTCGAAAACATTAAGTGCTACTACCTCTGACCCACTCCTGAGCACAATAATTCTTTTTCAGATGGTGAGCACAATACCTCGCACGCCTTGGAGTGGAGATTTTTGGCTCCAATGATCTCGCTATTTTTTGAACTTATACTGTTCTTTAAAAAAAAGTATGGGGATTTAAGTACCCATATTTTAAAATGTCCAAATTTTATCAGATTTTGTTATTTTTTATGTATCCTACAATATAAAGAATTTCGCATTCCGTTTTTGACATACCTCCCACAATTTTTTGAAACTTTCAAGAGCCAAAGACAATTTCCGGCACACCTTTGGCTTTTAAAGCAGGTTATATGTGAAAATGGAAGCTTAGCCCCAAAGAAATCAATTTTCAAGTCCGCTTCACTGCCCAGCCGTATTCCTTCATACAAGCACTCTGGACTCCTCCCTTTGGTTTTGGTTCTCTGAGTTGTCAGTGCACCTATAGGGAGCACCATTGGGTTCAGTGGACGGTGGCTGAGACATGTCCCCAGCGCCAAATCGGACACATTGAGGACAAAATTTGAGGACCTACTTTGAGATGAATCGAAATAAACCTGATGTTGCGCTGAATCTATGAGTACTAAAAGCACAGCTAAACCGTTCGCAAATAAAGCATACAGGTCATGTAGGATTTCTCTCTGTTTCTCCTCAGCAGCTAGGAGCACAAACCAACGAACCTCGGGGAAACCAGAACTCAAAAACACTATGAACATAATAAAACAAGAAAAAATAGAGACATGCCACAGTACAATGAACCATCTTGCAAATCTTATATTACAACGGATGGAGGGGTACAAATGGGGCCTTGAGAATTACAGGAGGATAAGTCACGTCTATTTCCAATCTAGATCTACAGCAGAAGAGCAGGACAACCCTGGGAAGTTAACAAGTCAACCCAGGGGGGACTGCTGGTCCATTATAGCCAACTACACCGCAACTCTGGACACGAAGTTACGGGGTGAGCTAGGCTCGATAAAAGAACTTGCCATAATCTAGAGCTGGTAGACATCTTATGGCCTCCCATGACGGAAACTTTGCTTGAATGCTGTTTTTGCCATGTCATTGCCTGACATGATTTTCCACCATCTTCCTTCCAAGGATCCCCAGTGCTTTTGCAGATCTGTGTCCAAAAGGAAAGTTTGTGAGTTGAGCAACTTACCAAAGAGACACCAGACCCTCCATTCCCCCGTTCTCCAACTTCATGCTGTAGACATCAGACTAACCCTGCAGAAAGTAGCAAACAAATACCGAAAAGCAGAGTATAAAGAAAATGGAACAACGGCAATAGTCAATGTACAAGGATTGGGTTCAAGACCATGCCTCAGTGCTGACTTCTTGGATCCATCCGAGTTCACACCTGCATGAGCTTTAGAAAGCACTTCAATCAAAATGTTCAGATTTACAGAACAAACATCAAATACATAAGTTCGTTTCATATATAGAAACTAATCACTAGACATTAGAAGAAAGGAGAGAATGCACCAGAAGCAGAGACCTCTAGCTCTTCATGGAGGCCGCTCTGAGAAACTCCGTTCCCACCGAAGTGGACTTTTTCAGCAAGGACATTTCCCATGTCCTTTTCTGTGATGTGCAGTAAATCTGCATTATTGCCACCCAAGCTTTCACTTCCAACGAGCTCCAATACAACCTTCTCAGCAACACGCTTTAAAGTTGTACTGACTACGACAGCTGGAGCAGTGTTGTCATTGACATGTGAAATACAGTTTGCTTGCTTGCTGGTCACGTCACCGGAACAGGCAGCTTCCACTTTCACACATTTGGATCCTGATGGGATCGAATCCAAGCTTTTCTCAGATGCCTGTGATGAACTTGAACACTTTGCTTGTTCTTCATTGCCACTGCTAGGGGAATCCTGACTCCCACCGCTTGCATTAGAAGTATCTTTGGTTTGGTTGTTGCTTGTGGGATCGTCACTAACATTCCCAGACAGAGGTGATGAAGTTTTGGGTTGAACCGGGCTCCCAGACAGTGGTGATGAAGTTTTAGGGTGAACTGGGCTGACTGAAGCCCTCTTAACAGATCTGCAAGGTTCAGTATCATTCACTCCATCAGAAGCATGCTTCCTCTTTAGCTGACCATCTGGAGATCCAGTCAATGTGCCATTCTCAGTTGCATTTTTACCAGACTGTTGATGATGATTCACATGCCTCTGAGGACGAGGTCGCCTGTATCCTTCTGGGAATACATAAGCAGGAATTTCCTTCCTCCGAACATGAGAAACAGCCAACTCCATCCCAGGCTTCCAGAACATATACATGTTGATTTCATGCCTAAACTCATCAACTGTCCCACGTATATCAAACGCTTGACCTTCTTGTATTTTCACACCTTCTTTCCTTGATAAACCCATGAAGAAAGCGCAATGAGCACACTGTCTAGAAGGATCTGCATACTCTGATGGGTAAGGATGGCATTGCAACTTCCCATATGTATCCCGTTCAATCTGCAGTGTCAATAAAATAATACATACTAAACTGTCAAGCGTTACAGATAAACAATAATCACATTCAGTTAAAAATCAAATCAAAAGGGTTTGTTTGATGCTTAAAACAGGCTAAACCGACAAACCCACTAGTTCCTATGCCAATCATTAATTTCTACTCCTCTGATCCTACAGAACATAAACATATTACCTTTAAAGTCAGTTGCCTTAACCGAGACTCCACCCATCCCTTCCAAAGTCTAAGATCCGCATCATCTTCGGCGATGATGTCAACTTGTAGATAATTTTTATATGCCTCAAAGAAATTGAAAGGTTCAAAAAGGGCAGACCAATTAGCCTTATTCAGCTCAATTTCCTGCATTGAAGATTGGATAACAGTCAAAACAATAAACACCTAACAGGAACTTTAATAAAGGTAAAGAAGACTACCTGGCATATTTTATTGCCAAACTGAAATTGCTCTATCATAACCCTCAGTGTGCTGGTCGATACATTGTAGCTAGAGTTCATGCATGGATATGCTGGGGTGATAATGGGCATATGATGAGTTCTATCACGAGGATTCTTGCGCGGGTCCCAGACAGGAAAACCAAGCTCCTCCTCTTCAATAGCACACAGCATCACTGGAGTTGGCCAGTGCCACTGGGTGAAGACTCTGAAGAATCTCGAGACCAGCATACTTGGTACAGCATTAGGATAGAGCTGGCAGACACGTGCAACCAGTAATGCCCAATTGACACCTCCAAGAAAACCAGTAACCTAGCCAGATAGATGCTCAAATTAATCCTAACAATTTAAAGAGAAGTAACAGTTGCAATAACAACAATAAAAAAATGCACTTACATTTGAGTAAACACCTCTTCTTTTTGCCCAATGCTTCAAACACCTTAGTGTTGTTCGGAAGTTCTACAAGATACCATACATATTGTTAATACCGCCATCCTAGATAGACGAAATAAGAAATGGTCAACTATTAAACAAGAACAGAGATTATAATTCCTTGAGTCAACCTCAATATTCGGAACAAGCCTAAGAATTTGGTCAGCCACTCTGCAGCCAGTAAGACTGCGAACAGTAGCTTCATCAATCTCATAAAGCACTGATTCCTGAGAGATATCCAAATCCTGCAGCCATATGTTAAGACTAAAATGTATCTCTTGAAATAATTTCAGATAACATAAGCAAGAGGGCAGGATGTGAACTTCCAAGTAAACCTTATCCTTTCATATTTTAAAGAACAAAACAGCAAAAGAAATTAAACGGCTGAAAAAATTAACAGCAGAAGACGTGCTGCATTGATGACTGTGAATTGTTCCTTTATCACCCCCAGACTGTTAATGAAGAACTGTGAGTTAAACACATGCATCTCAAGTAGCGAAGTGGTCATTTTCAAAAAAAACTCGGGGATATGCATAGAAGTATGCAATAAACAGTTCATACTAACGACATCACTGGAGATTAGCAATGGTGACAAAGTAGGCTTTACCATGAGGTTAGCGAACAGGAGACATGTGGATCATGATGATAGAGGACTCAAAAGTTAATCACCACAGTGAGTTAAACAACAAATATTTTACAACAAAACAACAGAATGCGCCATGGAATGCAAACAAGACACTTTGATCGTCACAACAGAAGATTCAAGTTTTGGTGATGACAGAAAGTTCAACTGAAAGTTTTACATCCAAAATATTGGTAATATTGCAACCTTAAGCTCCAAGCAAGAAAATATGATTCTACTGCAAAAAATAGGCCTTTACATGACTAACCTGATACATATATTAGAAACACTAAAAACTAAGCACACATGAGTGGTAAGCATTGACCTAGATCACACTGGATAGCAGAATAAACCTACTTTATATCCATAGTACACTAGCAGACAAATGCCAAAATAGAGTAGTCTAATATCATTGATTTATTGATTTATTATACAAACATCAAAAAGGTAATCCCATATGCATACTGAAAACACAGATATCAGAAGAAGTAAAAAATGGTTTGTATACCTCCTTACTAAAAATATGAGAAATGACTTGAATACCGCATGTAGGATTCTTGGAATGTTGCGTACACAAAAGCATGGTGCGCATTCAGAAACAAACAAATGGATGGACATAACTTGCAGGGTATAAACTTACAGATGGTACAACTAAGAGAGAAACGCTGGCATAAAGAAGGTCAATTGATATCCCATGGAATTTAAATTTCATAACAGGGACATGTGCATCAGGTACAGGTTGGAGGTGAGTCACTTCCTCTGTTTGCGATAATATGTCATGCAGTACAATAAAGAAGTCCTCCTGCAGAAACGGTACTATGTTAGGAACAGCACCTAGCAAAAAATCTACTGAAAGCAGCAAGAAAATATTACCTCACGATTCACATAAGAAGGCCCAACACATAACGTGTCGATATCAGCCCCAGGTCCATGGACCTATTAAAACAGAAGTGCGAAATCATGCACAGGTTATAATATAATTTTATGAGAAAGACAGACGTTAACATGCCTAAAAGATACATAAATTGAGCTGGGGAGAAATGACACTTCTGAGCAGATGAGTTGAGCCAAATGTTTTACAAGTGGTCATACACTTGCAATGATTCGTTATTGGACTGTTAGCTTAAATAGTGTATTACATTTGAGTTATAACTACAGTTGAGAAAGAGTTGGTCTTTGTAATATAAAGCTTAGAATAGTTCATCGCACTGGCTACAGTGAGGTTGCTTTAGACAGGGTGTTATATCTTAGGCCAGCTCAAAGGATCACAATGACCACACAACAGAAGATGCTGTAGGTTCCCATGCCATATCCTATAATTTATGTATGGAATTATTATTATTCTCTAATTATACTCGATAAAACATGAACAATCTGCAGAGACATGAGATGCACGTCCAGTAAACTCCTGGGAGAAGGCCTAGTCGGATATCCCACATTGCCATGTGCAAAATACAAGCAGATCAATAAGATTTCTGGATCCGTGCTCATTGTACGATTTGCTGTCTAACTCCATGGTGTGCTGTTATCAGAGCTGATGCAGCCCCTGTGTGCAGTTAAGAATTAGTTCAGTTTGTACCTAAAGAAAATAGTCTTACCAGTTGTTGTACTAGTTCCCATAGTGGCATTTCCCAGACACACAAAAAAAAAGTTTTTTTTCTTGCATGGTGGATTTGAAACTTCAAAAGATAATAACATGCAAGAGGGAAACAGTGAGAGCTGATGGTCTCACCCCAAGACGGTACGACCCGAAGGTGAAAAGCACGGCATTTGCCTCTTCGACCATTTGATCGGTGTACCCCCTCTGACTAGTTAACTGCTTCACCCAGTCTTTGACAATCTGTAAACTCAAACAAGGGTTCTGTTTAGCAACCAGATAACCTATACTTACACTCGGTCATCAGATCAGACACCACGAAAAGGGGGTAGTTACCTTGTCAAGCTCCCCCAGCACCTCCTCTCGCCTGGCCGACTCCTCCACGGTTTCATATAGCCCAGCATCAACCAAGAACTGCAGTAGTAGTCACATAGAAGAACAAGAATCTGAGTCAGAAAACCATCTCAGGCTATACAATGTTAAACAATCAGTGATCGGTCAGATGGTAAATGGTTCCTAACCTTGTTTAACTCCGCTGTCCTGAGCACATCGGCGTCGACCGGCCCAGCCAGCGAAATCGGCTTATTAGAAGTCGTCATTCTCGTCTCACAGCCACAAAATCCTCACTCCTAAAGGGCCGTCTTGGGGACAAAATCTCAAGAAACGGAAACCCTAACAACTCGCACAGATCGGCGCCTCTAAGCAGTCGGCAAAATCGCAGCCCAGCCGCCCCCAAAGATCGAATCTTTCGCACGAAGCTGAGCAGAGGACGACCTATCTCGACCTTCTATATATGTCGGGTTCTGCCAAGAGGAGCACGAATCCTAGTCCGACCCGACCAAGGGAACCTACTGGTACACGGATCGGAACAGCGAGGACGCGGAAGCCTTCATCATCTACCTACCAGCCAGCCAGCCCTGACTCCGAGCCCCCGACCGTGGGATAATCGCCCCGCTGGATCACGCCGGCGGGATGGATCAGATCGGGAACCGCGCGGCCCGGGTGGATCGGCGGGAGCCGGCTCCGGATCGGGTGGGGATCCGGCGATCCGCCGCCCGCGGGGGTCGGGGAGGCGGCGGGACGGCGGTCCGCCGGCGCCGGCGGGGGTGGTGGGGGAGAGGAGGAGGGGGGCGGCGACGGGGGAGGAGGTAGGGTAGGGTAGTGTAGAGAGAGAGAAGGTGTGTGTCGATTTCGCGGACTGACTCAGGATTTGGGGTGGGATTTTTTTTGGGGGGTTTATATGGATATTTTGCGAGGCATTATTAGTGTTAGTGGGGGTGTTTAATTTGGTGGAGTAATTGGTGCGGTAATCACGCGGCGGGAGGTACGCGTTCCGTTGAATCTGTGGGCGCGTGGCGAGGAAAAGCGGAGGGGCGGCGGTGCTGTGCGGTGCCGCCGACGACGCGTCCAGATCTTTTTTCCTTTCCTTCGCGTCACAACAGTCAAAGTGCTTTTCCTTGGAAAATGTTTAAAACGATGTTTTAAAGAAAAACGGAGAACAAACATTCACAAATAAGTACATACAGTCATCCATACGAAACGAAAGCATGCACACTCTATCTTTATTAGCAACTCCGATAAACTGAGTCCACAAACATCACCTCCTGCTGGAAATTTTTTTTTTATAAATCACCAAAGTGTCAAACATGTGGTATGTACTCTGTGAGCTATGGGGTGCGACTACCCTCTAAAGAGCTCCTTTGGTTCATAGGATAGGAAAAATTATATGAATAGAAAAAGTATAGGATTGAAATGGCATGGCTACTTGAATCGAATCCTATGGAAGGATTCATATGGTTCCTTTGATTGTACCTAAGGAAAATTTACATGAGATATGACCTCATGTTTTTTTCGATAGGATTTGCACTACGGCTCCTTTGATTCATAGGAAACGTATAAATTCTACAGAAAATTTCCTATCCAAGTTGTTTGATTGTAGCAAATCATATAAGAAAAAAGCGTTAGGTCATACCTCATGAAAAAAGTTCCTTTGCTACAATCAAACAAATTTCATCTTCCTTAGGATTTAAGTATGCATGACATTCAAATCATGTGCTTTTCATATTCCTATGTTTTTTCTATTCTATTAATCAAAGAAGACCTACAAGATTCCTATAGGATATGTTCCTATGAATTAAACAACATGTGTAAAAAAATTCCTATAAGATTAAAATGCTATGAAATTTCTATGAATTAAAGGAGCCATAACTATCCAACGGCATGTTGGTTCTCCAACCACATCTTGTTTCTTAATCCAAAACAAATATTAAATTTGTAGGCAAAAACTAAATGTAACCTAACTCATAATCCTAAAATTAACACAATCCTGGTAAGTTTTGAACCTTGAACCTGTTATTGGCGCTAGAACTTTTTTATCAAGGAAACATAATTCCTTAATA